>NC_059109.1:19807209-20178459 GCF_020740685.1 Jaculus jaculus | reverse complement strand
GGTTTGGAGGAGAACAGGAAATATATGTCATGAGGAGAGTGCGTGAAGTATCAAGACTGGATTCATGAGGAGAGATCAGTTCACAGGAAGTGGAAGAAACAGGAAGGAGATGGGACCTGGGTTTGTTCTACAGTCCCTATACCACCAGCAGCCCCCTGAGTCTAGAGGTCCAAAATTTAAAAGGACTATTTCTTTAGAATCTGTCTTGGAGAGAAGTATGGGTACTCAGAAGCTGTCTTGACATCAACATCAAGAAAGTGGCAGAATTCTCTCAACCAAGGATGCAAGAAATACTGTTACTCAAATTAAGAAGGGCACCAGAGAGTCTGTTCATATAACATTGTAGTTTTCTTTCCATTGAGAACTAAAGAAAAAATTTCAATTTAGAACTGAAGAAAAGTAGACAAATAGGCAATACTGGAATTGCTGGGTGACAGATTTCACAATTAAATTCTTAGCAGAGTTTGGAAAAAGTTTGGAAGTTTTCATTAGTATGGAGTAACTAAAGTCAAGTCCTGGTGTAACAAAGAAGGCGAGCAGATAAAGAGCACATCCATCAACCACTGTCTTAAATTCTTATCATGAGATAATTTTGTTGAATTATGTCCTTTTTACTGAATTACAGATGTTTGGATATTACATTTTCAAAACTACAAATACATACTCTCAGAGTAGACAATGATGCTACCCTAGTTAAGAATTCAGGAATCAGGGAGAGTGGCTGTAGGAACTGTTTCCGGGTAAAGATCCTTCCCTAACTCTCAAGTTGAAAACTTGTAATTAAAGCCAGTTCACAATATACTACATCTTTCATTTTTTCCTTTCAATCTAAAGTTTCCAACTTCTATGAACTCTCATTCCTGGAAAAGCTTTTGGCAGTCACTTTTTGGAACCCGCAATTTCTGTAGCTTTTCATCTTTTTTACCAAACCCTTTCGGCTTCTAAGCTTCCCACTCCATATGTGGTCAGTCACCCGGCCACCACCAGCGGAAGTGCGACTGCTCAGCGGGGACTTGCTCGTTCACCCAGGGGCTAGCGTGCGGGCCAGGAGAGGGGACTGGTGTTCATGGATCTCAAAGCCTCTGTCTACTGGAGCATAAGGTTACATTCTCACCATCTTGTACGTGTGAGAGTGGACACAGAAGTAGCAAATTTCCTGAAGACCACAGAAAGCCAACCAGTAGGTCACCCACTGCCTTGCAATTCTCAGAAGGTCACTACTGGCAAGCCACTACTATAATCTATAGTTCTGATTTCTTTTAGGATGATTTTTAAAGCAAATATTCTGTTGGTTTTTTTGTTTTGTTTTGTTTTGTTTTGAGGTAGGGTCTCACTGTGGCCCAGAATGACCTTGAACTCATAGTGATCCTCCTACCTCTGCCTCCCAAATGCTGGGATTAAAGGCATGTGCGACCATGCCTGGCTTCTGTTGGCATCTTAAAGGCATGTTCCGTATGTGAAGCACCATGCTAGAAGCTTTCACACGGTATTGCCAATATTTACTAAGAACTGATAATTTTCACAAATGATAAAGCAGAGGTCTAATCAAGCTGACTCAAAGATCTTGAGAAGCCAACATAGACCGGGAAGCCGTATTAATGAAATTTTGGGTTCACTTACAACAATCTCTTTAGGTAAGAGGAATCCTCATGCATGGGCACACACAGATGTAAATGATGCCTGTCTTAAAGGTCAGTGTTACAGGTGGCAGCAAAGTGAAGACTCAGGGCTTGCTCTCTGGGCCAGCTTTCCCATTGCATCTGCCCAGCCTGTGCCTCTGTGAATAGCTCCACAGCACCATGACGCACAGGCCTGCAGGTGCCACTGGCATACTCCTGAGGCAGCTCCACCTGGGTAGAGCAGTGGGCACTCTACATAAATTTTCAGGACTTTCAGTGAGATCTGGGGGTTTATGGAATAAATACTTCCAGGCTTGGTGGGCCCACGGCCAAGCAGCCTACTTCTGTTCTTTGCTTACAATAGTTTGTGAACTGTGATGCTGAGATCTGTAAAGACCAAGTACTTTAAATGATCCCACTACCTTTTAAATATAATCATCAATATTTATAAGTGTTCTTCTATCATGTCAAACAGAAAAAGCAGTGCTCTGCAAAGCTCACTTAAACAAACTATTAGACTATCTCAAACCCGTGTAAGAAAAGCGTGTCCGTTGTGCCATGTTCTTGCCTCCCAGCTGGCAACCTCACTAGTAAATGCACCTCTGGTAAATTAACCGATGGTGCCCAGTGCTATAGCTGGTAATCGGCAACATCAGGGAAAATGGAATGTTCCATGAGCAAAGAACTTCTAGAAAATTAATTTCAAATGTCTCATCTAGTCAGACAGACTTAGGGAATCACCTCTTCTGGATCTCTGTTTATGCATCTTGATGCCACCATAAACAGCCACTGTTTCAGATACTTGAAGACACCTGCATTTTTTTTTCCCCAGGAAGTCATAAACGCGCACGTCAGGAAGGTGAAGCATACAGAGCCTGCTGTTCTGAGAAAGTTTACTGACTTTATTCAAGGGCCCTTATTTCTCCCTTTGTGAGAACTGATGGGAAGTCTGCCCAACAGAGTCAGTACGCGGCACAGGCATGTGTGCAAAGGCCCCCTCACAACAGAAGTAGAAGACTAAGAAAGTTCCTTGCCCGCCCTCGTCTTGACTTGGCACACCGTCTCAGATGGTATTCATTTGGAATTGGGAGATCGATGACATAGCTTGTCCAAGCCTCCTCTGTAAGTGGCTCTACTGGAAGTGGGCACAGGCAGAAAAATAGAAATTCTTCTGTCTGTAGGCAACCAAAAACATACCAACTCATCTTGGAGTAATTTAGCCAATAGGATGATTTAGAGGACAGTTCAGTGGCACCGTTTTTAGAAGGCGAGGCTTAGCAGAAGGGACATAAATCAAAGGTGACTGGCAGGTAAAGGATATATGCAGCAATCAGCCAAACCATGTGCACACTGGCACACATTCAATAAGATCATTTATAACATTTTTAAGGCCGAAGTACACAAAAGGGGGTCTGGTGCTAACTAAATCCACAGATAGCTTACATGCCACTGAAATAAACACTTCCAGATGCGGGTGTACAAAAACCTTTCACAGAAAGAAATGTTTTCTTTCATAAATCTGAACGAGGGACTCTTAGCAGAGAAGGGCAAAAAAAAAAAAAATTCTGAAATTGCGACAGAGCCTCTTACAGGCTAGAAGCGCTGGTGGCGGCGAGTGACTTGCAGGTAATGAGGAACTGCGCAGTGCATCTAGAGTTCGAAGCATCACTGTGATCAGCAAGCCTGGATTTCTGGGAAACCTTGGGAGAAATGCTAACATCCCAAGATCTGTCCATCTGGGCTCTGAGGATATTCTCGTTCCTTCCACAGTGCTCCTCTGAGGGTGCAAGTGAGGAGGCAGTGGGGTGCTCAGAGACAAGAGCTACTCACCAAAGCTGGGAAAGGTTATGTCCAGAACTTACACTAGCATGAAGCTGTGGCAGGCATGGGGCCAATGAAAAAAAAAAAATTCAAAATCCAGTTAGATTACAGCCATCTTTCAGGAAGGCACGACTACATAATGGCTTAGAAAGTTAATTTGTTCATCAAACTAGCATAATAATATATGGAACTTTCTGGTTATACATGAGTATGCCCATAAATTCAAAAAGAAGGCTAGAGTGTCTTTTTAACTTTCACTTAATAATTCATATATTTATTTGCAAAGTAGAGAGAGACCAAGGGAGACAGAGAGACAGGAGCAAGAGAGCAAATGCGTATGGGCATGCAGGGCCTCCGTTATTGCAAGTGAGTTCTAGACGCATGCACTACTTCGTGCATCTAGTTTTACACGGCTACTGGGAATCGAACGCAGGCCATTAGGCTTTGTAAGCAAGTACCTTAAGTGCTGAGCCATCTCTCCAGCGCCGACTTCCACTTTTGAAGTTTCGGTCATCTATGCACTAAGCCTTATGCACTCAACCCTACCAAGCTCCCAGTGCAGCAGCCAGGGGATCACCCTGCAACTGATCTTCATGTTGAGTCTACACTAGGTTCTCGGAAGCAAGCTGACAGAGTTGAGTCTGAGAACACTTCCACTGTTCCATGCACTCATCCAAATTACAAACCTGCCGCAGTCAGTTCTCTCATTAAATCTTCCTTGTTCTTCTCATTCTATGTCAAAGATCTTCTGAATATATTTTGTCCTCTCCATTATCTCTGTCACTACCAAAGAAGCAGCTCTCCTGGCTTCGTGCCACAATCCCACAGTGGCCACCGCTGGCCTCTGCTAATCGCAGCATCCCAGGCTCTCTCCTCAGCACCGCTGTCGGGCAATGGTCTCTATTACCCCAAGTGGCTCCTTGATGACCACATCAGTTATGTGACATTTTCTACATAAAATCATACTGAATACGCTAATAAAACTATAGCTGTATAATTTACAAAAAAAAAAACCCTAGTTTATTATTTGTTGAAGATCTGCAAAGGAATTTCGTGTGATGAAGTGCTGGTACATTGTGAGGTAAAGTGGCGGAGAATGAAAATCCTTCTGGAGGTAGCATCAGCCTTGGAGACCTCGCCACCCCGGGTCTCGCCTTTGAGCGGCTGTCCTGTAGCTAGCTCTCGTTCCTTCTCTTCAGATTTCTGCTCTTCCTCCTCCTCCAGTATCATGTCAAAATGGTCCCTCATTCCTCCCTATCTAGTGTGAATGACCTTACTCATTTCTTGCATGCTGTGTCCTCTTTTCCCTATCCTGAGGTCCTCACTCCGTTCATCTTTCAGTCACAGCAGCATCTAGGCACACCTACCTGTGTACTAATCTGCCTACAGCACACCTCAGACCCACAGAGTTCTAGCATAATTTGTAGAACATGTTCATTGAAGTACATGGAGGTATCAGAGCCACAAGGAGCTCAGGATCTGTAGGGATGCTAACTCTGGGCTCTTCTGCTTAGAAACCGTGTGCTGTTCAGTTGTGGAAGCATAGGTTCTCACAAATGGACTGCTCAGAATTCTATCTGGAGTTGTCTTTCGAATGTTCATCATACCATTGGGAAGGGAAGTGCTTTGCATTGTTTCTTTAGCAGTGGAAAGTGACTCACGGAAGTACAGAGCCTCCCCTTGCCTCATCTCTCTTTTTTTTTTTTTTTTAAAAGCCATTTCTAAGCCAATTACATGGGTGACATTTGTTACTTTACAGGAAAAACTAAAGTAGGGACTGTGGAGAAGACTTAGTCAGTGAAGTGCTTGCTCTGCAGCCATGAGGACCTGAGTTTGATCCCCAGGACCCCTACTTAAGAGGCAGCATCCTTAGGACCTACTTAAAATGCATGCAGCTGTAATTCCAGTGCCTGGGAGGTGGAGAGGAGGGTCCTGAGGGCTTACTAAGCAGTCTAGTAGAATCAATGGGCTCCAGGTTCCGTGTGAGACCTTGTCTCAAAAAAATAAAGTGGAGGGCTGGAGAGATGGCTTAGCGGTTAAACGCTTGCCTGTGAAGCCTAAGGACCCCGGTTCAAGGCTCGGTTCCCCAGGTCCCACGTTAGCTGGATGCACAAGGGGGCGCACGCGTCTGGAGTTCGTTTGCAGAGGCTGGAAGCCCTGGCGTGCCCATTCTCTCTCTCTCCCTCTATCTGTCTTTCTCTCTGTGTCTGTCACTCTCAAATAAATAAATAAATAAAAATTAAAAAAAAATAAAGTGGAAAGCAATTCAAGAAGGCATTAAATGTCCACTCTTGTCCTACATACACACTCCCACCCCCTACACAGCCATGTGTGCCCTCACAAATATGAACACGCATGGATAAAACTCATACATACATATATACATGTGCATATATGATAAAGAAGCTAGTGCACACAATATAGGCAGCAATTCCTTTATTCTATGTTCCTTAGAAAACGATTTCTTAGAAAAGTTTAGTAGAGTCTAGGTTTTTTTTTCCTCTTTTCTTCTCATCCTCCTCCTCATCTTTCACTCCCTCATTCTCTTGTCTTCACCAATGTCTGCCTGGATAAGAAGGGTTTTTCAACTATAACTAATTTACTTATTAGTCTCTTACCTAATTCGTCTTGAAGATAAGAGTGAGCCCTTTGGGTTAGGTCAAGAATACAGAGTAAAATCAGCCAAAATGCTGTCTCTAACTTCTCTACTGGAAAGTCATGTCTGCTCAAGAACTGGAATTGGAACTGACAGGAGTCTGTAGGCCAGGCCATGACAGCCTGAGAGGGAACTCAAAACCTGCCTTGCTGCTGTCTTACCAGGGGCACGGGGCCTAACCAGCACCTTGAATGCACCTGGGCAAATTCAGAGCCCGATACTGGGCTCCCCTCTCATGACCTCTGCCAACTAATCAGCCAAAAATATTTCTGATCTGGAGCCCTACTCGACATATTGGTCCTGTGCCCAGAACAGCAAGGGACTCTAACCCGGTAAGAGAGCCTACCCAGGTGCCAGGGAGAGACTTCGCATCTGACTGACCTATGGGCTCTGAGTTCTCCCTCACCACTTGAGGTCAGGCAGAGGTGGTGTGTGGGGGTGGAATGTTTGATGTGTGCATACACAGCCTAATGTAGAGGGTTTGGTTTAAATCAAATCATAATTAAAATGCTAGCCAGGAAAACAGGACATAATCTTTTTTCTGCAGAGCTTTCCTACCTTGTGTATGACCTTAAATATATGTTGGGAACCCTCAGAGTATGGTATCAGTTTCATTTTTGGAAGGTGTAAATTCCCATTTACAACAATCTACTTATTATGTTGTGGGACTAACTTTGCAACTCCATCAGTCAATTAAATGACAGTTCAATGATTATATTTGGGGAGTAAAGTACACAATAATCACCGAGATGCAAGTCACACCAGCTCAGCAGGCTCTTACCATGGCAACTAGAAGGGAATTTCAGTTACGCTGTCAAAATAATATGCAGCTGTTGCTCTAAAAACCTGCTGATGAACATTAGACATACAAACTTCTGGCAATAGTAAGTAAAGGACCTACTACAATCCAATTAATGTGTTATTTTCTAATATTCACCCAATTAAATCATTAATGAAAGTTTAATAATCCGAGTAGCATTTTTGCTCAATTTAATATACTGAATGAGTGGTACATCACCAATATTCACAATACTCTTGTTTACAGACTTTGAGTTTCTTGCTATTTTAAGAATAGCATGTTAAAGTTTAGAACTAGTTTTGGCTGGGCATGATGATGCACACCTGGATTTCCAGGCTCCCTACGCTCAGGAGGCCAGGGAAAGGGCATCACGGAGTGGGAGGTCAGCCTGGCGAGACAGGGAGACTCTCTGGAAACACAAAGAAACAAGTAGCTCACAGTAATGTAGACACTCCAACAAGCTCTTCTGCTGCTTCATGAAGTTATAAGGTAAAGGAATCCTATTGCCTTTTACTTCTCCCCTCTCACTGTTTTCGTTTTGTTGTTGTTTTTTTGAGAAGTCTTTTCTTTTTGGGAATTACTTAAAAAAATTTTTCCATCCTATTTCCATTCTCCCAGAAGAGAGCAGAAACTCCTGAATGATAATATATTTGACCTCCAGGTACAGTCTTGACACTGTCTTCTGCTCATGAAGTCACTCTTCAATAGTCACTACTCTTGGAGCTCACCATGTTCAAGTTCTTTCTCTCTTCCCCAGTCCTTTCACAACACATGGGGACACACTGCCTTCTGGAATTATTTCCAATTTAAGAAGACTGTGAAAGACACAAACGTGCCATAGACACCCAGGACAGACTAGGGCTATTCTCTTCCATGCTGCTTCCACCACATCCCATGTAGGAGAGACTAAGCTTCCTTGATTCAGACAATGCTCTAAAAAATTCTGGTATTCTCTGGAGCGTTCTTCAAGGTGTTACACACATTGGGATTGAATGCCCATGACTGTTGTGTTAACCAAAATAAAGTTTGGCATTGACTGTTTTGTACACATAATAAATGCTTTCTAAATGTTATATTGTTAGGAAATTACACCTATGTTTTTTTCTTTTGTAGAAAATTGAGAAGAATAACACTAGATAAGAAACCCACATGATGTCTCTAATCATTTATCATTTTAGAAATATTTGTCAGTCAAACAACTTAAAAATTACTTGGGTTATAGGGATAGGAGGGTTTGGGGGAGGGGAATACGAGGGCAAGGGGAGAAATACACAAAACTAAATCCAAAATGAATTGGTGCCATAGCAACCTTCCTCCTGGGTAGCAGACTAAAAGATATAACCCTCACTAGGATTATGAGGGGACTGTCTGGTTAAGAAGGGCCCTGGAGAGGGTGGGATGAAGCCTAACCCTAAAACATTTGGCCCTGGCTTATAACTCCCAGTAGCAGAAATCAGCTACAACCTTCATTCAGGTCCCCCAAACATGACAGGCTTCTGTCCAAGCACTTGATTACCCACCTGAGGTAAACGGGAAGATCCTATCGCTGAAGACACCACGTTCTGCCAACACAGAACCCAGAGAGATCTGGACTGACTCTGAAAGGAAGCCAGCTCCCACATAGTTGGCCCTGTGGTGCTACGGGAGCTGCTGGGGACAATGGCCAACAAGGCTGTGAGCAAGCAGGCAGCACCGCTCTACAGGAGCACCTGCGCGGCAAGATGTACGTACACAGCCGTCCACAGCAGCTCCCAGCCTAGGTGGGTGACCAATGGCTCTCTTGCAGGGTCTCACTTTAGCTCAGTCTGACTTGGAATTCTCTATGTAGTCTCAGGGTGGCCTCGAACTCACGGTGATTCTCCTACCTCTACCTCCCGAGTGCTGGGATTAAAGGTGTGCTCCACCACGCCCAGCACCAATGACTCTCTTAACTGGCTAAGAGATCCACTCAGTGGAAAGAAACCCATGGCCAGAACTATGAACCAGCTCAGAATCCTATGGAGAGCAAGAATGCAGATGCTAATGAGAAGCTCCCACTAGTGTTTTGCCAAAAGAGAGGCTACACCCATTAAAATCTCCCTAAATTAACAATGCCTGTCCCTTTAACTTACACTGATCTGACACTCTGTTGGGGAATCTGATTTTCTTTTTCAGAAGGCAGCAAGAACTGAGGAAAACCAAATTTTAGCTGACTCCATGGCAGGAGATGACCCACCCCTCACACATCAGCCAGGGCCCAGGTGAAACCACAGCAGAACTGGCGAGATGAGCAGGAGCGCTGCCTCCACAGCGAGCCTGACAACCTGCACTCGGGTGATGGAGACAGACACTAAGGATGCTCAAAATGCACCAAAGCAGAAATCCAGAAGGTGGTAAGATCGCAACACTAAAGTCGATGTAAAACGCACCCACCATGGCTAGGGAAATTTTATAGAAAAGCCACAGGGTGGAAGGGAATATCCAGAGATATTGCCCAGCCCCCACAATGACTGACTGCTGCTCTCATAACTCAAAACTCACATCTCCATGGTGAATACAAGTAATCCCACTGAAGAGGGCTCTCAGTGGAACTGACACAAGGAGGAGGGAAATGGTAGTACCAACACATGATGCATTCATACCGAGTTTATATTTAATAAAAAAAGTTACTTGGTGTATATGGAGTATGTGGTGTTTGTGCGAGGTGTATACACACATGTGTGCAGATACATGTGACCTGTGTGCTCACTGTGAAAGCCAAAGGAAAGCATCAGATGTCTTCTATCACTCTTCTGTCTTACGCCCATGAGCAGAATCTCTCATAGACCTTGGATCTGCCTGGGGTTTCAGGCTTTCTGATCAGGGATCCCTGGTGATCCTCCTAACACCATCCCATTCGGCACTGTGGTTACAGGCATGCCTGGCTATTTTTAGGTGGATTCTGAGATTGGACTCAGGTCCTCATGCTTGTGCAACAAGCACTCAGCTGCTGAACCAACTCTCCAGCCTGTGAAACAACTTTTAAGCCACCCTCCTAGATTCCCCTCACGCCCAATCCCATACTATTCCTCATTTGGGCCGTGACTATACCAGTCTGTAGAGAACATCATTTATTATTTATTTGTTTATATTAGAGAGAGAATATTTATATTAGAGAATGGATACACCAGGGCCTCTAGCTACTGCAAACAAACTCCAGGCATAAGCATCACCTTGTGCATCTGGTTTATGTGGGTCCTAGGGAATCAAGCCTGGGTCCTTTGGTTTTGCAGACCAAGTGCCTTAACCACTAAGCCATCTCTCCAGCTCTAGAACATTATTTTTTAAAAACCAACAATTTTGTGGGGCTGGTAAGCCTACCCACCAGAGTTCAGACCCAAGCACCCACCTAGAGCTGGATGCCAAAGCTGTGCTATTGTCTGTGATTCGAATGTGCCCATGGTAATGGGAGGCAAAGTCGGTTGGATTCCAAGGCTTGCAGGATTCTGGCCTTACTAGCAGCAAAGAAATATGAAGAGAAACCCTTTCTCAAACAAGGTGGAAGATGAGGACCAAGACCCGAGGTTGTCCTCCGACCTCCACAGAACACACACACACCTCCTATTTGTGACTCAAACACTGTAATATACTGATGACTAAAAACAAGGAAATGAAGTAGATACTGAGGGGTCTAGTACTGCGAATGTCACCCATGACTTAGCTTTCAAAATACCTTCACTGTTCTTACTGAATGAGATTTTAATACATCTACTACTTCCTGGTCTATTTGCCTAATATGCAATATAGTTGAGAAAATGTGATTTCATATTCATTAGATAAGACCACTTGAAGAGCTGAGAGCAAGAGTACCGTGTACTGTGGCAGCCAGTGAGGAGGGTTACCCAGAGCTTGGGAGTCCACGGAGCCAGGGACCCAGAGGACCCCACTCCTGCCTCCATGAAGAATGGTACTGTTTACTGTGTGACCTCAGGCAGGCCACTTAGTTTTCTCTAAATCTGTGTTCTTTAGAATGTGGGATAATACTAATGCTGCTTTCTTTTTTTTTGTTTTTGGAGGTAGGGTCTCACTCCAGCCCAGGCTGACCTTGAATTCACTATGGAGTCTCAGTGTGGCCTTGAACTCACAGTGATCCTCCTACCTCTGCCTCCCAAGTGCTGGGATTAAAGATGTGTGCCACCACGCCTGGCTTTAATGCTGCTTTCTTGTAAGAAGGAAACATAACAGTGAAGGTAAAATATTCTTCACATATTTTTTAGTTTATTATTTTTATTTATTTATTTAAGAGTGACAGACAGAGAGAGAAAGAGGCAGACAGAGAGAGAGAGAGTGAGAATAGGCGCGCCAGGGCCTCCAGCCACTGCAGATGAACTCCAGACACGTGCACCACCTTGTGCATCTGGCTAACGTGGGTCTTGGGGAATTGAGCCTTGAACCGGGGTACTTAGGCTTCACAAGCAAGTGCTCAACTGCTAAGCTATCTTTTCAGCCCCCAAAATATTCTTTTAAAGATATGAAAATTATTACTCGGTCCACACACCTATCAGATTCTAGTGGTTTTTTTTCTCTCTAACTGTTCCACTTTTTATTTCTGTATTTTTCACATTTTCTTCTTTGACTAATCCTAAAGTGAAAATAGTATAAGTTAGACCACTTAAAATTTTTGATATTCAACTGTGTTTGACCTAGAGAAACTGCAACTTTATATAATGTGACCTAATAAATTCTATAACTGAAAATTTCCCTTCTCCCACCCTACTTTAAAATTAAAAGCAATTACATTAAAAATTGCATATTCTTGTAGAGGGTATTCAGTTTCAGGTTATTTTCATATGGTAGATGTACTGCATCTTAACTTTTTGGAGAATCAGTTGCCTGCATTTATAAAAAGATACATGGACTTCAACCTATAGTGACAGATTTAATACCTCTGGGAAATTTATTAACAAAAATTGACTTCTAATAATGAAATGAATGTTTAAGAATTCTACCAAACTTCTACTTGATAGTTACATTAGAAATATACTCAAATACTCTGAGACACTTAATTTGCTAGGCTGTACACAAAATGCTCAGGTATTTGTATTATTCATGAATGTGAAATTCTACATTAAACTAGTTAATGCAGCCATGCAGTAACTTTTATTGTTGTGCGTGTATGTGCGTGCATATGGAAGCCAGGGGATAAGTTCCGCGTGACCCTCAGGCATGTCTTCCATTGGTTTGTGAGACATGGTCTCTCACTGACCTGGAGTCTCAGGAACCTTACTGTCTGTCTCTTCAGCACCAGAATTATGGGTGCCACCAGATCTGGCGTTTTTTTTTTTATCTTGGGCACTTGGAACCATGTTCTCACGCTTGAAGGTAACCCTCCATCCCGGAACTCTTTCCCTAGTCTCTGCCATGCAGTTATTTTTGTCCTTCGAAGTGCAACGTGAAAAGTTCGTACAGGGAGTCTCATCTATTCCTTCTCCACGTGGAGGTGAGGAGGCTGAGTCTAGAGGGAGCTCTGACAGGCACTTGAAGGTGTCTTTGCGTGGACGCAGACTGGCTGCTTCTTGAGTCCCAGCTAGCGCGGAGACACTGTGATTCTGTCTCAGTAGGAGAGTGCTGAGTACATAGTGAAGAAACTTGCTTCTGGGGTGTTATTAGTTATTTAGGCTAATAACCACGGTTAAATGAGGAATGTGCCTCATATTCTAGTTCCATAGAGTGCCACCTGATCCTATACAAGCTGAGAGAGGGGACATATTTTTCTGAGTATCAGAAGAAGCTAAGAGAGACTTGGGTGTCAGGCATGGAATTCTGTCATCACACTCTGAACAGTTTCTCTGGACTTCAATGTTGCATACCTGGTTTCCCACCAGCCCATCACGGCATTCCCTCCACCACCCGCAAGCTGGGTGTGAGCTCCAGGGTAGGTACCATGGGCTCCATTCACTGCTCGCCAATAGCAAAGACCTACGATGTCTTTCCTTCTTTCACAGGACAGAGGACAAAACACAAGCTCTAGTAATATTTTCAAAATATCTTTTACTCTAAGCCTATACAAGTGACTTCTAAGAATATAAAAGACAATGCTGACAACACCACCATACACACAACCAATCACCAGGCTGGGCAGGATGGCATAGGCCTGAACTCCTTTTTTTCTGAGCCTGAGGTAGGAGGTATGCAAATCAGAGATTAGCCTGGGTTACACAGTGAGTTCCAGGTCAGGTGGAAGCTATGTGGTTAGACTGTGTTTCGCTTAAAAAGAAAAAAACCCTCAATAATCAAACCAAACAGAAATGTTATTACCAATAACATTTGGACTTATAGGCTGTAAAAGCCCTCTTCAAACAGTTATTGATGTCACTTATTTCTTTTTCTGATAGGACAATTCATTTATACTATTTGCTATACTTTTTGGGGGACCCAAATACCATCTTTAAGTCTTTTCCTTAATCTTCACATCTTCAGGTAAATTACCAATATTTGTGAGAAGTGAGGCAAAACAGAAAGCAGGAAGACCAGATATATAATGATATAGTAAAAAACAAGAAATAAAGTAAAAATAAAATACAATCAGTCTAATAGTTTTGAGTGAGTAAATAGAAAGTGCAGTATAAGGAGTTGTGAAAAGTGTGAACTTCAGGGAAACGGTTTCAAGGCAGTGTATGGAAGACCTGAGTTGTCTTTGGTTCTACCACTGACTGTCATCAGTGGTTCAGCTGTAGGTGCCCTCCTTAGCCCAGGGAGCACCTTCTCCCACCTACTGCAAAGCTCCGAGAGTAGGAGAAGGCAAAGTGCCCAGTGAGAGCAATAGTCAGTCACACAGGTGGCCTTGTTGGCACACGTGGTGGTGGAGGGCTCACTATGCGTGTCTGGGGCAGTGGGCAGGGCGTGCACAGGTGAGAGGTAGACACCCCTCTGTCCCACTCCTGCTGCCGCCATGGTGCCGAGCGCCCTGAACTCCTTCTTTTCCCCATTTCCCATTCATCATTCCTCTCTTTCATCATTTTGAAAAGTTCCTCCCCCAATCCAGTTTCCTTTGCTATCATTCAAGTGTGTTTTGATTATTAATAGCTTTTATATCTTGTTTCTCTACCTCCATTAATCATTACTTCATTTTCCTCTGTGTATTTGCTATTTTAACCCTTTAATATAGTGAACCCTTTGTAATAAGTTTACTATATTTCAGCTGGTTTAAAAATTCTTAGTTTGAATAATCTCATGTTTCAAAATTTGCCTTTTGGCTTATCACTTAATATAATCTATTATGCAGAAAGAGAGACACTTGGTTTTGTCCTTTGTTTGCAATTATAAGACTTCACAAATATTCATGTAAAAGTCTACATGCTTCTGATAAGCAGTATTCAAATCATGTTCTGCGGACTGGAGAGATGGCTCAGTGGCTAAAGCACTGGCCTGCAAAGCCTAATCACCCAGGTTTGATTCCCTAGTACCTATGTAACACCAGACACACCAAATGCGAGCATGCATCTGGAGTATGTCTGCAGAGGCTGGAGGCCTTGATGCGCCCATTCTCTCTCTTGTCTCTGCTTGCAAATAAATAAATTTTAAAAATCATGTTCTGGTTTGGGGTTTGGCTCAGTGTTTGGAGGTATACTTTGCATGTGGGAGGCCCTGGGTTCTTCAGTATCAAAAAATTATGTTCTTATGACATTTAGCATAAATTTTACATATCAAAATAATGGGCATAGGGCTGGAGACATGGATTAGCAGTTAAGCACTTGCCTGTGAAGCCTAAGGATGCTGGTTCGAGGCTTGAGTCCCCAGGACCCAGATGAGCAAGGGGGCACACACATCTGGAGTTCGTTTGCAGTGGCTGGAAGCCCTGGCATGCCCATTCTCTGTCTCTGACTATCTGCCTCTTTCTCTGTCTGTCACTCTCAAATAAATAAATAAAAATAAAATAAAAACAAAAAATTTAAAAAATTAATGGGCATAGAGCCAGGAATGGTGGTACACACCTTTAATCCCAGAACTTGGGAGGCAGGGATAGGAGGATTGGCATGAGTTTGAGGCCACCCTGAAACTACATAGTAAATTCCAGGTCAGCCTGGGCTAGAATGAGACCCTACCTCAAAAAGCCAAGAAAAAAAAAAAAGGCATAATTACAAGAAGCTTCTATAGACACTGAGAATTCACAGTGAGTAATACAAATAAAAAATAGAAAGAAAACAATGCCATTAAAGACAAGGAAAAAAATAAATGAGATAATATAATTTAGAAGAAGCCACCCTAAGTGTCCATTGCACAAGTCAGTCCTATAACATACTTGGTATTCAGTTATTTACTTGTTTACTATTCTGACACATTCAGGCATATTCTGCTTTAGGAGATGAATACAAAAGTATCAAAATAAGAAAACTACACTGGTCCTTGGTTTTGTAAATCAAATGTTACTTTTCAAATGCCAAATCCAAGCTTTAGAAACAGAAAAGGGGTTGGAGAAACTTCTACTAACATAATAAAAGATATTTTTAAAGAGCTACAAGATGAGCATTAAATTAACACACATACACACACGGACATATGCACACACACACTTTCTGTAGGCTGCTGAAATATCAATTCTTCAGTCCACCATTAAGAAAACAAAACCCTGATTACAAGCTTTGAAATGATTTAAAGATGTGAAAGCCTGTCTGCAGTTCAGCCTAGTTCAAAGCCAGTGGAGAAATCATTTCTTCTTCTTCCAACTCAAAGTATGTTTAGAAGGACATCTGAGAGAATTGGTAATGCCAGACTAACCGATTTTCAAATATAAAATGCTTTTAGCAACATTTGGATACATATAATTTGACAAAGTTTTATACCTAAACTTAAAAAAATAGAAAATATAAGCTCCAATAAAAAGCTTAATATGTAATTGCAAGAAAATAATATTTTGCAGAAAAAACTGTCCTTCCAAAAAGAGACAAAAATGACTAACTTTTATTTCCCAAGAGAATTATGCCACTTTTATACAACAAAATTACAGCCGCCACAAATTGCTTTCAACAATTCCATTGCTTCTTCATTTGACCACTTGAAAATCAAAATGCTTTCAGATTATAAATATAACTTTTTATAACTCTGTTATTACGCACTGTGAACGGGGACAGGGGGCCAATCTTGTGGCCATAGCGTCGGATGGCCTCTCTGATGTGGCAGGGCTGGATGGCATCGCTGTGAGCCTCAACACCACAGGCCGCAGTGCTCTGTGACAGAAAAACACACAAACTGTTGCTAAATCAAAAACACACAACAGAACTACAGTGTATAAAATATGAAAATAAACCTTTATGAAATAGACCACTTTCCCCCTTAGGATGCACATCGCCGCCGCCATACGCTGCATCTGAAAAATGTTCCATTAACAAATCAAAGATGACTTCTCCATGACCCCTTCCTAGCAGACCTACCAAATGCAGTTTTTATGCCTACAGTATTTCACCTAAGCCTGCATGTCAAGGTCAGGAGAATACAGCCACTTGGGTGCTGATGAAAAGTGTCACGGGAGCTCGCTGGAAGAACTGCAGGAAGCTCATTTTTAAAATATCATTTAACGTTTATTATTATAAATGTTTCTTGGGAGATTCTTGGACACAGTTTTGAAATAATTTAGGGTCATGAATTTAAAAGGAAAAACATAAAATTAACTATATATTTGCTTATCATATTGGGGACTGTCATGAAAGACCTTTGTACTAGGTTCTGATCTTTTAGGTGTCCTCAGGATGAAGCAAACAAAAACTTTCTATTTAAATCCTTCTTATCTACAAAGGGGTGTTTGCAGCCACTGCACTTGAACTCCAGACATGCGAGACACCTTGTGCGCATGCGCGACCTTGCACACTTGTACCACCTTGTGTGTCTGGCTTACGCGGGACCTGCTGAGTTGAACATGAGTCCTTAGGCTGTGCAGGCAAGCACCTTAACCACTAAGCAATCTCTCTAGCCTCTAAAATCTTTTTAAAAAGCTCAGTTCCTTTGACTCAGTGTTTCCGCTTGTAAGAATTTTTCCTATAGACCTATTATACAGGCACATAAATATAAATATGAGATATGATCTTTTGAAGTACATAAATGTTATGGAATGATTAATCTACTAATAAACAAATGCTTTGCTTGCCAATATATTCTTTTTTGGTGAGTATGTAACTTCCACATCACACACACACACATACACACACACACATAAATATAAATCTATCATGTGTGTGTTCCAGGCCAGGCATATGTGGATAACTTTCAGGTCAGTTCTTGCCTTTCATCTCATTTCTGAGTCTGGGTCTTTTATTGTTTTCAAGAACTTCTGGAAAATTCTGCTGCTGTCTTTGCTGCCCTTTCTGCTGCAGACACTGAGATTACAGGCGCCTGCCATGGCTTCTGGCTTTTACGTGAGACCTGGGGATCCAAACTCAGGTGTTCAGAACTATGTAGCATATGATACTGAGCCACCTCCCCTGCTCCATATTTCTATATTTTTATGCTATATCATCTATGACTAGCCATCTTACTATACAAAAGATCTCTCAACGTTGTTCCTCTTATCTATCAAGAGGCTGACCATAGAAAGCTGTGTGTGAATACATAGAGATACAGTGATTAATGATCTTTTTTTTTTTTTTTTTTTGGTTTTTCAAGGTAGGGTCTCACTCTGGCTCAGGCTGACCTGGAATTCACTATGTAGTCTCAGGGTGGCCTCGAACTCACGGCGATCCTCCTACCTCTGCCTCCCGAGTGCTGGGATTAAAGGCGTGCACCACCACGCCCGGCTTAATGATCTTTTTTTGATACCGCTCTTTAGGAGAATTCTGATGTAAACTGCAAAACTCTGGCCATGAACTACTTCAAATGTTTTAATATTCTAATGAAAGCTTTGAAAATTTACAAAACCTTATAGTTATTATTTTTAAGAATTATTTTATATATAATTATTTTATGTATGCATAAGTATTAGCTTCTTTACAACCCCCAGAAAGCCAAACAGCTGGAGAGTTCTTTTTTGTGCATGTGTATAAAGGTATTCACTTGTGTGTGTTCATGTGTTTGGAGGCTAGAGATATAGACACTGTGTGTCTTTCTTGGTCACTCTCTACTTAAAGAATCAGACAAGTTCTTTAATTGAATCTAGAGCTCACCCAGCCAGTGAGTCCCGGGATTCCCTGCCTCTGCCTCTCCAGGCCGGGCTTACAGGCACGTGCCATGATGCCTGATATTTTATGAGGGTTCTGAGGATCTGAACTCAGGCCTGCATACTTGTGTCAAGTACTTTACCCACAGAGCCATCTCTCCAGCCCCATCGAAGAGTGTTTTAGGCAACATTTTGGTTTCCCAATTTTAGTTATTAGATGTGTTGAAAAGGAGTATAACTTTAATTTTTTAAAACTACTTTGCAATACAGAAATCCCTTACAGTTCAGATTTCTCCTTAACAAGTAAGAAATGAACTTTCATTTCATAAATGAAAATAACATAAATGAACATAAATGAAAGGGAGAACCATAAACGAAGCTAATTTTTATACTTATTTACTATCAATTATAAAATTATATCTTGTTATTGCAAATAATAATGACAAATAGTTCCTTAACTATACAGAGTTAGAGAGAAAGTATAACTTCTGGACAAATCCTAAGTTCTCAAAAGTAAAAAAAAAAAACAAAAAAACTGTTTTACCCTCAAGGCAGAGTAGAGGGTTGCCTAAAACATAACCTTACTGGGTTGATGAACTTTAACTAGTGGTCACAGGTCAGGCATAGCACTTATTAAGTGAGCAAGGAAATCCCAAAGTGGATAGAATCAAAGAGAAAGAGCAAATAATAGAAAAATAGGAGCCACCAAATTTGATGTATAAATTTAACCCAAATATTGACTAATTCCTGTTTGGCACTGAATCCATGAAATCCTACAAAAGTTAAAAGAAAGGTTTTGAGCTTTTATCACTGGAGAGAGATGCGAAGCTTACAGGTTAAGTCTAGAAGAGCAGATTTGCTATACAATATGTGTGTGTGTATATGTGTGTGTGTGTATACATACATACACACACACACACACACACACACACACACACACACACACACATACTTATCACCAGCACTATGACCACGCTCACTCTCTATAGGATGGTTAACATAATCCTATGAGGTCTACATCAACGGAGACCAACATAATACAGGTATTTAATTCAGAAACAAGAATTTTAAAGCAATTATTGTAATTATGATCAATAAAATAAAATATGCTTATAGTAAATGGATAAATAAAAATTATAGTCAGTGGGGCTGGAGAGGTGGCTCAATGGTAAGACTTGCCTGCAAAGCCCAATGACATGTGTTCGATTCCCCAGTACCCATGTAAAACCAGATGCACAAAGACATGTGTCTGAAGTTTGTTTGCAGCAGCCGGAGGCCCTGGTGTGCAAATTCTCTTTTTCTGTCTCACTTCTCTCTACCTCTCTCTGCTTGAAAATAAGTAAATACTGAGCCGGGCGTAGTGGCGCACGCCTTTAATCCCAGCACTTGGGAGGCAGAGGTAGGAGGATCTCCGAGAGTTCGAGGCCACCCTGAGACTACATAGTGAATTCCAGGTCAGCCTGAGCCAGAGTGAGACCCTACCTCGAAAATCCAAAAAAAAAAAAAAAAAAAAAAGTAAATACTAAAAAAAAAAAAATGTAGTAGATAAAATTGACTCTCCAGATCACACATTAACCAGACGCACAAAGGTGAGGCAAGCGCAAGGTCGCACATGCTCGGTAGGTGTCACAAGTGTCTGGAGTTCGGCTGTGGTGGCTGAGGCCCTGGTGCACCATTTCTCTCTCTTTTTCTGTATCTAATATAAAATTTAAAAAAATAAAGCATATGCCCAATTCTATTACTCAATGATTTCTTTGCTAGCCATTTACCTAAAAATATAGAAATGTTTATTCTTAAGGACTTGTATAGGAATGCTCATAGCACGGGTATTCATAATGCCTCAAGCAGTGAAACAGCCTAGTTATACACTAACAGGAGAATAGATAATTTGATATTCATACAATGAAGTTTTAGCTAGTGATAACGATAAACGCATTATACCTAGATCTATACTAGAAACCATGCATCTCAAAAGCCTTCTGCACAAAAGAAAGTTAACACCGGAGTAAGTACTATAATTTTATATGAACTTCCAGACCCAAAAATTCATCCATGATGAAAACACTCAGAACAGTGGTTGCCTTCCATAGGACAGTAAGGGAGGAGGCGGGACACCTTTCTGAACTGATGATGATGTTCTGTATGCGGAGAGCGGTAGAGCAGGCAGCTTAGTGTGGTTGCCAAAATTTCATTGAGTGGTATACTTAAGTATCAAGTGGTTCACTGCAAAAATTATCCCTTGTCAAAAATGGAGCCATAAAGTCGGGCATGGTGGTGCACACCTTTAATCCCAGCACTCAGCAGGCAGAGGTAGGAGGATGAGTGTGAGTTTGAGGCCACCCTGAGACTACACAGTGAATTCCAGGTCAGCCTGAGCTAGAGTGAGACCCTACCTTAAGAAATAAAAGTAAAAACAAAAATGAAAACAAAAACAAAAACTGGAGTCACAGGGCTGGAAGGATGGCTTTAGCAGTTAAGGTGTTTAACTACAAAACCTAAGGGCCCAGGTTCAAGTCCTCTGTACCCATGAAAGTTACATGCACAAAGTGGTGCATGCATCTGGAGTTCATCTGCAGTGATTAGAGGCCTTGACATGCCCATTCTCTCTCTCTCTGTTTGTAAAAACAACAAATAAATAAATAAAATGGGGATATAAGTTGTGTTTTGGAAATGTACAAATTGCCCCATGTCTGCAACTTACATTATAATGTATTGGGGGGGGGTGGAGGTTGGCTAAAGAGATGACTCAACAGTTAAGTACACTTTATGTGCAAGGATGCGGGCCTGAGATCACTGAGTTTGAACCTCCAGAATCCATATACATAGCTGGGCATGGCTACACACATCTGCAACGTCAGTCCCGTGGGGAGCAGAGAGTGGAAACCGCGGAGGCTCTGTCACAAGTAAAACAAGTGGATGAGTGTTGGAGGGGAGCGCAGTATGCTCTCTTCTGGCCACTGTGGCTAAGCTCATGGCATCAGCACACTGCTGTGCACATACCACACCACACAAGCTATGTACGTGCAAGGAAAACAGAGAAAATGATAAACTATAAGATGGCAAAAGGGATGAGAAGACAAAGTTATTGTTAATACAGTTAGTATCGTAAGTATAGTAAAGCGTGAATCATATTTGCAGGTGTACTGGAGTCGGTATATAGAGTCTTCACTCTAATTCTTTTAACTTCTGTTTTTACAATAGAAAAAAAAAACCCAGAGTTTTGCTATATCAAGACAGAAGTTGTTTAAAAGGTCTGACTAGAAGACAGTCAATATAGTTGCCTACAGACTGGCTGCAACTAACAATATGAGCTTGAGAAAACCAGTGTATTTTTCATATATCTGAAAAACACTTTCTGACACTCTATTTTGTATGAAGGGCGGGTAAGGGTGGGAATCAAAGCACCACAGACCTTCTTCCTTTTCCTCTGTTTGGTTTTGGCTGCATCTGGTCCAGCACTCCCATTCCCCAATGCTCCTGACACAGCTTTCCCTGAATGCTGAGATCCAGATGATGGAGCAGTTGGTGTCGGAGGTGGCGTGTTCTCAGGAGAGTCTGGGCAGGACTTCATGTAAGATCCCTGTCCAGAGAGACATGGCCTTGAGATGAAGTAATCAGGCCTGCTAGCAATACAATACACAGAACATGACATAGACATTGGTGCCTTCTTTTTTGTTGTTGTTGTTTTGATTTTTTCAAGGTAGGCTCTCTCTCTAGCCCAGGCTGACCTGGATTTCATTATGTAGTCTCAGGCTGGCCTTGAACCCACAACAATCTTACTACCTCTGTCTCCTGAGTGCTGGGATTAAAGGCGTGAGCCACCATGTCCCACCTGATGCTAGTAAATTCTTAAAACTCCCTTTGGACTCATCATCCTTTAGCCAGGAGTCCCTGAACTATCTCTTAATAACTGAACAAAGTCTGTGGCCTTGTATAATCTGGGCCGCATTTCCTTACTATCGCATATACCCAATGCTATCTATAACTTACAGGTATCAAACTATATTTTCTTCTTATCTATTCCACTGTCCCCACCTCCCCCCCCCCAAAGTTCTAAATATGCTACCTTTCAATCTGCTTAATTATCCAGAATTCTTCACTTATAACTTCTAAGCTTCAGCTGTCTTTGTTAGATACAATTCCTGATAGTATTTCAAATTTACAAACCTCCAGTGGAACACCTATTTCCCCAAAATGGATGCCTTCAGGACAGTCTTTGTGTCAATGGTTGTCAGGATTTTCTCTCTACCTAACAAATGTGTTAGGATCATGAGAGTCCTCCACCTCCAGTCCTTTCTTTATAAAGTGTTTTCCTCCCCACCCCCTCGCTCTCTCCCTTTTTCCTCTTTCCTTATTATCTACTTGGTTTCATGCTCATGATTACACGTCTGTTCCACCTTCCCTTCCTTCACTCTTCCCCACTTCCCTTCCTCTCCTCCCTCCATCCTTTCTTCCCTTCCTCCTTCTCTCTCTCCCTCCTTTCTTCCTTGTCTGTCTTTCTCTCTCCTTCCTCCCTCCCAAGTCCCTGGCCTATGTAAGGATTTGTCATTTCAGTATCTTCTCTTCTATGGTCAAACACTTTAATTTCTTTCAACTAGTTATCAGTGGATGTATTTTAAGTTTCTTCACACACACTCCCCATATGATTCTCCTTTATACATGCTCCACTGAGTCAACGTCCATCCTAAAGAACGGTGCTGGCCGGGTGTGATGGTGCACGCCTTTATCCCAGCACTCGACAGGCACAGGGAGAAGGGCTGCTGAGAGTTTGAAGCCAGAGCGGTGCTACAGAGTGAGGGCGAGAGTGAAACCCTACCTCGAAAAATCCAAAAGAGATGGTGTCTAAAAAGCCAAAAAAAAAAAAAAAATCCTTTTCATTGACAATCTTGGGTTCAAAAAATTAAAGACAATAGCCGGGTGTGGTGGCGCATGCCTTTAATCCCAGCACTTGGGAGGCAGAAGTAGGAGGACTGCCATGAGTTCAAGGCCACCCTGAGATGACAGTTAATTCCAGGTCAGCCTGGACCAGAGTGAGACCCTACCTTGAAAAACAAAACAAAACAAAAAAAAAAAAAAGAAATTAAGGGCAAATGAAAAATGTTGTATTTTTCCTGCAGTCTTATTAATCTATTTTTTCTCATCTCATCAACCATATAACTTACACTATCCACAGGGCCATGACTCTCTATATTGTACTAAGAGTAATTATGTTTGTCTTTGAAGAATGTCTTGCAGATACTCAGGTATTAGATTTAAGAGTATTTCCTTGATCCGATGCTATCAAGATGGAATGAACCTAATTACAAAATGAGTATTCCTCACCCAAAATCTTTGGAATCAGAATTGTCTCAGGCTTCAAATTTTTTTTTAAAAAAATTTAACTAATTAATTAATTTATGAAAAAGGAGGAGAGGAGAAGGGAGGGGAGGAGGAAGTTGGAGAGAAAAGGCATGCCAGGGCCTTTAGCCACTGCAAACAAACTCCAGATGCATGTACCACCCTGTGCATCTGGCTTTACATGGATACTGGGGAATTGAACCTCGGTCCTTAGTATTTGCAGGCAAACACTTTAACTACTGAGACATCTCCAGCCTCCCCCTTCCTTTACAAAGTTATTATTTATGAGAGAAAGAGGGAGAAGGTCTCAGATTTTTTTCACAAGTATGTGCATGTGCATGTTCATACACATGTGGGTGTATGTGTAGGTCAGAGGTTGACAACAGGTGACTTAATCATTCTCTTTATTTACAAAGCAGGGTCTCCTGCTTGAGCTCAAAGCCTACCAAATTCAGCCAGTCTAGCCAGCTAGTGTGCCCTGGGGATCTCCTGTCACTGCTTGCCAGAGTGCTGGGCTAACAGGTAGCTCCTGTGCCCGCTGCCATGTGTTGGTGGGGGAGGGGATCCAAACTCTGGTCCTCGTCCCTGTGAGGCAAGTGACTTCCCCACTGAGCCATTCCACCGGCCCTGGATTTAGTGGTTTTAAGTTCATTACAGAACACTTGCATAGCTACTAAAGATCACAGCTACCTGTGCATAAGCCGTATGTGGAAAAACAACCTAGGAAATCTTATATTAAATTAAAAATTAACTTGCATTAATATTAAGTTGTTAACCTAGTAAGAGGAACCCACCCTTCGCTAGCTCATATTGCGTTTTGAATTACGATACACTGAACATGGTGTTGACACTGGGATCTTCTTAAAACCCCCTTTGGAACTCATCACCTTTCAGCCAACAGTCTCTAAACTATTTCTTAATAATTCGAAGCAGTCCATGACCATATAATTTGTACCCCTTTTCCGTGAACTTCCTATTATTCCCTCTCAATGAACCGACCTTTGAGTTAAACATTTTCATCACAGTTCTGCTCCCTCCTTGTACATTGCACTGCGTTATCTCTGGGGCTGAGAAACCCCTCCCTTCTACCTTCTCAGCAGTCCACTTTCCCGCAACACTCGGCGTTTGCTCTCAAGTCTTTGATTCTTACTAGGGAGCTTATGCACTTGCATGTGCATTTATCGGCACTTTCCGTGCAGGCTACTCATCTGGAAATTAGGGCACACTCTCTCGAACTATATGTGTGCTCATGTTGCCCATCTTAAAAATCAGTGTGTCCTGTCAGCGTCCACCTCCCTCTCCGGAACCGGCGGGTGCAGTGCTTGGAGCTGGTTGCTGATTTGCAATGTTGATGAGAGAGACCTCTGCCTTAGAGCGGTGTTCTCTTTGTGATCTGTCAGGAAGTGAAGGGCATGAAGGAAGACGGTCTTCATGAATGCCTACTTTGACTGCTAGTCAGCGGAGGGAAGGTGGAGGCCAGGCCAGGAGAGAGCCCAGGAAACCCAGTACACATAAGACATTTTTCTCAACTGCTATGTAGCTGGGCACAGCGGCTGTGGTTGTTGAGCAGTTGCCCAGGGCGGCTTGGCCACCCTGAAGAACCAAGAAAGAGGGCTGGGGTGTGTGTCAGGGGGGTTTCCTAGCCGTGCAAGCCATTACTTGAATGCTAAGGGAAAGCTTGGTTGTTTTGTTCACAGTAAATTTTCTCAATTAGAAATGTTACAACAAATTTGTCTGAAGTTAATGGAAAGCATATTTGTACACATATGCATAAAGTGAGCATGCATCAAAGACAGTGTAACGGGTGTTCTTTGACATCATAATTTGGGTTTGAAACATAAAGAAAACAAATAGTGTTTAATCAACTAAGTAAGTTTTAGGAACTTTTAAAGTATGTTGACTGATAATGATGTATGACCCTTTCCAAGAAAAAAAAAATAATGGATTTTTAGTGGGTCTAAACATTTTAATCCCTACTTGAGTTTCAATCCAATCTGTTATGAAAAGATGTTAAATGAGTTTGGGTTTTTGAAAAATACTTCATTTACGAGAGAGAGGGGAAGGGTGGGAGAGTGAGAATATGAGAGAGAGAGAGAGAGAGAGAGAGAGAGAGAGAGAGAGAGAGAGAGAGAGAGAGGATGGGCACCAGGGCCTCTGTCACTGCAAACGAACCCCAGACATATGTGCCACCCTGTGTGTCAGCCTCTTTGTGGGGAATTAGTCCAGAACCTTCAGGCTTTGCAAGCAAGTGCCTTTAACCCCTGAGCCATCCCACTGGTCCCTGGCTTTGTAATAAGATGCTACATAGGCATGTATCTTAGCATGTTTTTAAAGTATTCTAAAGGAGAACACATAAACCTGAGCTCCATGGATGTGTAGGTCCTTGTGACCCATGACATGTCTTTGAAGGGAATCTGCGTAGCTACAATAATACACAGAATGAGTGAGTGTGTTTATGGAAACAGAATTTATAACACCATCAGGTTTTCAAAGAGGTCTGTGGTTCCCCCCCAAATCACAATTAATTCTTAGAAATGATTCCAGCCACCACCTTCACCTACATGAAGGTGAGCTATCACACAGGGCTTGGGCACTCCCATGTCAAGACACGTCACCCAACTTGATGCCAGGTCACTTTGTAATCACCCATGAAGACGCTAAGTTAGCCCTTTGTGTTCTCTTCTCTATGGCTTTACCTGAATGATATGAACCTGCTGTTTTTAGTACTAATAAAGTCAAATGTTGGCACATGTATTCAGCACCTTCTGAGCCATTTCCAGCTTGCAAACATAGTACTTCTTGTGGAGGATATTTTGGCGATTGGGAGTGTTGCCAAGTTTCACAAAGGCTTCCAAGAGATGAGAAGACTGTGCAGTCCCACAGGTAAGGTCTCAGCAGTTTAAACCACAGCAGAAAATGATAGCATTTTCACATGATAGGGGCTAATCTAAAAACTCAAGAAAAATGGAGCAAATCCTGTTTATATCAGCTTATATATGAATGGGTAAATGAATGGAAAGCTACCAATAAATGGCAGGATTCGTTAGATGGTAATAACTCGTTTTGCTTTCCTTTTCTTCTTAGGGATTGAGCCCGGACCTCCTGTTTGCTAGGCAAGTGTTCTACCACTGAGCTACAGCCCCTGCCCACTGTTTGAGGTATGAAGAAGTAACTGTTCTGAATGTTATTCAGTTATAGAAATGAGCTGTTCACTTCTCATTTCTCATGAAAATGAGAACTGTTCTGCAACTACTGATAAAGGGCTAAAAAAAAAAAAAAACATGTGAGGCAAAAAAAAGGGGTAAAAATGTTGAATTAAGTTGATGATCAGGGGTTGGCCCAGTAAGCACTCAGTAAATATTTGTTTGAATGGTGAATGAATTAAGATTCTTTGAGTGAAGGCTACACATTACTTCATAATCATTTCCAAAGAACTACTAATGGAAGTGGCAGGCACGTCACAAGTTTCAGAGATGTTACAAGTCACCTGCTTGGATACTCACCTCCGCAGGGCTGTGGTGCTGGATGAAGGCTGCAGAAATGGCATGGCTGAAGGGGTCCCCTGCTTTGGTTACCATGTCCTGCCTCACAAGAAGAGCCAGATCCACCAACTGAAGATTGCAGTAATAAACATCAAGTCAAATCCCCTGAAGCGAGCATGCATGCCACTCAAGTGGTAACCCTATGAGCAATACACTTTGAGGGTCATTGATGATACTGCCTCCGAAGTCTGTGTATGGACAGGTGAACAGCCTTTACCGACTGGGAAGTAGACCTGCCACAAATATAACTGGCATATTTTGACTTTTGAGGGGATTGGTTCTCACAATTTACTTTATGACCATTATGGGAGTACTTTTTAAAATACAGATTTCTGGGATGCAAGCCCAGAGGCGTGATTCAACTGGTTTGCTTTAAGGGGGTGTCCAGGAGTTACTGTTCTAAACATGAACCAAGAAGGTACTGATCCCTGCCGCCCAGAGACCACACCTGGAGAAACTGCCACAGCACCATGATCCCAGACCCACATCTTCAGAGTTCAGTGGACTTAGAAAGGCAGTTTTTGAGGTTTACAAATAATTGTAAATAAGAAGGTTGAGGATGTAAGAGGTCAATAGCAAGAAAAAGTAGGCATTTCATATCTGGGTAACATAAAGTTGTAAGAAACAATTGTTGTTTTTTTTTTTCTTATACCCACTAGAGCTAAAGAAGCAAAAATAAATTTAATAAAAATAAAAAAACCTACACCAACAACACAATTGAACTACATTCTAGAAAATGATAATGAGTGTTATAGACAAAAACAAACAAACAAACAAAAAAACAATGGGTATTCTTATTCCAGCAGAATAGAAGGTCAAATAAAACTGATCATGAACAGTAGGCAGATGAGAAACCAGTCATGTGTGGGTTGAAGTGATGGATAGAATTCTTACCTGTGCCACAGTTTCATATGCTAAATATGTTAAAATCTCCATAGCGACAACGTTGGGTTTTATCTCCATGCTACCACAATCCAGCCAGTCTCGAAATTTGGAAGCTTTTTTTGCTAGCAATTTAAAAAAAGTGAAGAACATTAATTTTTAAAATGTTTTAAACTACATGTTATTATCAGAAAACAGAAAGTATTTCTCCTTAATATTGAGGAGGAAAATGCCTATAAAGGCAAAGTCTTTGAAATTTTATTAATATTTAGATTTTCTAGTCTCAAAAAATTCAAGGTTTAGAGAATGGCGGTGGCGACAGCGGTTCAGGCAGCGCGGGACTGAGTGCAAACGCCGCCGAGGCCCCGTGATTCCCCAGAGGCTCTCCCAGCTCTCCTCTGCTGTTCGCTCGGCAGTTGCCATCCGCTTGCGGAGGAACACTGGTGTTACAGCGGTGGCATTTAATAAGGAACTTGATCCTATACAGAAACTCTTCGTGGACAAGATTAGAGAGTACAAGTCAAAGCGACAGGCATCTGGAGGACCTGTTGATACTGGCCCAGAATATCAGCAAGAACTGGAGAGAGAGCCTTTAAGCTTAAACAGATGTATGGTAAAGCAGATGTGAATGCGTTTCCTGACTTCAAATTTGAAGATCCCAAATTTGAGGTCGTTGATAAACCCTGGTCCTGAAGAAAGAATGTAAAATCAGTCTAGTAGCTTTTCATTATTAACTGTATAACTAGTATAAAAATCTGAATAAATAAAACATTTTATAACTGCTAAATGTTCTTTAAATTCTGATTCCAAATAAATTACTTGGTGATGTCAAGAAAAAAAAAATTCAAGGTTTAACCTTGCCTCCAAAGCAAGACAAGAGTTGCACTGCACAACTCCCTTATGCACGTGAATCCTTCGTGGGGTCTCCATGCAGCATGGCACAGGGCACTGAACCAGCTCACGGTAAGTGCTTCTCACACTGCTTCAGGACGTCACCAGGGGCCATCGTTTGTTACAGAATTTGTTTCCTTAATGTAACATTATTTTTGTGGAAAGAAAAGCCTAGAAGAAGAAACTTGTGAGGAAAAAAGAATATATAGAGAAACTGCATTTCCACTACTTTTCAAAATGTACCCACCACTAACATAAGCTTAAAGTTGTGAATTCAGAATAAAATAAACCAAATCTGGGCTGAGATAATTTGTAGTTGTGTTTGTGACGTTAAGAAGATGTCCAAGTTCTTAAGCCTGACTCTCAAAATTAGAATTATTGCAACCTGCATTTATCCCTTATGAATCTGTCAGCTGGCCTTGACTGTGACCCCTCTTTTGTCCATGCCTGCTCCTTTCCTGCGGAATGCTCTCCCAGCGCATCTCCTCACGCCGATGAACCCTGGCCATTCAGGCCCAAGGCATACTTTTCCATGCTAGGCATTTATTGAAATTACTACACGATTTTCACATTACATATAATTTCTCAAACCATAGTATAAGTTGTGTGTGTGTGTGTGTGTGTGTGTGTGTGTTTGCTTGCAGGCAAAGGCCATGCCTCAAGTCTCTGTATACCAGTGATTCCATGCAGATCTGGAAGCAAGTAGCACAGGGACCCTTCAGCTAAACAATATACTCTCCCACCCCCTAAGTCTGCTCTGCCATACAGCCTTGCTTAGATATTGCTAATTCAACTTGTAACCTAGGGGAAAAAGATGGACAGTGAAGATTTATCAGTTCTCTAGGATAATCTCTAAAAATTCATTGATTAGTCTTTTGGTTAATCTGGCCCCACTGATCTGTAAAACACTTAACAGCAACTCAGAGCATGATGTTTTCATCCTTATAGATAGACTCTTCATGGATTCCATACACACATGGGGATCCCTCTAAATAAATCACAGAAGACATGAAGTTCTGCTATTGAAGTGCATATCCAATGCTGTCAAATGTGGCAGAATTATGATAATTCCCCTTAAGGCTATCTCTCTAGAGTAACCAATCCTGAAGTACTCTGACACACAGCATTCCATCAACCTAGTGAGCTGGAATAGCTCAGGCACACTTGTTTACCATCTGTGGAACACTTCTCAAGTTAACATGCAGAGGCAGCAATTTGGCAAGATCAATGAAATGTACCTTCTTCACTTCTCCCTTTGACAGGTCATCAGGAGAACGGAACTAGGCTGCAAGCACACATTTTACAGGCAAGGCAAAGGATCACTGCTGGACTTCAGTCAGCTCTAAACTCATACGCAAAAGAATCCCTCACTTCTTTTCTAGACATAAGCCCAAGAATGGAGGGTCAAGGCCTATGTACTACCCTGCAGCCCCCCAGAAAATCAGTTCCAACTGGCAGCAGTAGACTCACAGGAAGTATTTCTTTAACAAATGAGTACTTTAGTAAAGGTCCACTCTGTGATGGGTCTGTGAAGGTCCACGGAGGTTCTATGCCACCTGGAATCATTGCAAAGCTCTCTGCACCAAGTCACACCGTGCCTCTGTGACAGGCAGGCTGTGGAGACGCCTTTCCTGAGCAGTGTGGGCTCCAGCACAGGAGGTGCAGATACCCTCATGATGCCAGTTTTTGCCAATGAGTTCCTTTCCCTCCATTCCTTCCCAATGTATCAGAAGGAAGACTCCTCTAGAATATGACTAACACTGTCATGTCAACAGAATCCTGAGTGGCCAAGACTTAGGGTTATCAGTGTTCTCCTACTATCCAGTTTTCAGCCTGTGGCACACTTAAATTTATACAATTTTACATAGAAATTTAAGGTTAGTTCTCTCATAGTTTTTATATTTCTTCTCAATGAACACTAGTAAAGTTTGAAGTTTTTGTTTTTTTAAAATATATATTTTTTAAAATTTTGTTTAATTGAGAAAGAGACAGAGAGAGGATGGGTGTACCAGGGCCTCCAGCAGCTGCCAATGAACTCCAGATGCATGAGTCACCTCATGCATCTGGCTTACGTGGGTCTTGGGGAATTGAACCTGGGTCTTTTGACCTTGCAGGCAAGCACCTTAACCACTAAGCCATCTCTCCAGCCCCAAGTTTAAGTTTTTGCCAATCCCTCACTGACTCATTTCCAGGTGTTTCATGATCTTTTCCCCAACTCTTTTCGATAGCCTCCGCTCATCCAATGTTCTTCCTATAGGGTTCCCACAATTCTCTTGCCACTCTGAGGAAGAGCTTCTGCAAAATCACTCTTCCTTGCCTTCTTCAGAGAGCAAGGCTCTCCCGCGACTCCCCATCCTAGGGGTTCCCACATTTGCTTCCCTCCCTATCTATTTACTAGGCAGCGAGGGTTTGCCAGCCGACCAGCATCCCACTGTCCAAGGGCCAGGAGGCAGCATCACTGTTCTCATAGTTTCTCTTACAGGAGGAAAAACGGGCAGCAGCTCCTGGCAGCAACCAAGGCTGAGGCCCGGTACAATCACATTTGAACAAATAACTACCAGCCTTCGCTTCCTGCCCAGCGGAACAGTCATGGAATGGTGTAGGCTAAACAAGCCGTGTAGAGACAGAAATGAGTACTTTGAATACCCACAGCTTCAGGAAGCCGACAAGAAACATTTAAACATATCAATTTGAACAACATGAAGTCAGGAATAAAAATTAAAGATATGAATTAAGACAGTGTTCATAGTATGTAGGATATACATACAAGTAGTCAAAATGGAATTAATGGGGAAAAAAACCCCTCAATAAACCATACAGAACATTGCACTGGTGAAAAGCAGCAGAAAAGGGAGCACAGATTTAAAGTACACAACATAAACCAATGAAGTATCAGCAATTAAATCGATATAAATTAGACTCACCAATAAAATACAGACTCTGATTGACTAAAAAGAAAATCTAGATCTTAGTGATTTATAAAGACTAGATATAGCAAGTTGAAAGGATCAGAAAGAGTTTACTGGGCAAACCCTACTTACAGCAAGCTATGTGAAATGCTATCGGCCTCAGGTTTAAGACTAAAGCAATAGCTCCAATCAACATGAGCCCCAAAGGCTGTCCAATTTGGTCAGCGTGCTGATGCCGGCATCACCATCTGTGCATGAGGTGGCGGGCTCATTCTTTAAAAAGCATCAGGGAGCTGGGCGTGGTGGCGCACGCCTTCAATCCCAGCATTTGGGAGGCAGAGGTAGGAGGATCGCCGTGAGTTCGAGGCCACCCTGAGACTCCATAGTAAATTCCAGGTCAGCCTGGGCTAGAGTGAGACCCCACCTCGAAAACCCCCCCAAAAAACCAAAAAACCAAAAACCAAAAGCATCAGGCACAGTCATGATCAGACCCTTAAGAAGAAATATATGCCAGGGACACAGTTCTGATGTTCTGGGGGGTTTTCAGAAGAAAAGTGAACACAGTCCAATATCCTGATCAGTTTAAGTGGTTCTGGCCCACTTGGATTAAGCATTCTTTTTTTTTTGTTGTTGTTGTTGGTTTGTTTTGTTCTTTTGAGGTAGGATCTCACTTTAGCCCAGGCTGACCTGGAACTCACTATGTAATGTCAAGGTGGCTGTGAATTCATGGAGATCTTCCTACGCCCACCTCCTGAGTACTGGGATTAAAGGTGTGTGCCACCATGCCTGACTGGATTAAGCATCCTTACTTTGACTGTTTTTATCATAGTAAACAGATTCTTCCCCCAAGGCTTCATAATGAAGCCCCTTTGGACACAGATAAGCAAGTATTTTAAATAACTATAACCTTTCTCTCTACGGAATAAAAAAGGTAAGTGAAATACACTGTTTATATGCCATAATTACTCTATAACAAGGAGAAGCACTAATTTTTAATTATGATACTTATGTTAAAGCACAAAGTGAAGTAACAAAATATGATTTTCTAGTGAAAGGCATTTTGTGAGACTTTAAGACTGTTAGTTTTAGTGTGTAATAGCACTTCTCTTCCTTAAGTGAATTAAGTTTCAAATATGATTTAAAAAATAGTTCAATTGCACTAAATGTTGCTGTTTAAACTGGAGATTTATACTTACAAGATACTCAAATGCCATTTTTAAACCTAAAAATTACAATACAGAACCCTCTCATTTGCTGAAATGACCATGATCTGAAGTGCCATTTACTTAATGTTTCACAGATGCACCATGCCAACTGTTAGTCAGATGGCAAAATATATTTAGCTAGGAAAAGAATCTCCCCAACCATGGTTTCTTATATTTTACTAGAGACTATTTGAAATGTGTCATTTATTTGCACTTTATGATGTATGCACGAACTTCTCCTTTTCTTTTTCCCAATCGAATACATTGTTTTTATGACCACATAAGAGCTTTTCATTGAAAGACACCATTGTTTCTATGAAGCCTCACAGCTGGCTCATGTGCTCCTTCGTCATATTTCTAACTGGACTGTTCGTCACACTTTCTCTTTGACCTTTACCCCAAGAACCTTAGTCATCACTGAACTGTAGCTATTGGGATATTTGGTCACACAACTTGGCCCACTATCAGGACATTTCATGTACTTGTCATGAGCTGCTCTTCAGTTATGGGAAAGTGCTGATTTTACTGAAAGGTTATTAATGGATTTGGCTAACAATGCCTGCTACAGTAGGAGGTTAAAGACATGGAATAAACCATGGAAATGTTACTTTGTGGCATCCTGAATGTGCATAAGGGGAAGTTGGTTATTTTCAATTAATACTGAGGGCTTTAAATGTCATGACTGTAAAATGATGGCCCACTGCGTGTCCAGTCAGAAAAACTAGTATAAATATGACTAAGAAGCTAGAAACTAAAATGGGAATACTGAGAAGAGGTTGTTTTTTTTTCCTGACTAAAGGTAATATGAATAATTATCATGGCTGTCTGTGTATTACTACTGTGCTTTAAACCACTTTACAGTATTAATTGCAAAAGAGCAGACCACAGTCAAATCCTTATAGGCTCCCTGACAATGCAGACATTGTTTCTGTATCAATTCCAACTATTAAATATATCAATTTCCCAGGAACAGACAGCATGCCATACTTAGTAGATCTGTAACACACAATCTCTTACACACATAATTAAGTGACTTAAATGCTTACTTACAGAAACTTAACTGTCGACTTTCACAGAATTCCGCATATTGAGCTGAATCCATAGTTCGAGTCTGTCTTTCTGCTCTCTAATGGATAGAAATGAAAAGACACATTATTTTTTAAAGGAAGTTTGATGTATCTTCATAGCTAAGACTTAGGTGTGAGGTATCATTTTCCTTTCCTTTCTCTGGAGATATATATATATATATATATATAATTTCAGTCAAAATTTTTTTCAAAATTATTTCTTTTGGCAATAATTTAAAAATATTATTTTATGCCCCTGTGTTTTTGAATATCTAAAAACCCAGTTGCTTAGTCTGTGCTTGCCTAAACTTGCCCATTTATTTATTTTTCAAAGAAAATTGTGATGGGAAAATAAACCAAATAGAAAAACTATTAACTGTCAATGTCCATCTGCTTTAACGCGGTGAGTTGCAAAATTAAAACAGGAATCAGTGAATGAAATCCACTTAGGACCTTGCTGAGCATGGCGGCAGAGTGAACAATACATCGTGCAAATTAGCAAGAAAATACAGGAAAAGGTAAACACAACACAACTCCCTGACTCTCGGTCCACGATGAGTCACAGCTTGGTAGTCTCACTGGTGGCTTTTCTGATGCAGGCCAGCAGATGTTTGCAACCTCACAGAGGTGGGACACCCATGGTTTGGTGGGAAAGACTACAACCGCTTCCGCTTCCTTGGTAAGGGAGGCAGTTTGAAATGAGACAGGCTGGTACTTCTTGGAAGGAGTTTCTGACCAGTAAAGGGAAAAATCCTCTGAGATTTTATTTTTTCTGCTGTGGAAGGCCTTTCTGTAAGTTATCTTTATCACAGTTGTTGGAGCACTCAAGTACCACTTCTCATGTCTGCACATGTTCCTGCACGTTTACAACCAAACCTGAAATGACTTCTTTCCTTTCTGTGTGATGTGAACGGGTGGGCAAGCCACACGCTTGTCAGTTCATGTGTAGATCAGTACAGATGAAGTGGTGGCAAGTGAGGGAAAATTACTGCCTCCTGGGCTCCTGCTAAGACAACTCTTTTCCCTTTTCTCTCATCTTTCTTCCCTTACTTCTTTCTCCAACATACATGAAACACACACGCGGACACAAATCCAGACTTCTCTTGTCTATGTGCCTGTTAGATTCAGGTAATATTGCTGAGGAAGTATTTCATATATATAAAGTGTATCCGTGTGTGTGTGTGTGTGTGTGTGTGTGTGCGCGCGCGCGCGCGCAATTGAGTTTTGGTCCTCCTTTTACTGTAGCTGACACATGACTCAATGGGTGTTTAGTGATGAAAATAAAAGTAAGCAAGGAAATGCCTATGTGTTCTCAACAGAGCCAGTGAGTTATTCATGTGTTTATAACACTGTATCATTCATATGCATCTTTGTCTGTACACTGGTTAATATAAAGACACACTCATATGTAACATATCAGTTTTGTCTCTGTCTGATTACAGTGGGAACCTCTCAGGTTTGAATTTCTAGTTACTGGAAAAATATCTGACACCTAATAAACAAGCAAAATGAGCAATGTACATTTTTCCATGAATAAATGCTATTGTTTTATTCAGCAAGGCTGATTATGACCACCATCAAAAAGCAGCCAGCACTTGATCACCTAGGAACCCTACATGTGTACTTTCCTACCCTCCACCTAGGCAGCCATGCCCCTGGCCCCTATATATGTGGCTAAGCAGAAAGCACTTAGATTAACTATACCCTATACACAACATTCTTAGAGGAATTCTTTTTTTTTTTTTTTGGTTATTTTGAGGTAGGGTCTCACTCTGGCCCAGGCTGACCTGGAATTCACTCTGTAGTCTCAGGGTAGCCTCGAACTCATGGCAATCCTCCTACCTCTGCCTTTCAAGTGCTGGGATTAAAGGCATGCACCACCACACCCGGCCAGGAATTCTTTTTTTAAAAAGGCTATTTTAATTTATTTTTACTTGAGAAAAAAGGGGGGGGGGATAGAGAGAATGGGTGTGCCATGGTATCCAGCCACTGATGAACTCCAGACATATGTGCCACCTTGTGCATCTGGATGATGGGGATCCTGGGGAATTGAACTCGGGTCCTTTGGCTTTGCAGGCAAGTATCTTAACCACTAAGCCATCTTTCCAGCCCCTCCCAGAGGAATTCTTAATACTTTTTCTTCCACAATGCTGGGCAATCATGTACCTGCAATTAGGAATTCCAGCCAGTTAGAGTTAGGAAGAGTTATTTTAGAATTCACGGCTGCCAGGGTGGTCAGTTTAGATCAAGTGAAATGTGTGGTTACTCGGAAGATTTTTGCCCTGCAACGTCTAAGCCATTCCAGGCTATTTCAAAGGTATCAACAGATGTGCAAAGGACTTTAAATTATTCCAGCTAGCATCCTGACTTGCAGACACCTCTCTAATGTTCCTTCCCCTCGACCCTTCATTATGTGAGCAGCGACTAGTGCCTGTGAGAAGCAAAGGGAAGGGCACTAGTGCTCACGAGGAAGCTCAGCGCCCAGGAGACACTTCCTGTGGGCCGGTGACAGCAGCAAGGTCTGTGCGGCAAAGTACTGCAGCTACAGAGTCACTGCCGCACCTCGATCAATGATCTCCATTTTAAGGAAACTGTAGTTAAAAGAGAACTGACTTGCCAAAGGTGACAGCTAGAACTGAAGCCTGCCATAATTGTATTGTAAAAAGCTTCCTTAACCGACAGTAGGTTTTTACTCCAAAGTCCTTGGTTGGATGATCTCAGACCAGGAAGTATAAGAGGTATGATCAAATTATCTGAATTCCAGAGAAGATAGACAGGTTTTTAAACTGAAGACCCAGTTGCAAAACTAGAGAGATTGTTCAAATGTTAAATAAGTATTGCTCTTCCTTTCTGAGATGCCCTAATTCCACTATCCCCCCCCATTTCTGTTCAGATTCTAATGCACTGTAAAGTGTACACTGGTAGGAAATCAATGGAAAACACTGTACAGGAAGACCTAGAGAGATAGCTCAGTTGGTTAAGTGCAAGCCTGAGGACCTCAGTTGGATCCCCAGAACTCATATTAAAAAGGGGGTGGAGCTGGCTGGGTGTGGTGGCACACGCCTTTAATCCCAGCATTCGAGAGGCAGAGGTAGGAGGATCGCCATGAGTTTGAGTCCACACTGAGGGCTACAAGGTGAATTCCAGGTCAGCCTGAGCTAGAGTGAGACCCTACCTTGAAAAACCAAAAAAAGTGGGGGTGCTGAAGAGATGGCTTAGCAGTCAAGGTGCTTGCTGCAAAGCCAAAAGACCTCAGTTCTATTCCCTAGGACCTATATAAGCCAGATGCACAAGAGGCACATGCGTCTCGAATCAGTTTGTAGTGGCTGGAGGCCCTGGTGCGCTCATTCTCCCTCTCTCTCACACAGAGATAAATAAATATTTTTTAAAAAGGCTGACATGATGTGCAGGCTTGCAATCCCAGTATAGGAGAGGCAAAGAGACATGTGGCTCCAGGCCATGGAGAGACTCTGTTTCCAAAAAGGTGGGTAGGTGACTGAAGGACACCACCTTTAATTGTGCACACACGTGTGTGCATACACAGGCACGCTCCACAGACCTACACGAGTGCACGCAAATACACGAACGTAAAGGGGGAAATTTTGTCAGCTCAGTACACTCACAGAGCAGAACTATCAGCTCTTCACGCGGGGATCATGACTGCCAAGATGAGCAGTGACAGCTCAGTGTTACACGAGACGCCTCGGGGTTTAGGGGTTGAGGAAGGACGTGAAAACACCGAGAAGCCAAGACAGAAGGAGAACCCAGTGCTAAGCCGGAGCCTTCCTTCAGGTGCGTCAGTTTCTCAGGGGAGGCCAGCCAGAAGGGACATTGCACTCCTTTTACACTCTGGGATCTTCTGAACAAAGTATCATCTTCTAAGCTTCATTTTAAAAGTGTCACTTTAAAAGGGAGCTACAAAGTTGGCCTGCCCACTCGATATGGTCATGAAACTAGAATTAAAAAGGAAAAAAGACACACTGTAGCCAGATGTGCCCACACATGCTTGACACAGCAGTTGTGAGGCAAAGGCAGGAGGATCATGAGTTCAAGGGGAGTACAGGAAGTCTCCCAAACAGCAACCTTCCAGCCAATTAGCAAAGAGGCCCCCTTCCCTGCTAAAAACTTCACATGCTGTTAGAATTCGAAAAGCCAAATCTGTGAAGAACACTGACTAATCACAGCTGGATTACACTAGCTTTTGTTCAGGCTGATAGCCTCACATTACACCACGCTCCTCTGATCTCAGACTGCCCGTGAGCCAGGGTCATCTGCACATGAGTCAGGCTCCTGTATGTGCAAGTCCAGTTCATCTTCTGCTTAGTCTGTCAGTTCTACCCACTCCCTTGTTTCTTTAGGTGTCAACAAAACTGTTCTAGAACATTCAGAAAAATGCATAACATACTCACTTGTTATTCTAAAATTAAATTATACCACAAAGTATTATGATATAGGAACATATTTGGAAAAAAAAAATCTTTAAAAATCATTCCTAAAAAATCACCCAAATAATACTTTCAAATTCAATTGGGACAGATTTCTGAAAAGAGACTGGTTATGCTAGTAAGTCACACATCGCACTACCAAGGGGTTGGAGCCTGTCCTGGCTAATGTAAAGCAAGCTTGGAAGGCAGACTGCCATGTCAGAGGAGATAGCTGAACATGGGCAGTACTAAGTACCTTGAAGACAACATACTCTCAGTATATTCGTGCTGACTCAAATTTTCAGTGACAAGTTTCGACTTCAATTCAAGTCAAGGTACTCTGAGCACAATGACCACTGCTCTCCCATGCCTCACTGTCTGCAGGGCCATGGGGGGGGGGGTACTTGGCAGCAGGAAGACGCTCTTTCTTGAAGCATGCTCACAGGTGACAGAAGCTATGTGCTGGCACATCTCCTCTTTTCTTCTCAAGGCACAGGACATCTAGCTTCTACAGTAATTCAGAATCACAGAATGGGACTTTCAAACCAAAATGAATGCTCTTCTTACCTCAAAAAAACGTTAAAAAAAAAACAACTTATTTTGATGCCCTTTCTAAATGGAAGAGCCCAAATGCTGGTGGTAATCTACTAATGGTGGTGGTAATCTACTACCTAGCCCATGTTAGACAAGAGGTGGAACATGAAGACTGCAAACAGAGTGGATGGTGGCAGTGTCCCAAAACATGACCACATATGAACTGTGGAATGTTCTTGCATGATTATTACATGTATGATATGGCATATTTACATGCAGGTAGCAACAAATTGGGCAGCCCCACAGGCTGGAAGCAACCTGCTCTGCCCACTGTGGTGAATGAGCTTGTCTGGATGTCTGCAGAGGTATCTGGTACTGGAGTGAGCTCTTCTGCTTGGTGAGTGTGTTTTGAACCAGTTAGGGTGACTGGGCTGCAGAAAAAGTAAAGGGAGCAATGTCCCTAAGTCTGTCCTTACAGTCTCCTCTCTGTTAGAGATCAGAGCAGCTGGCTTCTCCTTGTCTCCTGACTAGATCTATTTTTCCACAAGCAACCTGAGCCCCTCTAAGGAGGGAGTTCCCTTTTCCTAGAATTCAGACTTGATCTTGGCACTGTGGCTAGGTAAGCCCCCAGACTTGGCTTTAGGGCTGGCTTCTTCTTGAGCCAGCCCCTAGCCCAGACCAATCAGCCCTCGCTCTGGCTCACCTGAGCCTGAAGGTAAGGCTCATAACAGTAAGGTTATTAGTAAACGCTTCCCAGGTGGGCAACTTCTCTGGCTCCTGAACCTCTAAGTTTCTTTCAGGCCTGTCACATGGGCTCTTAGACCATGTGGGGTATCTGTTTCCCTTCCCTTGGTTTTATACTTCCATAAATAAATTCTTTGGTCAAATACAAATAAGAGCTCAGGGTTTGGAGTTTAAGGACTTTCCTGAACTCCCAAGCCATTCTCCTTAACAGTTTGAAGTTTAGTAGATTCCCTTACTACATGGATTTTACATGGGGTCTGGGGATTCAAAATAAGATACTCATGCTTGCATATAAGTTTTTTTTTTTACCCACCGAGCAACCTTTCCAGTCCCTTCTTTCTTTCTCTGTTTTATTTATTTTATTCTTTTAGCTACTGAAACAGGATCTTGCTATGTCAACCAGGCTACCTTGGAATTCCTGCATCTACTTCCTGAGTCGTGGGATCACACTTGGAGGCTACCATGCCCAATAATTCTAAAACTGAAAGCAAATAAAAATGCATTTTAAAACAAAAGAAATCAGGCTAGACAGATGGCTTAGCAGTTAAGGCACTTGCCTGCAAAGCCAAAGGACCCAGCTTCGATAACCTCAGGACCCATGTAAGCCAGATGCACAAAGTGGCACATGCATGTGGAATTCATTTGTAGTGGCTGGAGGCCCTGGTGTGGCCATGCTCTCTCTATCGGGCCCTTTCTCTCTCTCTCTCTCTCTCTCTCTCTCTTTCTCTCAAATAAATAAGTAAAAATAAATAAAAAACAACTTTCCTTTTGGGCTAATTTTGCTTTACTTACAGGAAGTCATGAAATGTCCACATATATACACAAAATCAAAGCAGATATCCAAATTGCAGAGAATCATAGACAAAAGAGGCTTGACTCTATGATGAAAAACAAAAACATACTAAAATGCTACTACAACATTGAGGGAAATAATTCATAATCTTCAGCGATATAGTCTTAAAATCAACAGTTCATTGCAGTTTCATGCCTGTTACAGAATGAAATAAAAATGCAGTAATTTTCTTTTAAAAGTGGTTTGCACTGGTATTAATTTGTTCAGCCAGGATGGCTTTCATAATATACCAATTTTATGTGTCAAAGGGATTAAGAATGCATTATTTTAATTGTGTGATGTTTCCTGAAGAACTAGCTATAGACTCTGGGACATTCAAGAGATTTAAAAGGAATTTTATGCTGAAAGTAAATGAGTAATTCTCAGCAGTACAAAGTATCACTGACTGAGAAATACACAAAAGGGTACTTGTGATATTAGTTTATAATGGAGTTGTTTCAACTTCATTTCTCTTTCTTTTTTGGCCTAAACCTTATAGACCTAAAAGTATTATTCATATGACTATAGGATTTTTACCTTTTCTCTATATTTTAGGCTATCAAGTATAGGCATATATAATGAAAAAAATATAGTCATTAAAATCAAGAGTATACATTTAAGATGTCAGTTTAAATTTTTCATCCGATTTTATTACTTTAGTAGTGGGGAAAATGATATACACAATAAAGTATTTCCTATTCTGGTACAAAATGTGTGCTCTCTAATTTTTTAAAACAACCTCATACCATACAATTTAACCCCAGGTTTTATGGTAAATCAGCGATTATTACTATTAATTTTTACTACTGTCTTCTTGAAGTTGTAAGCATGCTTTGGAATAGCTAAACTGACAGAATAAAATTTATGCAGATTTCTGTCCAAGTTAGTTTTTAAAGAAATGGTAGAAGACTAATCCACTTTCCCTGATGGAGGATGCTGCAACCCCTTCGTGTATGTGTGTGTGTGTGTGTGTGTGTGCGCGTGCGCACGCGCACGCCTTGCCTCTGTATCTAAAAGTATGCATAGCTGAGATAGTTATGTGTAAGATCTTCAGTTATTCTGAAGATTATTCCTGAATGTCCTTGAAGGCTTATATAATATCCAAATGAGCTTCCATGGTCTTACAGTAAGGCAAACACAAAAAGAACACCGCATGAAATCGAGTTCAGGCGTTCTCGGTAACCTTAAGCTAGCACTGCCATCTTCTCATCTCGGTTGGTCATAATCAGACGCCCAAGCACGACTTGTACACTCACCCACACTTGCTTTATGTACATAGCTTGAAAGGCTGCTACCTTTATAGTGTTATGAAAGGGAAAGGAGCCTGGCCGTACAACACGGCTCTCATATCCCCCTCATGGACAAACGGAACTTTGCAGAACAAGACAGCCCTGGTTGCATTCTCCATCTGTGGTTACTATGTGATATATCTGAGATATATTTCTATGAATATTTTTAACACATAAAAATTTTTAATTACAGATTAACTTATCACTCTATTTACCTTGCATAGCTGTGACAAAAATACCTGACAGCAATTTAAGGGAGAAAAGGGTTGTTTGGACTCATGGGTTCATCACTCTATGCTACAGGTTTGCCCACCAAGGAGCAAACACTGTCTAGGAATCAAAGGATGGCTGAAGAAACAATGACGCCCACACATCCGCCAGGGTGCTCTGTTAAAATCTGTTTCTACCACACTTCCCTCCCCTCACCATCCCGGTGAAAAGTGCATGGAGCTGCGGTGTCAGGAGTGGCACAGCCAGCTGTCTCAAGTGTGGTAAGAGACCCTGCTTACTGCTGTTAAGCTGCTGCTATTTTATTCTCTTCTCTAGATACTTGAAAATCAGACTTTACATTAAACTTGCTTACCAGTAAATGTGAACCACAAATGCCTTAAAAACCTAAGGGTAGCCAGGGATGGTGGCTTATGCCTGTAATTTCAGTGCTCAGAGGCTGTGGCAGGAGGATTGCATTAAGTTCAAGGCCAGCCTGGGCTACAAAGTAAGGCCTTGTCTCAAGAAGCAGAAAACAAAACAACCGTAGTCCCCAAACCAAACAAAATCATCAAAGAGAAAGATGAAAACTATTTAAAAAAATCAATAATGAACTCTATTTATATTATGTGCCGCTAAAGAAATGAAGTCACCAGTCTGGGGAAAATTCTCAAAGGAATATATTATAGAAGGAAAAGATGCTTTTATAATTTGATAAATAACACTGAGATTAGAAACCAAAGAAACAAAATTAAATTGTTTATTCCTCCAAAGGAATGCTCTAATCATTTCAAGTTAGTTTCTTTGCTCACAATTAGCTGAGCTGTTTCCATGAGTCAGTAGACATTTGTGAGTGGCTAATCCAGCTGTGAGCATGAATTAACACCAAACCAAAGGGAGAAAACGACTTCCTGATGGGCCAGGCCTTAGTCAGAGGCATGAAGGGAGGATAGATTTCCCCCACCAGGACTGACAGGAAGAGAGATACAGCAGGGAACACAAGGGTGAGAACTGCTTTTGTTTGGAACCCAATAAACAGAAACTCCCCCAAAGCAGAAATGCCCACATGTTCAGCAAATCAATAGCTAATTTTAATTAGCTAATTTAAAAGCATTTCTTAGAATGTGTAGGGGATTGGGAGCATGAATGAAGCATCTGGAGGGAAGCATAACAGGGCTGAGGTGGAGAAGGCCCTCTGTACCCAGATCGGAGGTCTGAGCACCATGGCTCCTGCTGAGGCTTCGAAGAAGGCGGGGCAGCAGAATCTTCTGGCATGAGTACCTCAGACCTGTAATTATGGTTATTTAACAAAATGGTTTCTGTTAAGCTATTTGATGGAGAAATTCCCATTCTCTTAGATGTTAGTGCCCAAATTTTATTCAGCCTTTACTTATGAGTAAATATATTATAACTGTTAGTTGATTAAATGTCAGCAGCCATTAGGCCTGGTTCTTAGGTAAGAAGGATCAAAATAAGGCATGCCCAAAGGGTGTAGAGTGGATTATAAAAAAAGAGAAACAGGGCTGGAGAGATGGCTTAGTGGTTAAGCACTTGCCGGTGAAGCCGAAGGACCACGGTTCAAGGCTCAATTCCCCAGGACCCACATTAGCCAGATGCACAAGGGGGGCACACATCTCTGGAGTTCATCTCTCTCTTTGCCTCTTTCTCTGGCACTCTCAAATAAATACATAAATTTGACGGCAGTTGGTTTCTACCATGACAGACCTGCCACTATTGCACCTGTCTGCTCATTTGGCCTGGCTGGCCAATTATAAGGCTTGCAGTGTCCACTGTTGAGTATCTTCACTGGTGATTTCTCTTTCTCCCATTGAACTGCATGCAGAATGGCTTCTTCCAGCTTTCTGTCAGCTGCTCTACATGGAGGAGGTTATCAGCTCAGTTCCAGCAGGATTTCTCAGTGGCCTTGCAGTCCAAGTATGTGTAGTCTTCAGCAATAGGGTCTTACCATCTATTCCTGGTTGGAAACCAAGGGCCTTGGCAATGGCCTATAATGTTTTGAGGGTGCCAGGGACCTCCCTGGCCAACAACTCAACTCACTGGAGGTATCCCATCCCTGGCACTGAAAATTTTCTAATAACGATCTATGGCTCCTGAGTTTTCCATTGTCTGAAACCAGAGGATTACATATGATTTATTTGCATCCTCTTAGATTTTGATTAGCCCTTCCTCCACCTTTCCTTTACTCAATCTCTTTCCCTGACCTCACTTTGGGCCTTTTCACCCCGTTAATCTATTCTTCTACTTACATATATACAATACCAACCTTAAGTACCCTCCTCCCTTCCTTTCTCTTTCCTTTATATCTTCTTTTTAACTTACTGGCCTCTGCTACTGAGTTTTTTCCTTCTCAGGCAGAAGTCCAATCATCTGTAGATAGGATCCACATATGAGGGAGAACATGTGGTGCTTGGCTTTCTGGGCCTTGGTTACCTCATTTAGTATAATCCTTTCCAGATCCACCCATTTTTCTGCAAATTTAATAACTTCATTTTTCTTTACCGCTGAGTAGAACTCCATTGTATAAATGTGCCATATGTTCATTATCCACTCATCAATTAAAGGACATTGAGGCTGGTTCCATTTCCCAGCTATTATAAATTGAGCAGCAATAAACATGGTTGAGCACATATTTCTAAGGAAATGAGATGAGTCCTAGGATATATGCTTAGGAGTGCTATAGCTGGGTCATATGGTAGATTAATCTTTAGCTGTTTTAGGAACCTCCACAGTGATTTCCACAATGGCTGGACCAGATTGCATACTATGCTTATCAAACGGCCCAGTAAGCAATTCTCTTAATATTTAGACCCTTATATTAACGCTACTCTCACTTTGGGTAGAGAATCTTCTCTTTTCAGATGGCAGTGACCTTGGGATGACTCAGAAGGTATCATAGTGCTGGAGTACTGACTAACATTTCGATCACACCTTCCAAGGCTCAGGGTCTAATGCGGAAGAGGTGGTGGAAAGAATGTAATAGCCAAAGGAAGGGTAGGACTCCTTACAACGTGCTCCCTCCAGACATAAAATGGCCTGGATATCCATGACCTCACAGTGCCTGATACTACCTACACAAGACCATCATAAGAGGAGGAAAAGATCATGACATGAAAATAAAAGAGACTTATTGAGATGGGGAGGGAATATGATGGAGAATGGAATTTCAAAGGGGAAAGTGGGGGGAGGGAGGGAGGGTAATACCATGGAATATATTTTATAATCATGGAAAATGTTCATAAAAATTGAGAAAAACTTTAAAAAAAATACATAAAAATAAACAAAAAAAATTTTAAAAACAGGAACAGCGAGGCAGCTTTGCTTATACAGTCATAGAAGCCTTAAGGAGACAGGACAGGTGGAGCAGTGAGAGGAGAGAAGCACATAACTGTCAAGTGAGGAAGGATTAGAGCATGGAACAGTGACAGTTTTGACGTTTATTATTTGACAATTGCCACTACTGTCGTTGTTGTTTGCTTGTGTGTGTGGATGTGTGTGGTGCTTGTCCGTATGTGCCCTTGCCGAGCCCACACACTGACCTGTGGCATTCTGAGCTGGCAGTTGGGTGTCCAGCTCCACAGCTCTCCTGCCTGTTCTGATTTGACCCTAAGGCTCTTACTGATACCGGTGGGTGCTGTTTTCTCACAACTCTGGAAGATCCCCAGGTTTCTGCTCCCCTTTACCGATGGTGTTATAGGAGCACATGATCACACCCAGCTGTTTATGTGGGATCTGGATATTTGGCCCCAGGTGTTTTAGGGGCCCCTCGGGTGCTAATGCTTGCATACGGAAGTGTACTTACCCTCTGAGCCCTCTTTCCAGCTCTACTTCCCTATCATCCTCCCAAAAGCAGTGAGAGCCAGGGAGCTCCATTGTCTTCATTCTTATACAGGAACAATCTAAAGCTCACTGACTGTCTGGCTTTAATAAATATACTTACTATTTTGAAATAACTTTAGACTTACAAAAAAATACTGTGAAAGTTGGCAGGGCTCCTGTACTCCTCTCACCCAGCCGTACCACCCCAAATGCACCCTACGTGATCTCGTGAGCCACCCCGGGGAAGTAAGTGAGGCGTGTTCAGTGTGCGTGTACCAGGTTTCTTTTCACTGGGACCTACTGTGGGGAAGAGTGAACTCCTCTTTCTGCAGATGATGGGCTCCCTTCACGATGTTCTTTATTCAGCTACACAATTTTCTATCTAACCAATAAAACCCCCTGGACATCACTATATGTTAATAGGACATATTACAACTCCAAAGGTGTATAAGATTTGTGGTGAAAAGCTGAAATGTTCTTTAGTGGCCCTTTAAGAAACTGGTCATGTTTTGGCAAAATTATCCATCTAGGGCTGGAGAGATGGTTGAGAAGTTAAGGAGCTTGCCTGCGAAGTTTAAGCACTGGGATTCAATTTTTCAGGACCCATGTATGCCAGATGCACATCATGCTGGCGCATGTGTCTGGCTCTTTCTCTCTCTCTCTCTGTCAAATGAATAAATAAATAAAATATTTTTAAAAACCCTTCTAATATGAGCAATGTAGAATGTTGATTAGGTCTACAAATGTATTCTGAAATTAATGTTATTTCAAAAACATAAATGGACAAATAACATGAAATTATCCATACACCTCTGAGTCATTTTGTTGGGAAATGGCAGTCTAGGCTAGCTAGCCCAATAACCTCATGTCACATGTGCTGCTGTTTCTGGGCCCAGTTGCTATGCAGGGAAGATTACCTATTGTGCCAAAGCAGGTATCCTGTAAGCACAGCTCAATAAGCATGGCCTATTACTTTGCATATGCTTCTTTGCATGGTGTTCTTTGGAGGAGGGAGAAAAAAATCAGCCCAGATGGTACTTATTCTATAGAACCATATTTCAATTGCACAAGTAGCAGGATGGATATTTTAATTAACAAACAAATAAAAATAAAAATACACCCTTGGGGCTGGAGGGATGGCTTAGCTGTTAGAGCGCTTGCCTACAAAGCCCAAGGACCCAGGTCCCCTTCTCCAGGACCTACGTTAGCCAGGTGCACAAGGGGGCGCAGCACGCATCTGGAGTCATTTGCAGTGGTTGGAGGCCCTGGCGCACCCATTCTCTCTTTCTCTCTCTCCCTCTCTCTCTCTCTCTTTCTCTGTCAAATAAATAAATAAATAAATAAATAATTATATATATATATATATATATATATAACTAAAATCAAATTCTTTCCCCTATTTTCTCCCGGAACTTAAGAGGCAGGAAACATGGTTAATAAATACTGAATGCTTGCTTCAATCTTTTGATGTCAATGAGTCTTAATGAACAAAACTCCTCAAATTAACATGTCTCTTAGGTTGAAACACATTCAGACATTAACACATGTCCTGTGGTTATGATTTTTCTTTGAAATTCAGAGCCCATAACAAAATATTCCTTCAATACCAAAACAGACAATTTGTCAATTCCCTAGGAAAGCAGTATAGAGGGGAAATAAATGGATGCCCGCATGAAAGGTTCAGTGGGGCTTGGACCTGGCAGCAAGCACCCATAAACACTGGTGTGGGCATAGCCATGAGTCTTCCCTAGAACTCCTCAACGTACTCATAACGGTGAAGACACACGGCAGCTAATAATTACCTGTTCTCACAACAAGGCACAAAATCGTTGTTTGTCAGGGTGTCAGGATGGTTTAGTGGTTAAGGAGCTTGTCCGAGAAGGCTGAGGACCCAGGTTTGATTTCCCAGTGCCCACCTAAGCCAAATGCACATGATGGAGCATGCATCTGGAGTTCGTTTGCAGTGGCTAGAGGCCCTGCATACTCTCTGTCTCTAATAAATAAATAAACAAAATATCATATATTTTAAAAGTTGTTTCTCAACTTAAAAACTTCTGAATTCATTTCACCGGTACAAATTAGATATGAGAGAATCTGAAATTCTTCTATAAGCAGGTAAGATAGCATTTAATCCCTGCTAAGCAGTTTGGAACTATCAAACATTTTCCACTGACCATACAGTTAACTAGCACAATTTTTATTTATTTATTTTTAATATTTTATTTATTTAGTTATTTGCAAGCAGAAAGAGACAGAAGAGAGACAGAGAGAATGGGTGCAGCAGGGCTTCCAGCCTCTGCAAATGGACTCCAGATGCATGTGCCACTTTGTGAATCTGGCTTCACGTGGGTACTGGGGAATCGAACTCAGGTCATTAGTTTCTGCAGGCAACAGCCTTAGCCACTGAGTCATCTCTCTAGTCCCCTAGCACAATTTTTTATAGTAGACCATGTCTACAACACTAATTTCTTTTAGTACTAAATATGTTTTTAACTTATCAAGCTAGGAGGCTCCTTCACAGTTTGATTAGTTAAAAGAGAACTTTTGCTACATATAATCTAACCCCAAATCCCAGTTGCTTAGGCAAGAAAGAACTTCATCTTTCCACATGTAATGAATTCTAGAGATGACCTCTTCGATGACATAATCACACACTGAGGTCACCAAAGCCTCAGTCCTCTCCAGCACCTCCTTGGATACTTTATGATGTGGCCTTGTCTTCTTGATTCTTATTGATTTTCCAGACATTACATCCACAAAGTAGGAAAGGAGTTGAAAAAGAATGCATCCTTCTTTCTCTTTTCAGCCAACTACTGTGAAGGTGAAGGTATTTATGCTTACAATTAAGTCATGTGACCAAACTTTGCTGCAAGGTAAGGAGAGGAAGCACAGTTTCTCTGATGGCAAAATATCCAGCTGTAAGTTAGCATGCTGATAAAGGAAGGAGTGCATAAAGGTGGCAGGCAGCTGTCTGCCATGTTGTGCGTGTGGTCTGCCTTACTGGTTTCCAGAACTGTGTTTTGTAGATATCGGGACCCAGGACGGGATGAAAACTGAAGGTGCTCTTCCTTTACAATACTCATCAACTTTTAAAACATGCGATTAATTCTGGGTAAGCCTAAACTTCATGAGGATAAGAATGCAAGATCAAGCCAAGTAACCACTGGCAATATCCTCATTTCAAAGAAAAAAAAAAAAAGAAGCACCAGTCTAGGAAGATACAAACTGAGTAGTATTTATTCATATCTTATGTTAACATAACTCTATGAAGGTGAGTGATAAAAAAAAGGGCTTGATAATGACTGCTCCACAGGTATTTACCTCTTTCATTTATGCATTTTATAAATGCCATTAGGAGGGATCATTGCTTTTGGTGTGTTCTTTTTTAACCCTTTCCTGGAAAGTTATACACAGTAAAAGAAAAGCTAACATTCTCAGAGTTAATTAAAAAGAGAAAAGTTAACTGAAGTAGATTAGGGACTGTGAAGGCTGAAGTGATCCCAAGAATGAGGGATTATCATCAGAGCGGGGCAGAATTAAGCACAGGATGGATTTTAATAAACAGAAGTAGTAACTGAAAACTATTGTTTCATTTTTCATGAAAAACTTAAAATTGGGCTGGAGAGATGGCTTAGCGGTTAAGCGCTTGCCTGTGAAGCCTAAGAACCCAGGTTCAAGGCTCGGTTCCCCAGGTCCCACGTTAGCCAGATGCATGAAGGGGCGCACACATCTGGAGTACGTTTGCAGTGGCTGGAAGCCCTGGCATGCCCATTCTCTCTCTCTTCCTCTGTCTTTCACTCTGTGTCTGCCGCTCTCAAATAAATAAATAAATAATGGACAAAAAAATATTTTTAAAAAACCTTAAAATTGCAAAAAAAAAATGGGACAAATTGCATATGTTTCAAGTTGCAGTTTTGAGTAGATACTCCAAAAAGCATATAAGATGGCATTTAGGAACTATTTGCAAAAAAAAGAGTAGAGCTTTAATACAGGTTCTATAGATTTCCTGTATCTCAGGGAAGTACTGAGATCCTTAGATGTTTCACAGCAATGAGGTCTGAGGCTAATATGTGAGAAGTCAATCTATTCCAGTGCCCACTAGAAATGCATTCAATTTATTTTCAACAATTCTTTATATAGGAGAAACTTCACTGGAAGAAGCTGTCAGACTCTTACATTCTGGAAAACATCCACACCTTTAAAATCTGAGAGTGACTTCCCTGTAGCCATGATGCAGCTATGCAATCTCCTGCATCACTATGACCAGCCTGTTCACCCAAGGAATGTTCTTTCTTTTCTTTTTCTCTTCCTCTCTCCCTTCCCTTTCCCCACCCTTCCTACTTTACTTTTTCTCTCTCCCCCTCCTTCTTCCCTCCCATATCCTCCCCTTTCCCCTCCCCCCCTCTCTCCCTGATTTCAGGTATTGGAAGGCCTGCAATATCAGTAATGGAGGAGAGACTAGGGTATTCTTAAGAGTCTGTATTTTCACAATAGGTGGAGACAGTTGAGAAAATTCAGGTAATCTGTAATCAGGGAAATGGACAATAGGAAAGTTATTATTTCCATGGCATTAAATATCTCCTCAAGATGGTTCTTTCTAGAATGAATTTGGTTCAGTGCAAGGGCTGGAGAGATGGCTTAGCAGTTAAGGCACTTGCCTGTGAAGCCTAAGGACCCAGGTTTGATTCCTCAGTGTCCATGTAAGCCAGATGCACAAGGTGGTGCATGTGTCTGGAGTTTCTTTGCAGTGGCTACAGTCCCTGGCATGCCCACTCTCTTTCTATCTCTCAAATAAATAATTTTTCTTTTAAAAGGAAGAAATTCACAAAGACGTATTAATGAATTCTGTAAAAAGTGCAAACTAACATGTAGTGCATGCAGGTAGAGGCCAAACACTGAGTATGTCTTTTTATTTTTATTTTTTATTTATTTATTTATTTTTTGGTTTTTTCGAGATAGGGTCTCACTCTGGTCCAGGCTGACCTGGAATTAACTCTGTCATCTCAGGGTGGCCTTGAACTCATGGCAATCCTCCTACCTCTGCCTCCCGAGTGCTGGGATTAAAGGCATGCGCCACCACACCCGGCTTTGAGTATGTCTTTTTAGAATGAGTTAAATATAGATTAAAAGCTTTACAGCAAATAGTTGTTTTGATAGAGGTATGCTAGGACTTGATGATGTTCAAATGGACATGGCTACTCTCTGCAATAAGTAGGCAATTTAAGTGGATGCTTCTGTCACACAAACATGGAGACAAAGATAGTCCATAACCAAATGTCAGTTATTTTATTTTTAAATTTTTTTTTTGTTTATTTTATTTGAGAGTGACAGAGAGAGAAAGAGGCAGATAGATAGAAAGAGAATGGGCACACCAGGGCCTCCAGTCATTGAAAACAAACTCCAGACACATGCGACCCCTTGTGCATCTGGCTAACGTGGGTCCTAGGGAATCAAGCCTCGAACCAGTGTCCTTAGGCTTCATAGGCAAGTGCTTAACCACTAAGCCATTTCTTCAGCCCATGTCAGTTACTTTAAATCACCATAGTCTTGTATGTTTCCTTTGTAGCAGTTACTCCAAAGTGGCTGGGTATGTAAAAGTTGATATTCTACAGGACAGACTTTGGCTTTTGATCCCACAGAAAGAACAGTGAGGCTTTAAACCTGTATGATGAATCCAGTAGACATGCTCAAATTTTCTTTTGGAAACTTGATGTCCATTTTCTAAGGGCTAACAAAAGCATTAGGTAGTATGGAATGTGAACTTACATTTATATACTCCCTAGAGAGTAGAATGGCCTATTATACTAACTCAAAAGAGAGTAAGATTAAATTAGATGAAAAAGCCCCAATGGATCCCCATTAAAAAGAAATCAAGGGCTGGAGAGATGGCTTAGTAGTTGAGGTGCTTGCCTGCAAAGCCAAAGGACCCAGGTTTGATTCCCCAGGATCCACGTAAGTCAGATGCACAAGGAGGCACACACATCTGGAGTTCATTAGCAGTGGCTGGAGGCCCTAATGCGCCCATTCTCTCTCTCTTTCTTTTTCTCTCTATCTGCCTATTTCTGTATCTCTCTCTCTCAAATAAATAAATAAAAATAAAATATAAAAAAGAAATCAGATTTGGTGTGCTTGTGATGCTTTAAAACATACTATGCAGTAAAATGAAATAAACATTGAATCTGACAAATCATAATGTATTTGGGGCTTCAACAGACTTGGCAAAAGAAGAATTAAATTCAAGTATACAAATATGACAATAATATTTAATATAATATTAAGTATTTATAATAGTATTTAATTAATACATCTGGAGGACTTGTGATTTGAAATATTTACTATTTGGGGAAGAATGTGTTTTAAAGAAAAGAGCTGGACTAGGAGTCTGTCTTATATTCTCTCTGCTACTCTGAAAACTTCAGTTGGATTTTATATTGACTCTTTCATGAGTCATTTTACTTTAAGATAATCATTAAAAAGTTATTTATTTATTTGAGTGAGAGAGAGAGAGAGGCAGATATAAAGAGAGAATGGGCACACCAGCCACTGAAAATGAACTCCAGATGCATGTGCCACCTTGTGTATCTGGCTTATGTGGCTCCTCGGGAATTGAAGCTGGGTCCTTTGGCTTTGCAAGCAAATGTCTTAACCACTAAGCAATCTGTTCAACCCTAAGGTAATTATAAACCATCCTTTGTAGCTTTTTTTGTTTGTTTGTTTTTCGAGGTAGGGTCTCACTCTATCTCAGGCTGATCTGAAATTCACTCTGTAGTCTCAGGCTGGCCTTGAACTCACGGCGATCCTCCTACCTCTGCCTCAGGAGTGCTAGGATTAAAGGCATGCGCCACCACACCCAGCCTTTGTAGCTTTAAAGAAAAAATTTAGATTGAGATTGTGCAAAAAATTTTGAAATAAAATGCTGAGTGTCTCCAGATCAACTGTGTGTATGTGGATGCATATCCAGTGAATGGCCAGGTAGACAGATGCGTGTGTGTGGGTGTATGTCCAGTGAATGGATGAGGTGTGTATCCAGGTGGCCAGGTGGTACACGTATGCAGGTGAGGCAGGTTTGTCTCTTCTGGCTGCCTCCTTCTCGGCAAGCTTATCTCTATAAACCTACTGTGTTACAGAGGTACACTATGACCTTGCTTTGTAGTCACACTGCCACATACAACAGTGGACATCTTCTAAGATCTGAGACTGGAAATGCAAAATTAGCCTAGCTCTCTTAAGGTGATGAGGCTAAGTTGGGAACTGCTGGTGATATATTAGCCTCTAGGTCAGGGTTCAGTAAAAATAAGTCAATCTAGAGAGAGAAGAAGAGGTAAGAAACAATGTACAGAAAATTTGTTCCATTGCGTCTGAGTTACAGATCCCGAGGCCCAGCTAGATTCCCATCTTTAAGTTGCATACTAGATACACTTCATTATAACATGAGAATTTATATATATAATAAAACTATTTTCTAAAAAACACACCCAATAATATGTCATCTAGACCAAAGAATATGCACTGAACCCTCTTTCATTTGCAGCCTTGACATGAATCTGCGACCCTAGCAGTGTGTATGCCAATCCTAGGAATATAGTGGGAATTCCAGGCAAAGTGAGTCTCCCATGACGGCTCTGCTTAGGCATCCCGAAATAAGCAACCTCTTTCTCCTACACAAACAACACCTGTATTAGTTATTAACAGCATACTTGATAGAAATTAGCATCAGGACATTTATCTTCCAGACACTGTAGGAAAATTGAACATCAATTACATAAAGGCCTAAATATTGTTGCCAAGTTGTTTAAACAGGCAGACATCTGATCTTACTAACTAATCTTATAAGCAATCAGGCAAGGGTGCCAGATTTTAGTTAATATACATCCCTAATACCAGTAATTTTCTGTTTCCGTAGAAAATGAACTAGATGAGAATTTTTATAGAAGGCAAGCAACTACATCTCATTGAAAATTTGTGATTAGATTATCTTTAAAACTAAGTTCAGAGTCCTCTGATTCATAAACACATTGTCTCCTACAAGTTTGTTGTAAATTAGAATGAATCTTTCCATAGACACTCTGCCTTAAATGGTCCTTGTTCCTACATCTTCCTCAACCCACATACACTTGGACTATACTCAGTTAACATAGGCAGGGGAAGGACCATGACCAATTTAAAAATGGTCATATTTCAACAAGAAACAGTATTATGCCAATTTTGAAACATAAACTTGGTCTTCAATATCTTCTTCTTCAATTACTTTTGAAACCTTTTCAATTTTCTGGCACTCTGTTCTCTTTCCCAATAATACAAAATATTATATATTCAAATTTTATCAAAGCTAGAAACCATTTTGACTCGATTTCTTGTCACCCCAAATTCTTTATGAAACATCTCCCTCAGCTCAGTGGTCAAGAGGTGAATAATCTTAGGCACATAATATGTTAATAAGTGCATGACCTTGGTCCTTAATGTGCTTTGAAAAGTTGTGAAAGAAGGTGGTGTAAATCTTATCAATTATGGTTTTAAAATTGTGGTGCTGAGATAATGAAGTTTTACATTTGTAAACCAAGTACATTTAATCCACTTTTTGAAATGGAAGCTGTTCAGAAATTATCAACCATATTCTAAACTCATGAAATTCTTCTAGATAAGATCAGAATGGAAGAACTCTAGCACTTCTCACAACTGTCCACTTGTAGATGGCCCCATATCACATGCCCTTCTTCCCACTCACTTTCACTGTAAATGCCAGGCAAGCTGTGTGATCTCAGTGCTCTACTTCTTATCCAGAAAGGGCACAGGAATAAGCTGGGTGTGGTGGTACACGCCTTTAATCCCAGCACTCAGGAGGCAGAGATAAGAGGATCACTGTGAGTTTGAGGCCACCCTGAGACTGCACAGTGAATTCCAGGTCAGCCTGGGCTAGAGTGAGACCCTACCTTGAAAAAAAAAATTACCTTGTGATTCGGACAGATGGCTCAGTGGTTGAAGGCACTTGCTTGCAATGCCTGATGGCCTAGGTTTAGTTCCCTAGGACCCATGTAAAGCCAGATGCACAAGGTGGTGTATGCATGTGTAGTTCCTTTATAGCTGCAGGAGGTCCTGGCATGCCCATATTCCCTCTCTCTCTCTCTCTCTGCCTTGTTATATCTCTCCCTTTCTCAAGGAAATAAATAATTTTAAAAGAACTACCTTGTGAATAGGCTATTAAGAAAAGAACACATGGTCCCAGTACTTGGGAGGCAGGATCAGGTATGCCTCCAGTTTGGGATGTTTGATCTAAACAGCAAGTTCTAGGCTAACCTGGGCTACAAAGGAAGACCCTGCCTCCTAATACACACATACATTCATAAGATATACATAGTTTTAGTGAGATAAGATATAGAATGCATGTATCAGGTTTTACAGTGGTATAATTAAGAGCTATGTGGGACTCTACTAATATTATGAAAATTCTGTATCAACAACATCAATAGGATTTTTGCAATACTCACAACTGAAATTCAGAATGAGCACAATAATCGTAGGTTATCTTTGAACAAGGAAAGATAAGTATTACATATTTCACAAACTTTACTCAATTTTACTGATAAATATGTTTGTAAAATAAACTTATTTGTGTATCACTTCAAGGTAAAAGTGATAAAAAAATGTGATTTCTGAATACAAAATGCCCACAAGCACAGGCATTTAGAAATATTTCCATCATTATTAATTTGCTCGTGTGACATTATCTGTTGGGTGCCTCCACAGTTAATCACTCTTCTGGGTGCTAGAGATTCTGTCATTGATGACAGACAAACTTCCTGCTCTTGGAGATTACAGTCACATAATAGAAAGGTAACAGACAAGAGTATCAAGGCCTGAGCTATAAGAAATGCTCCTTTTGTCCTAGTTGGCTGGGCCTGTACCCTAACATAGCACCATAGGCTGGGTGGCTTAAGCATCAGCGATTTCTCAAAGGTCAAGAGGCTAGAAGTAAGTTACATAGCTTGGTGTGGTGGGGGCTCTTGTCCTAGCTTGAGGACAGCTGCCTTGTCAGTGCCTTGGCAGAGAAAGAAAGAGAGAAAGAGAGAGCTCTAGAGCCTCCCTGTGATCTTACAAGGGTACTCACTAATACGATCTTGAAGCCTAAACCTGTGACCTCATTAGAACTTCATTTTCTCAACTGATTTTCCAATACCACCACATTGGGAGTTAGGGCTTTAGTAAGTAAAGGGGTTGTGACATTGGGCACAGCGTAGTCCACACTACCCCCTGTGGTGTGGCTGGGGAAGGCGTCCGACATGTGAGTGGAGACTGGGGGAAACAAGAGGACCCAAAAGCATCCACACACCCGGCTGGACAGAGCAATGCAGGTGTCCAGTTCTGAGCCTCTGAGAGTTAGTATGTGGGCGGAGATAAAGATGGAGAGCTGGCCAGTGGATGTGGCAATAAGCCTATTTGGTTAGCAGTGATGTTCTCAAGAGAACTCTTCTCAGAAGTTCTACTCTGATGGGGAGAAGGAAAATGCAAGCAGAAGCCTTCAACAAAAGGGTATCAGTGACTGCCAGCCGCATGAGCAAGGGCTAGGACGCAGGGTGGGAGAGCCAGGGAGGGAGGGGCCAGAGGCTTACTGAGAGACGAGAAGTGTAGTCGCGTGCAGCTCAAGAATGAGTGACCTGGACATTGGCTCAGATGGCTGGGTGGTGCTAAGTGCTACTCAGGGTTCTTGGTTACAGATATGAAATAAGACAGCCCATTTATGTTTTCCCAGTTATGTCTTCTTAAAAAATATTTAATTAATTTATTTTTGTATTTGCAAGACACCGAGTGAAAGACAGAGACAGAGAAAGAGAATGGGCTTGCACAAGGGCCTCTAGCAAACGAATTCCAGATGCCTACACCTGGCTGTACATGGGTTCTAAGGAACAGAACCCGGGTTGTGAGCCATCTCTCCAGCCCTCCAGTTACATTTTGTTGTTATAACAAGACACATCTAGGTATGGAACAGAACACCAAATGGATTTAACTACAGTGTGATTTTACCATGGCAGGCATTGGTGTGATCTCTCAAAGTTTAACTGATGAGGGTCTGTTATCAAAAGAGATTTGGGGACTAAAGATAAGGCAATTAATAGTTTTATGTGAAAACACTTCCCTGTACTCTTCCTTATATATCTCAGAAATAAATTCTTTTCTAAAAAACAAAAAAACAAAAAAAAACATTTATTTCCTTGAGAGGAGAGAGAGAGAGAGAGATAGACAGATAGAGATTGGAAACACCAGGGCCTGTAGCCACAGCAAATGAACTCCAGGTGTTTGCACAACCATGAGCATTTGGCTTTACATGGATTCTGGGGAATCCAAACTGGGTCCTTAGGTTTCACAGGCAAGCACCTTAACCACTAAACCATCTCTCCAGCCCCAGAAACTAATTCTTTTCCAGATATATGGTTTGTAAATACTTTATTCCAGCATACAGGTTACCTTTCAGCCTCTCCCCCCACCTTCCAGATTTCAGTGCACAGATGTATTGTCAATAGGGTTGCTGTCTAGATGAATAATGGAACTGCACAGAGTCATTCTCTAGGAAAAAAGGATTCAATCCTTTAGTGGTCTCCCCTGTATCTTCCCCCCACCTTTCTGCTCCCCCATGGCTTGGATCATTTCTACAGATATAGATGGTAGATGGTATTATTCCTTGAAGATATTGTGAGTAGATTGGATTTTGGTAAAGATCTACTTAAAATTATTTAAAAGAACAATGTGTAGTTTTGATACTATTTTTTTCAAAGTCAGAAATGATTTACTCAATAATTTTGAATTTTTCTAGAGGGTATTTATTTAAAGGTGGTCACTCTGACTTTTATATTCTCCATACCTAAGATCAGATAAGAAACTCCATTATTAATAGTTGCTATCTTTTCTCCTGGGAGAGAATAACTACTGGTAGAAGTTCTCAGGCCACAATGGGAAAGAAGTTCTCAGGCCACAATGGGAAAGCATCATGAAATTGAAGCAGAACTAGCCACCCTTACTGAAGGTGCTTCTTATGAGCTATCCTATCACAGCATGAGAAAAGCAACCAAAAATGGACCTGTTTTATTTTATTTTATTTATCATATGTGGAAAAGAACTAACTGAAAGTAAGGAAAGTACCAATGTTTGGGGAACTATGTTAAGTACAGAAGACAGGCAAGGAAAAAAAATTAGTGCAAGTGCTAAAGAAACTTATTTACCAAGTTCAACTAGCCAAACAGAACTACCTGCACCTTAAGTGATCACACAGTGAAATCCGTGAGCTGAGATGCTGCCAGATTAAGAAGGTTCTGGTAAGGAAAGTACATGTCTATCTAGAAAGTAGTAGGTGTGTGAGTGTGTGTGTGATCTAGATGCATGTGTGCAGTGGGAGGGGCAAGAGAAAAGATGGGGGGATGGGAAGGTGACAGAGAAAGATGGAAAGGCTGGCTATACAAGATTGGGACAGATGCATGCTCAGCATGCTAGAGACTTTCAGCAAGAGGCTGGCTGGTTCAGCTCACCATTTAAATTGAGGCTACAAAGCGTTCTAAGCAGACACATTAACACAATGGACTCTACTAATTGCTAAATATTTCTAGCTTAATCTAAAACGATCATTCTAAGTGAGGAATATAATGGCCTAGGGCTAATCCTATTTCTGCTGAGCAGCTGATCTGTGTGCTTTACCCCAAAGCAGTGCTAAGACCTGGAGTAGTTCCTTAGAATGGGTAAAGAAGTGATAAATTATCTATACCAAATATGCAATGACATGTTAATTCCACTAACTGAAGCATTAAAAAAACAAAAATGTTGCCACAGAATACACTTATTTTCATATTTAGAAATACTAATGCATTGAGATTAAACCCATGAAGATAAATAAAAGCCAGACTATATCACAAAATCTGCCCACCTACTTTGGGGAATGTGGGTGAAAGAGAAAGAATAGGGAAACACAATCCACAAAATAGTCAAGGCAAAAATATTTTGGTTATTACAATAACCACATTCTGAGAACTATAAACACTAAATGTAAATTAGTGGTAAATCCTGTGGTATTCTTAAGTTCAATGACATTTTCAACTTCTTCTCTGCCAAGGTGTTTTATAAACAAGTGAGCAGACTGATCTCCATGATAGCCCTTGATATATATCTTAAGGGAGGAATTCTCTTTTTAAAGAGGGCGAGACAGAGAATATTGATTGGTTCAAAATGCTTAATTGCAGACTCTAATCTATATGTGTTTGAAAAACATCCCTTTATGCAAGAACCACCACAGCTTGGCAAGGCCCACACATGCCCACTATGCTACAGGGTTGGACACACCTTAGATGGGATTGTTTCACTCCCACTGATACCTGTCTCTGTATTTCCATACTTCACTATGACTGTACTTGAAAAGGCTCTTTCTTCCGAAGGAGCCTTGGGGATGTCGGACTTTACACTCCAATTTGGATTCAGAAAGTTACGATTTCTAGGAATATCTTTTCTATGCTACCATTTATTTTCCCTGGCAGACTTAATAGAAAACAGGCAGGAAGGACAAAAGCCTTCAATTTCACTTACAAAGAGGGAAGGATTCTGATTAGCTGAGATGTTCATAAGACAATGGGAGTGACACTGACCGTTCTGGCGCTGGAGATCCAACCAGGGCCTCCTGCGTGCTAAGCACTTGAGGGGGTCAGCCACTGGGCTCCAATTCCAGTACTGAATTTTTGGGGGGGAGAGGATCATATGTTGTAGTTGTAGGATCAAATTTAAAAGCCAATCTCTTTGTGACCTTTATTTTTTTATCCCCAAGTACATTTTTTTTTGTATTATTTTGTCTCTCTACTCATTTCATGTATTGATTTCTACTGTATTATGGGAGGAGTTACTGAGTTTAATCAATACCTACCTGCTTTCTGAAGTGTTTAAATAATTTTAGATTGGTTGTCAAGGTATACCTAAACAAAAAATACATTATATGTACATTATGATAACCTCTCTCTTTGTTTTTTTGAAGTAGAGTCATACTCTAGCCCAGCTGACCTGGAATTCACTATGTAATCTCAGGCTGGCCTCTAGCTCACAGCCATCCTCCTACCTCTGCCCCTCCCTGCCAAGTATTGGGATTAAAGGCATGTAGTACCATTATCATGCCCAGCTCTCATTATGATAATCTCTATGCCCAGAAAATTGCTAGAGTTTTTGCTGCACCTGGCAAATGAAAGTGGTCTGATAGGGGATACCAGAATTTAATGCAATTCTCTTAACACAGTCATGGCTTTGTAATACATTAGGTAAATTTAGAAGCTTATTAAAATTATCCTCATCTAAGTCAATCTGCTAAAAATTGAAAATGGGCTGTTCTGGTCTCTACTGTAACTATATTTCTGATGACTTCTCCATATACCACCAAAACATTTTGCTTGTTATGTTTGAAGGGTCTGGGATTTGATAACTACTATTTTCTATTTACTATAATGTCATTATACAGATCATCTTTTGCTGACATAAAATTACTGCCTTTTTCTATTTTAAAGCTTTTCTCCCTAAATTCTCGCATCTATGGAAAAAGTATTACAATCTCTAGCATTTAGGTTTGCCTGATATATCTCAGATAGACACAATATATTTAAAAAAATCAAGCAAAATATATTTCTGTGCTTACAAATACATGTATGTATACAGAAATATATATACCTATACATTACAAATATCTTTTTAGTGCATCTCCTTTTTCCTCCTTTCTTTTCTCCCTCTTTTTTCACCTTTCTCCCCTTTTCCCTTCCTTTTTTCCCCTTTCCCCTTTCCTTTCCTTTTTTCTTTGTCATCCTGAGGAGTCAACCCGTGGTCTCATATATGCTGGGCAAGCTGTCTATTTCCTTTGCTAAATTCCATACACATCGATATTTTAAACATTTTGGGAGGTTCAGTTTTTATGGCAGCATGTTAAGTGGGGGATTTTTGTGTTTATCCTACTGGTACTAGTCTTTTTTTCTTTTATGTTAAATTCTGTCTGGTTTTTAAAAGTTAAAATCATTGTTGTTATTGTTTGTAATTTTTGGCAAGTGTGTAACTGTAGAATATTACAGTGTGGCATGTGATGTGACGTATGCACATGTGTGCAGATGCACATGTCCCGTGTGCAAACGTGAGGCAGCCAGACAAGAACACCGGCTGTCCTCTTGCCACTCACGCATCTGCTTCCTTAAGACTTTCACTCAGCTCAGAGCCTCTCACCATTCTTCTGTCAGCAAGTCCCAAATATTCTTCATTCCCAGGTCTTGAGACTTCAGAGTGCCCTCAATCCCTCCACACAGGACTGCCCCAGGACTGGGGAACTGACCTTCAGCAGACTCAGGGCCTCTCAGGCCCTCAAGCTTGCTCAGCAAATGACTTTAACCACTGACTCGCCTCACTCACCTCCTCAGCCCCCTATGTAAGATACTTCTGAACACTTAGTTTTATGGGCATTTTATTTTCCTTTACTTTATCATTAAGAAAGTCATGACAAGTAGAGATAGAGGCCAGTGGGAAGAACATGCCTGGAGACAGAAGCCCATGCAGAACCTCCCAGGCCCTCTTTGTGCTTGGCCTCCTCAGTGGACTTGCGAGCTCCTTCCCCCTAGAAGCTAGACCCTCAGCATGGAGACCCCCTCCCCGAGGATTAGAAGTCATTCACATTTTGGGATGGCTTGAATGATACCAGTCATGATTTCTCTCATCATTCAGCCTTTATGAGAAACTTTATGCTGTAAAGTCAATGGCCATTTCATTCAGGTTAAGCAGATTCAGATGTTCACCTGGCACTTCAATCAATTTAAAGCATATTAAACTATTAATCTTTTTTAGATTGTACACACACCACTCTGCTTCCTCTCTAGGTTTTGGCATTAAGCTACAGGCTTAAAAGCAAACCATGAACAGTCCCCAGTCCCAATCCATCTAAGGCTGCCCTCTCCATCTCTCGTGTTTACTTATGAATTTGAAGATCAGACTAAAGGAAGAGTTCAGCCGACATTTTTGTCCAGGTTTATATGCCCTTCACCAACTGAGAGTGAATGCTTGACTTGCTTGGTAACAGTTGACAAAACCTGAGTCTCTCAGTCCCTCTGCAAGAAGAGAGGATGGTGTCAGGCAGAGCCCGCCCGTCAGTGACCTGAGTTCCTCCTGCTAAGAAAATCCAAAGTGATCTACAGCTATTAGTGATCTTCAGTGTTGTTGAGTAGAATTTTAAAACAAAAAAATATGACATGCAAAGCAATATTATCCCTAAAACATGTATGTACCTTTTGGGATGAGTCTAGTTCCAAGTTGCTCAAATATACTAAAATGACTTGGAAAAGTATTTATTTATTTTGCTTATGTGGAAGGAACTGTAGAGGTCATGATCATGGATGTTTGCTACAGAGATACCCAAGTGTGGGGAGTTTGGTGCTGGAGAGAAACTGGGTAAAAGATGATAAACTATGATGGACCATCAAGGCAAAAAAGATAGAAAGGTTCAGAAATTTCTCCGTTAACAGTCATATAATACGTATTAATACTGAAGTAACTTCTGAATGAGATACAAAGCCAGGCACACACACATCAACTGAAAGCCATAAGATAGGACCTGGCGTGGTTTTCATATGCTCACTCAATGTTTCCAGAAGCCGCTGGGGTCCCAAGGGGACTTTTATGTCTGTAAAAGTTTTCTCTTAAAAACTGCATTTACATGAGAACAATAACCACCACCAAGAAAAAAGAAAATCCAAATGAAGCTTTGTTGGTAGGTCTACATAGTTTTTATACATTCGAAGGGAGAAGGTAGTACAGAGTTTCTGCAAGTGAAGCTTAGAGGAAAATTAAATCACTGAATGATGCCGAGACTGATTATTCCACTGCACTTTAAAAACACGAGATTGCAGTCTGTGAGTCCAAAGTGGTTTCATATGGACTGCCCCAGCTGCGGTTTGCTCTGAAACTAGAACCTGTCAAATTAGAAGCAGGCGAGGCCTCTGCTCTTAATGGCTCCACTTTCTACTGTCTACAGTTATGTCTACAGGCCCATCATTTTTTATTCTGTTAAACTGTTATTTGGATGAGTAACATATAAAAACTTCTCTTTGTTATGTTGGTTAGAGAAGATTCTGGTTATGATATAGACATAAAGAAGATGCCAATTTCTGGCTTATTGTATAGAAGAGGGTGACTTCCACTATAACTAATTTTATCACATGTTGGTATTTTATTATCCTGGTTACCACTATGATAAACATGCATATAAGTATGCATTAGTACACCTAGTATATAAATATGTATGTTAAAGGAAAGTTATATACAAACTGTGTGCTCATGCTTTTTCTACTCAGTACTTCCAGAAACTTTATTGATTTTAATGCATGCCTTACTGAGTCATCATTTTTCTAGGCCTATGGTAGGTAGCCAGTTATTATGAGCTTAGTATTACAAAATCCTTAAATGTGGAAAGATCTATGTATTTAGCTTGGTGAGCTAAGATACCATCAAAATCACAAAGTCCTCTCTCTGTTCTATATAACTAATGTTCTATGTACAGTTCTTTCATACTGGTCCTTTTGAATGCCTATTTTGATAATATAAAATATTAAACAATAAAGCATAACCTATATTGGCTGTCGGTATAATGCATCATAAGTGAAACCATGCCACTAAACAATCATATCCTGTGGAAGCCATGATGACATCAGAAATATATATATTTGTCATCTGCTTTGGACAACTTAGCATGCTTTTGGCCCATGGCAAAGTTGAACGAAAACCATTTGCAGTTGCCCCAAACCAAGATAACCACACATTTCTAAGGTAATTGATACCTAACAGAACACTGCCTTCAGATCATAGCTCAGGATCTCAGCATGCTAATTCTTTAAAGAAGGCTATAAAATTTACAAAGCATATATGCCTCCGGGATTTCTCCCCCAAGTTTAACGTGAACTAATTATTTTTTCACATGCATTGAGATTACAATGAAGCAGGCACTTAGGAAATCATTTAGAACTCTGGAATTATATCTCTTGTCCAGTTGAAAGAGAAGGAGAAAATCTAGATTATTTGTGTATCATGCAAAAGTATAGTCACAGTAAGAAGAACTGGCAGAATTCTATCTTGCATTGTGGAAGTCATTCAAATGAAATAAATCAGCACTTTAATTTTTCCTGGAGTATATTTAAAGAAAAATAGTTTTATGTATAGATAGCGAAGGTAAACAGAAGACATACAAATTTGATATTCATTGTGAAGACACATGTAGAGAAAGTGAGTATATGTCACCAACTTTCTGTGACAGTGATTGATAGCATGCAGCTGCCCTGGGCACCACCTTAGCTAGTGGGACCAATCACAGCCTAAAAACAGCACTCTGAAAAACAGCTCTTGCACTGGAGAGATGGCTTAGTGGTTAACGCACTTGCCTGCAAAGCTAAAGGACCCAGGTTCAATTCCCCAGAACCCACATAAGCCAGATGAACAAGGTGGTACATGCATTTGGAGATGTTTGCAGCAGCTGAAGGCGCTGGTGTGCCCATTCTCTCTCTTTATCTATTTCTCTCTCTCTTTCAAATAAAATAAAAATTTGGAAAAAAAAAAAAAAGGAAGAAGGAGAAAAAAAAAAACAAACAGCTATATATTCAACCTGCCAAAACAAAAGCAGAGACAACTGGATAATGAAACAATAAGTAAATATCAATTAGCTTTCGTGGAACACAAGCAACCAGCAAATGTCAGATCCAGAGGGGAAAAAAATGCCACTCATGTTCAAAGGAGAAAAGGAGAAAGTAGAGACACAGACTAAAGATGCTTCCCCAAGTCCAGTATTAAGGCAGCGTTACTCTCTCCCAGGCGCGCTCCTGGAGCACGGCCGGTACCAGACAAAACCACTGACTTGGGGTCGCAAGCAGCCGCTAACGAACACTGGAACAGGACCAAAGAGCACGGGCACAACTTCTACCCACAGAAGCATTACGATACCTCCATCCTTTCTTGCTTAACTTCATCAATGTCGTTGTCTTCAAACATTGCCAAAAGTTCTCCTGTCTGGTCAATTGAATTGATCAAGTCTTGGGCAATTTTCTGTCTTTTATTTGCGTTACTGCTGCCACTCAATTTGTCTTCATGAAGATAAGAAAAGAGAAAAAGAGAAAAAGACATGTTTAGATGAGGTTTATATTAGCAGTAATGAGCATGTGTATTAAATACTACATAGAAAGTTTGAAATTGGAGTTTACTCAAAAATACTTTAAAAGATTTCTTCCTCTAAAATAAAAGTGGAAGTCACGTAGAAATAAATCATTTAACACAGCACAAATTAGACTAACATAATAAAATCAAATTGTTAAATTCCACAGTAAATATAAATAAGTGGACTGCATCCCTTATAAAAACAGGGGTTCAGGGCTAGGGAGGTGGCTTAGTGGATAAAATGCTTACTGTGAAAACCTGAGGAATGGAGCTTGGAGGCTCAGGACCCAATGTCAACTCTGACCTGGTGTGGGGGCCTGCCTTTATTCCCTAAGATAGGGAGGTAGAGAGAGGGGAACTCCCTTGCCAAAATGGTGAGCTCTGGGTCCCAGGGAGTGACCCTCCCTGAGTAAATAAAGTGGACAGCTATTGAGGAAGACACCCAAAGTCAGTCTCTGGTCTCCAGAGGTGTGTACACACAATGTACATACACACATTTGAATGTGTAACACACACACACAAACATACACACACATACACACACACACACAAAGTATGAGAGGCCTGTCAACTCTCACATTTAGCAAATAATAATAATAGTAGGAATTTTATGCTCTTGAGATAATTTCTTCATTTCTATCATTATATTTTAAAATAAAATGTCAAACATCCTAATAAAGACATATACTTAAAACGAGGGCTACAGGTGCAGCTCAGGAGACAAGCCTCGCGTGTGGAAGGGCCTGGGTTGATCCCCAACACTACGGGTTTGGAAAGTGCAGGCACACAACACAGCTGCAGACATGGAACTTTCCCCCACAATCCCACGCCCTGGCCTTGCTCGTTCTTCCCTCTTATGCTATCAGCCAGCCTCCAACAGAACTTTAGCCATCCTGTAGGTGAGGCCATGCCTATACTTATGTAGCCATATGGTACATTCCTTTAAACAGGTGTTTCATACATTTTAAGAATAACTTATTTTTGTTTATTTATGAGAGAGAGAGAGAGAGAGAGAAAGAGAATGGGCATGCCAGTCCGAATGAACTCTAGAAGCATGCACCACCATGTGCATCTGGCTTACCCTGGGTACTGGGGAATACTGAACCTGGGTCGTTAGGATTCACAGTCAAGAGCCTTAAACACTAAGGCCTCTCTCCAGCCCCGTTTTATGCATTTTTAAAAACAGAGTTTTGTGGTTCTTCCCTGCCCACTCTCCAACTCTACTAATACAACCTGATTGTTTTAAAAAAATTTATTTATTTATTTATTTACTTACTTATTTATGAGAGAGACGGGGGGGGGGGGGAGGGAGAAAGAAAGTGGGAGAGAGAGGGAGAGAATGGGCATGCCAGGGTCTCCAGCCACTGCAAATGAACTCTAGAAGCATGCACCAGTATGTGAATCTGGATTACCCTGGGTACTGGGGAATGTTGAACATGGGTCCCCTGAGGATTCACAGTCAAGAGCCTTAAAACACTAAGCTCTCTCTCCAGCCCTGTTTTATCCATTTTTAAAAACAGAGTTTTTGTGGTTCTTCCCTGCCTACTCTCCAACTTTACTGATACAACCTGATTCTTTTATTTATTTATTTATTTATTTATTAATTATTTGGGGGGGGGAAGAACAGGCGTGCCAGGGACTCTAGCCACTGCAAACAAACTCCAGACGAAGGTGCTACCTTGTGCATCTGGCTTACATGGGTCCTGAGGAATTGAACAGAGGTCCTTTGGCTTTGCAGGCAAATACCTTCACTGCTAAGTCATCTCTCCAGTCCCCAACCTGATTCTTTTGTACAGTTTGCACAATACTTTGTAGTATGTGACAGGTCTTCTGCCAGTACCTTTGATGGGCATGTCCTCTGCCACTTTTGCCACCAAAGAAAATGCCACAATAAACAGCCATTGATATGTTATCCTGCCTTGTTTCTAAGACACAGATTTCTAAGAGTAGAATGCTGAATTGAACACTTTAAGTTTTATAACAGATATTATAAAATTGTTTCACAATTACATTAACCCTTCAATGTCCAATAGCAAGGAGGACTGTCTTTTCTCTACCTATGAAGTATCTGAAGCATACAAGTTACATACTGTGCCTCAGCATCCTAGCTAAAACCTGCCGCCGAGAACGCCACAAGTGCATAGCCTGGGTTAGTCTAGATATGGAGACAAAAAGTCCAATCTCTCACCACATGTGCTGTTATCTGTGGGGACTTTACAGTTGCTCAGCTGAGGCAACTTGTAACAAATATGCCATACACTGGGAAGGTTAAGCAGACAGGATTTATAGCAGATTTATGGATGCTATGCAAGGAAAGGGTGAGGTGTGGACAGATGTGGTGTCCAGTGCAGGCTGGTTTCTGGTTTGTAGATGGCCATGTTCTTGTCATCTGACAGACAGGAGTAAAAGCTCTGATGTCTTCTCAGGAGTACACTAATGCAGGCATAAGGGTTCCACCCTTAGGACCTAGTTACTTTCTAAAGATATCATTGTTTACGTATAGATGCATAGATGGTTTAGAATTTATCCAAATGAACTCTAGTCAGTTACTTGGACATGTATCTCATTTCTATTCAACTTGTAGGGTTTTCAGTCATTATTTCATTTTGTTTTTTTAATTTAATTTAATTTTTTGGTTTTTCGAGGTAGGGTCTCACTCTAGCCCAGGCTGACCTGGGATTCACTATAGAGTCTAAGGGTGGCCTCAAACTCATGGCAATCCTCCTAACTCTGCCTCCCAAGTGCTGAGATTAAAGATGTGTACCACCACGCCTAGCTTCATTGAATTATTTCTTGTCAAGGTAGGGTTCTCACTCTAGGCCTGGCTGACCTGGAATTTACTACGTAGTCTCAGGGCAGCCTCAAATAGCAATCCTCCTACCTCTGCCTCCCAAGTGCTGGGATTAAAGGCGTGCGCCACCATGCACGGAGACTGAATGTGTTTTTGGATTATTTTTCTATCTTTCCCTTCTTATACTTATAATATTTATATACTGATGTACTTAATGGTACCCTATACGTTTCTGAAGTTCTTAATTTTTCTTCATTATTTTTTTAAGTTGTGTTCTCTTTCATGATACCTATGAGTTTGCTGCCCTTTCATCTTCCAGTTCAAAACCCTCTGTTGAGCTTAAGTTTTCATGTTTGTCTCCCTCCTTCCCTCCCTTGTAAATCTTATCTTTGGATTGACACTGAATGTTTGTGGGAGGTGCTTATCACATTTTCTTTTTGTTATTCTTTTGTGTACTTGTATATGGGGAGCATATACATGTTCATACATGTGAGCACATGTGTGGGAGGACTGCGAGCATGTGTAACCATATACACATGTGTGCACATGAATGTGGGGCCAGAGGTTAATGCTGGGTGTCTTCCTTGAGTGCTCTTCCCCTTATTCTTTGAGGTGAGATCTCTTACTGAAGCTTCAGCTCATAGGTTGGGTTACTCGATCTGGCAAGTGAACCTCGGGGATTCCCTGTCTCTGGCTTCCTAGCACTAGGATCACAGGCACACACTACCATGCCTGGCATTTGACGTGGGGACCGGGAATCTGAACTCGGTTCCTTTTGTGCGTCGGGTGCTGTCCGCTGAGCCATCTCCCCAGCCCCCATGCGTCTACACGTGGCTTTCCTGGCTTATACTGTATACTGAGCACAGCCACCTCGAAGCTTTTGTCTGCTAAGTTCAATATCTGGATTCCCAAAATGCAATTTTTAGGGTCTTCTTTTGTTGTATAGAGGGTACCTAGTCATGTCTGTGCATGTCTAGTATTTTGTGGTTGAGAGCAGGCATTTTAGATAATGTATTAACTGTGGGTCGTAATTCCCTCCTTTCTCTGGGCCATGTTCCTGTTTGGTTCTTTGTGTAGTGACTTGGCTAGACTAGCCTAGTGGATTGGTTCCTTGCAGTGGACAGCCTTTCCCACGTACCCTCCTTCATGACACAACCACTGTGGCTTCAGTCAACCATGGATGTCAGTTTTCACAGCTCCCTGGGAAGTTTCTGGCTGTCCTGACGAGCGTCACACAGAGCTGCTAGCCTTCAGCTGATTGTGCTACTGTTCTGACGATAAGTATGGACTCAAATTGTTCCACATCATAATGTAACTGCCACAGATTTCCTTTGGGGAGTCAAAGGGTTGCCATCTCTGGGCTTTGCTATAGCTCCAGGAAGACTCAGCTATTTCTTCCATTGATAACCCTCTAGCTAATTCACTCCTTTGCTTGATGTTTCCAGCCTTGAACTTACTTCCAGGATCTCTATAGTTCTTCTTCCTTTTTTAAAATTTTATTTTTATTTATTTATTTGAGAGTGACAGAGAGGGAAAATGGGTGTGCCAGGGCCTCTAACCACTGCAAATGAACTCCAGACACGTGCACCCCCTTGTGCATCTGGCTAATGTGGGTCCTGGGGAATCATGCCTCGAACCAGGATCCTTAGGCTTCACAGGCAAGCACTTAACTGCTAAGCTATCTCTCCAGCCCAGTTCTTCTTCCTTTTAAGGCCCATAGGTATGAACTTCCACCTGCTGTGTTCCAAAGAACCTCCTAGTGAGAGCTGCACAGGCTCAGTTCTGAAGGGCCACCCCTGTCTTTGTGCGGCACGGCGGCACCACTCTGGGACGTGGGCACGAGCAGCAAGAGCTTCTGCCAGAACGATGCCGGGGGGATCTAAAAGGATCTGCTGAGAAGGAAAGCTATCTCCCAGTCTAGGTTTATTCCTAAACACAGGGAGCTTTGTTCCCTATGTGCAAGCCAGGGTGGCAGGATCCAGGGCCCTGTATTCTCAGCCCACCATCTCTAGCGTAGAGCTTACATCCTCAGGGTAGAGAACGAGGAAGCAAGCCCACTCATCTCCTCTGTGCCTGCTGGCAACAGACCCAGCTGTGGAAATGAGAGACAGCAAACTCTTCCTCCTCTCCCCGAGAACAAGTCATTGCTCTACATCGGGAACTACAGGATCAGGAGTACAGTGTTCTTGGTCACACTGAGCTAGGATGGCAGAGACCAGGCTGCGGCTCCAATGCAACAGTGCCAGAACTCTTTAAAAACAAACAACAGAAACAGAAACAAAACCAACGACCTGCTTGAATCTTTGTTTCTCCATCTGTTGTATGTCCTTAGACAATGTTTACAGACTATAATTTAAAAAAAACAAACAAAACCTTTGTGCCGGTTAAATGTATTCACTAGAGAGTCAGCCAAGCCAATCTACTCACACAGGTATTCTAGAAGCTCCATGCCTGGTTACGTATGTTTTTTCTGAATACATTATTGTATAATTTATTTCAGCAATTTTTTATTTTCATTTTTGGTGTGTGTGAAACACGTGTTTGTGTACGTGTATATGAACATGCGTGTGTGTGTACTTGTACCCCAGGCACATATGTATGTGTGTGAAGGCCAGAGGAAGATGTCAGGTGTCCTCCTCTCTTGCTCTTCTGCTTTCGTGAGTCTCTCAATGACACTGGAGTACCAGGTTTTTAGGTTAGAATGGCTGACCAGGGCACCACAGTGATCCTCCTGCTCTGCCCCCTGCCTGTCAGCATTAGGGTTATAGACATGTGCCACCATGCCCAGCTGTTAAGTGGGTTCTAACGATCAAACTCAGGTCCTCATGCTTGCATAGCAAATGCTCTTATCCATTGAGCATCTCCTATGCCTTACATCAACTGATTTTCAAAATGCCTCAGGGTATTTAAAAAGTAAGACAAAATTACAGCTTACAAATGAAGATGAGGAAAGGCTTGAAATAAGTAAGAGAACCCCACTAACATGATGGTGTAAGCACAACTGAATACCAGTCTAACAACTGAGCTTCTTGCTCTTCAAGCATGGTATTAACAGGTATAATTTATTCACAGCAGACATGTGTGAACGTTTTCTTAACAGATTAAGGATTCTGTGTATTAAGTTGAACAACTTCCTTCTCATAAATGAGAAAAAGGATCCTCCTGGTAACAGACATAGAGAGCCAAGGCATGGTGTGGATAGCAACGCAGGTGCCCATTGTTCCTGGTCCATACACTCTCGTACTCCAGACAAAAACTGACATTTCACGTCGGCTGACTGGCCTGGGGGGATGTCTTAGTGATAGATACTTGTGTAGCATGCTACAAACTGCATCACTGACTGACTGAATAAGTAAACAAATCTGTTAGAGTACCTCCTAGTCATTAAATTCCATTATAATTGCCAAATATTAAACAGTTGATAGTGTGGCACACTATTTTGGTAAGTCTATTGGTTTTGATTGGATAATGATAACTACAAGTAGTTTTCTTTCAAACTTTGTTTGCTCTAGCTTTTTCGCAGTTGTCCTTACTGTACTAGTTTGCTAATTTATTGACGTATTTGCAAGCAGTGGTGCCACTATATAATCTCTGTAATCATACAAAGTGAGATTTCTGAAAACATTCCTACATAAATAAAATTTAGTTCTAAATATAGTCTATGGGTTCATTTAGATGTGGTCAGTATCTTTAGTACTTATAATCAGCTTAGCACTATGCCTGTTGCAACATTAATTCTTTTGTAAATACCCTAAAATAGGGAACTGACCTAGCTGATCAAATAGGGGATTTTTTTCTAAAAAAAAAAAAAAAAAAAACCTTGTCTTATGCTTTGGTTTGATTTTAAGTATCACAAAAACAGAAGGCCATAAAGAGGTAACTATGTCATCATTCATTTCATATACTTTTTAGGAAAAAATAATTTTCCTTAATTTCAAAAGTATATGGTATTTACCAGAGAAAAATCACTCACAAAAGGCCATTATGCATTGAATCAATACAATTTCCTTAGTTTCATGTTGTCTGAAGTAAAACAGTATACATCACTAAAGGAGCTGAAATACCAAAGTCCAATAAAGTCACAGAACAGAGAATCATAAGATTAAACTGCCAACAAATAACTGTTTGAGTAATCTCTAAAGAATTATATTAAAAAGAAATACATTTATGTGAACTTCTTTTCTGACACTGTAAAGGGGTGTTTTCTCACGTGCTGTGTGTCCATCACAAGCTACTCTTTAGTGCCAAGCACACTACCCTGATTACCTTCCAGGAGATCATCCTCGTCTAAGCCTTTGACAATCTTCGATTTGTAGTCTCGGATGAACATGTATTTTAAAAGTCTTCTAAGTTTTTTCTATTAAAACACAAAATGAGAGAATTTTACACATATTTTCTTTGTTGATAAAATACTATGAGAATTAAATGTAATAATCAAAGACCTCAAGGTTATTGGTAAAAATATAGCAACCACTAGCATAACATTATGAGATAAAGATGTAATCATCTGTCGGGCATGGTGACGCACTAGGGACACTGAGGTAAGAGGATCACTGTGAGTTTGAGGCCACCCTGAGACTACATAGTGAATTTCCAGGTCAGCCTGGGCTGCAGTGAAACCCTACCTCGAAAAACAAAAACAAACTAACAAAAAAAAGTACCCATCCAATTAAACATAAGAACTAAAACACAGGCATTTAAAAAATAATTTTCAGGCTGGTGGGATTGCTTAGTGGTTAAGGCATTTGCCTGCAAAGCTAAAGGACCCAGGTTTGATTTTGATTCCCCAGGACCCATGTTAGCCAGATGCACAAGGGGGCGTATACATCTGGAATTCGTTTGCTGTGGCTGGAGGCCCTGGCATGCCCATTCTCTTTCTCGCTCTCTCTCACTGTCAAATAAATAAATAAATAAATAAAAGTAAAAATAATTCATTTTCACTTGCATGTATTCAGACATTCCAGAATAGCAGTAACACTTTTGTGTGTGTGTTTTAGAAAACAAATTAAACTTCTTTTGAAGACAGTAACAAATGCTATATTCCCTGTACTTAGATAAGCTTACTTATATTATGGACTTTTGTAAATTCTTTAGACAACATTTTATTTAAAAATTATGTTCAAACATCTAGGCAAGGAGTTTTATAATAATTTTCTTTCCCTTTTAATTTTATTGTTTTGGGGAACTGACCTTAAATTTAAGGCTGACCTTTAATTTGTAAAGCTGCCTAAATTTTTCAAGTGATGATTTGGCCCCATTCCAGCTTCTGAGAATCTTTTCATCAGAAGTGTATGGGATATTTATGGAAAGTATTCGGTAATCTGAAAAACATCTCAAAACTGTTGACTGATAGGTGGTCATGATGGCCTTTGGGAGGAGAGCAGAGAACTACGTAGGAGTCTATAAACATTCAGAGTGATGAGCAGCAGTGGACAGCTTGCCCAGTGCGCAAGCTTACAACTGTTCCCGCTGGTTCCAGGCCACCCAGTTCCAGGTTCCTGATACTGGCTAAACATGCTGTACTTTACAAGCTCTTTACAGGGATATCATTTGATATTGTTGATAGTCCTGAATCATAGAAAAATAGAATTACTTCTCTTTAATATATAGAGAAACTGAGATAAAGAACATACTTGCAACCAAAGTTCAGTAGAGCCAGAATAGAATATAATATAGAAGTCTTTTCTTTTTTTTTAATTTGAAGTAAGGAAAGTACTCATTTAACATGGCCATTGTGAGGAATTTTTCAGAGCCTAGGAGAAATTGTTTGATGTAATATGTAAAACAGTAGTCAGTAAATAATGATATTAAGAGGAAATACACATACCTGCCCACACATCTTTTGCCCCTTTGCTCTACACTCGGTATTTTAATTTTAAGTTGTCTAATATTTTACCTGTGTTGGCTACTTTAAATTCTTTTTGGAATACTATAGCATATAATATTATTTAAGAGAAAGATGGGGAAATTTGTAGCAATCCCATCACAGCTATGTTGCTAGTGAAAGACTTGGGTTAAGAATTCCCTCTGACCGGCAGCAGAGTTCTGTCACATGGTAGACCCTCTAGACTCTCCAGGGGACACCCCGTCCAGGGACAAGAAGGGGCAGTGTGGACGGTCCACGGGCTCCTGCCTTTACTCATGTCAGGGGAGGAGAAAAGCTGACAAGACGCACTGCTCAGAGCTGATGCTCATGCTGCCCTCATAATTTCTCTCTGCTCAAAGGTGTCAAGTCATTTCTTTTTTTTTTTTTCTTTTCTTTTTTGGAGGTTTTTTGAGCTAGGGTCTCACTCTAGGCCAGGCTAACCTAGAATTCACTATGTAGTCTCTGGGAGGCCTCAAACTCATGGCGATCCTCCTACCTCTGCCTCCTGGGTGCTGCCAAAAGTGCCATTTCTGCCAATAGAGTTCAAGGCTCCTTCCTCCCAGCACCACATAGCCTACACAGTGTGGCATCTGATGCCCAATACTTCTGAAGCATCCTCCAACAACGTAAGAAGCTGCCAAATCCCGCAAAGCCTGACTGCACTCTCTCTCCCTGAATTGCTCATTCTCTTTCCCAGCCATGGGAGTGAGGGCGCTTCGCGTGGCTTCGCAGACAGCAGGAGGGTCAGGTTTCCTGGAGCCTCGAGCCCTCTGCATAGGAGCGCCAAAGCCTAACCTAGCAGAAATCTCTACTTCAGCAACGCTGGCTCTCCACTAAATCACACAGCCTTGAAACTCTGTAAGTCTTAAAGTTCTTCTAGTAAATCATATAGATTACAAAAGCAGTTCATAAGCTTCTTGATAGTGAATTCATTTCTCTTCCTTTACAATTCCTTTAATCAATGAAGCATTGATTAAAACATGTGAGGTAGTATAGAATACTTTCAAGTAGCTACTCATGGAAAATTAGGACAAAATTATACACACAAGTACCTTTCCAACATTTTTATACCAAGAGTTTACAGAGGAGGAAAGGTAGATTTTCATCAAAAATAAAAATCATTGTGTATAGTTACACTTTTGAAATATTTGCCTTCACTGATTTTTTTTTTCAGTAAGCCAGAGTCACAGAATAAACTTTGTGTTGAAAGACACAAAAATTATTCTGTGCAAGTCTGAATCCTATTATGATATAAAATGAGAAGAAAAATAAATATGCTACTCAATTATAGCCCACTTATAAGAACAAAGCAGAGTTGGCACTTAGTGACTATGACATAGCAACAAAAATGTCAAAACAGACACAGGAGAAGTGAGGAGTGACTGCTAGCCCAGTTTTTGCCTAGCTGCTCTGCTCACAAAAGCAAAAAGACTCTGTGGCAGTAGGCCCATTTTGTTGGGTAAATCACAAAGGGCAAACATCACTTCAATAATTATGATTCCCACTTGAAAGCTATGCAATGAAGCTATATCAGCAAGTTCAATTCAGCATCAGGCCCAGCATTTAACACAGTGAATTTGTTTTATATTACCTTATCTTTTCGCATCAAAAACAGAAGATCTTCAGCGGAGATTACCCTCGCTCCTCGCAGTTGAGAAACTTCGGCAGCTTGCTGTAACTAAGGACAAAAGAAATTTAGGACATCTTCTCAGTAATATAAATTACACATAACACAATCAGTGAGGTCTCATGAGAAAGAAATGTACTAAGAATTAAAAACCTTGGGGAACAATCCAACAATTACATTTCTGCTTTTAAAAGCCCAATTCCCTGTTTTAAGATACCAAAAAAATGCAATTAAATTAATGTATGAGTCCACCTGTAATGGATACAATGAACAGAAATCCTTGATTTCTTTCATGCAAAAGAAAAATCATATGCAGCTTCCAGAAATACATTAATGCACCTGAAAATAATTTTATGAAACTTTATCCTTCCTACCCATGTGAGCAATGGTTTCACTCAGTATCACCGGTTGAATAAGTATATTATTAATCCGAGCTCCCATGCTGCTATGATGTGAAATAGGCCTATTCAGGACTTTAAAAGATCAACAAAAACAGTAGCTGTTTCTAATATCCAAAGGAAAAAAATACTTTTAGTTTTGGCAAGTCCTCAGTGGGTAAAGGATTCAGTCCATAAATCATAATACTGGACGGCATTAATTTCTTTCCACACTAATTACATGCACACAAAAAGTTAACTGTGTCTGGGATGCACAACACAAAACACAGTGCAGGAAAGACTAGATGCCCTGAAATGTTCATCTGGGCCTCTACATCTACAAAGTGGAGAGTTTTCAGGAATTCAGAAGCCCTAGAAACATCATCTTACTTGAAAATGACCTGGAAAATAAAAGAATGTGAAAAACGATAGTTCTATTTTTTGGCAAAGGCAAACTCGAGTTTCTTATTTTGATTAACTGGAAGGAACATAAAATACGTCCATCTGAAAAAAATAAAGATGATGGAGCAAACACTGCAAAAATGTGCCTGTAACTTCTTCCAAATTTGATCAAACCATGCTGATTGCACCAAACCAAGTCTCTCCTATCTGAACTATTATCGACATATTTCCAGAGAAAAGCTGTTCTCTGTTCTCACATGAACCCTTCTTTGCAAGGAGGAACTAGAACAAATACATGAAAACGGCTTTTAAAAAGTGGCACTAATTATATGTAATTAAATAGTGTACTTGTATTCAAGAAATTCTGTTTGAATGCTTAAGCCATTTTGCTCAGTAAGCTTCAAACCTTCTCCAAATATACAGACTACAAAATAGTCCATAAACTCCCTCTGTGTCAGCTTTACCACCACATTTCCTGGATACTGGTGGTTGGTATATAAACATAATCCTACCTAAATATAGAAATTTAAATTTAACTGTGAACCATTTAAAAAGAAATCTTGGGGTGGGGGCTTAAAAAGAGGATATATCTACCCCAAAAGAAACTTAACAGATTTTAGCAGGCATGAACATATTTTTTTAAGAAAACTGGAGTACTGTTAGGGAAATGTGTGTATATTTCTTTCTTTTTTTCCAAATAAAAACATTTCAATCAGAGCCTAAAATACATGCAATCAGTGTGAAGAAGAATGTGAGTTTCACATACATTTCTCTGGACTCAGAACCAGGAGACAGCATGCAACTAGCTTAATTTTCTTAAATGAATAATGGTGCCTATCTGAAAACTTTTTGGATATCATATGGATATCAGTAATGCCACTCGTGCTAACAAAGGAACAGGAGGAAGGAAATAGGTGTCCCTATGTAGTTTTCCCAATTAGTGGGTTATCTATACTACATGGTCTTTATTCTATAGCATGCTCATAAATGTTAGTTTAAAACACATGAGTAAGACTGAAAAGGGTAATAAAGATGTAAAAGAGCTCAACATTTTACTTAGGGTTTTCAAAACCAGTTGTTATGTTCTTTAGGGAAAATTTTGTTATTGATTTCTTCATCTGGTTTTCAAACTGTCTTAACAAACATAATGTGCTTACTGCCACCACCCACTATCACCGCTAGCCCTCCCACTTCTCTGGGCTCTGCCTGTTAAGGGTGCCTCCTACCTGCACAGCCCTGAGCTCCATATTACCTCTCTCAAAGGCTTCCTTCCCTTCTCTAGCCAAGGGGGCGGGGGGGGGGGGGCGCGTGGGGAGAGCAATTTGATTAGCTAATGTGAAGAACCCATGCAAACACATGTATAACCCATGGCTGACTTCGAACGTTTTGTCTAAGCCTATCAGTGGGAGGAAAAATCCTTTTCTATCCTTTTCTTCAACACCAACTTAGAGGACAGGGTAATAACCTGGCAGTATGGATTCACAGTGTAGTTGGCTCAAAGTCAGTGTATTTAACATGAAAACAAGCAAAGCACTATCAGAAATACAGCAAAATCCTTTAGTGTTAAAGACAATAAAGCTGATTCTATAGTCTAAGAGTTAATTTGCTCACTAAATTTTCAAAACAAGTGGAGCTCTAATACCTTACTCATTGTAACCAATCAAATATTTCCGGCAGTAATGAAACTAATATGAAATAACACTGTTATAGATTTTTACAGCAGATATTTAATTGTATAAAATATGCAAGCAGTTATACAGGAGAACAATATTTTAAGCCTAATTACAGCCTTAATAAGTATTCAAATTTTCCTAACTATATGGATAAAAATATGGGAACAGTAACCATGTAGATTTATTTGCAACTTAATAAAATATTTTGCTGAAAGCCAGTATTATTCTGCTACAATAGCAATTCAGTAATAGAATTTCATATTTTTCTGATTAGTACATTTATCCTGCAAAGTAACGGAATTATTATACTTGTAACAACTATTTAAAAGTAAAAACGTGGGCTGGGAAGTTGGCTTAGCGGTTAGGCGCTTGCCTGTGAAGCCTAAGGACCCCGGTTCGAGGCTCGGTTCCCCAGGTCCCACGTTAGCCAGATGCACAGGGGGGCGCACGCGTCTGGAGTTCATTTGCAGAGGCTGGAAGCCCTGGCGCGCCCATTCTCTCTCTCCCTCCCTCCATCTGTCTTTCTCTCTGTGTCTGTTGCTCTCAAATAAATAAATTAAAAAAAAAAAAAAGTAAAAACGTACCTAACATTAGCTCTTTATGCTTACATTTTGGATATTTCTTGATCCTTTATTAGAAGGTTAAGTATTAAAAATGACAAGAAGCATGTCTCCTTAAATGCATCATCCACCCCTTTCTTCTTTCTTGAGGCAGGGTCTGTGAGTAGGGAGAGCTGGCCTCAAACTCACCATGGAGTCCTGGCTGGCCTCAAACCCATCGTCCTTCTGCATCAGTTTCCCAAGTGTGGTGTCACAGGCATTTCAGCACAGCTGACTCAAATGCTTTCTTTATTCCATGGGTGTCTTGTCAATTTCTTCCTGCTGTCTACAGCACTAACATCCAGTTTTTAACTTTATTACGCCTGCACCAAGCCCTGTTGAATGTGTTCTTTAATTTGCTCAGGCTCGGAAGGGCCCTACTGCTTCCATGGTATTTCTTCAAATCCAGACCTTAGCAGACTTGCACACACCGCTTTTTAAGCTTCAGTGCCTCCAGACTAATATGTACCCTAAATTGCTAAAATCATCTTCCTCAAAGACAATGTCAATCGTTGGGTTGAAGTCAATGAGAATTCATTATTATCCATTATTACTGTGGTTCTGACCACCCACCCAAGTGACTCAAATTTTCCCGAACTTTTATTTTCATTATATGTTTTGTTTTTCTCTTATGTAACTTAACATTTAGGCTCCAAATAACTTTTGTTGTTGAGCCTGTATAGCTGTGATTGTTAATTTTTTGTCATGTTTATTGGGACACAGTATGTCTGGAATCTGGAGAAAAGTACTCTGGGTGTGTCTATGAAGGCATTTCTGGATGACAATAATATCTAAATCACTAAGTTAACTAGTAAAGCAGACCGTGCTCTGTCTTAGGATATTTTCTGCTGCTATACCTGAATTCTACAACTTGAGTGATTTATAAACAGAAGCTCATTGGGCTCATAGTTCTGCAGGTTGTGAATTAATACATGGTATTAGTTGAGTCAACATAATGCAAGAACAAGTGAACATGAAAGAGAGAGGGGGGGGAGGGGGAGAGAGAAAGAAGAGAAGAGAATCACTTTATTAGGTTTATTCTCTCTTACCATAAGTAACCCTTTCAGACAACTGCAGCATTAATCCATTGATGATCACTCACAATGGCAATTTTTAAGCCACGTTTTTGAGGGCACCTTCAAAGTACAGCATGGTGTGGTTGAGCTGCATTGAACTGGCTCAAGAGCTGAATATTTTAAATAGGTTTCTTTTTTTTAAATTTTTTTGTTCATTTTTATTTACTTGAGTATAACAGAGAGAAAGAGACAGAGAGAGAAAGAGAAAGAGAGAGAATGGGCACGCCAGGGCTTCCAGCCACTGCTAACGAAATCCAGACGCATGCGCCCCTTGTGCATCTGGCTAACGTGGGTCCTGGGGAATCGAGCCTCGAACTGGGGTTCTTAGGCTTCACAGGCAAGTGCTTAACTACTAAGCCATCTCTCCAGCCCATCAAATAGGTTTCTTAAGTATGTTAAGTCTTTTATATCTACTTTAAGTTAAGAACATCTCTTATCTACTATCTACCCCTCTTTTATCTTGTATCTTTTAAAAATTATTGTGCTGTTCTTTATTGGGATTTAGAAAGAGTTATGATATAAGCACTTGTTAACTGAAAACTCCTTTTTAATCCTAATGTTTATGGAATACACTGACCTACTCTTCATTTATTCTACGTATTACTTCACTCTGGCTATGTGATGAATCTGTGAAGGTGTCCAGACAAACAACAATGTATCCTGAGTCACAAAAGCAAACCATCCAGCCTATTTGTCTATTTGTCTGCAGATTATTCAGAAAAGTCTACCCATAAAAATTCAGATACGGTCAATTTTCAACTTAGTCAATGTTCAATTTAAATTATTCAAATGAATCTTTTTTGTTGTTTGTTTTTTTTTGAGGTAGGGTCTAGTCCAGGCTGACCTAGCATTTACAATGTAGTCTCAAGGTGATCTCAAACTCATGGCAATCCTCTTATCTCTGTCTCTCAAGTGCAGAGATTAAAGGCATGTGCCACCACACCTGGCTAAATTATTCAAATGAATAATTGCATGAAGTCACAACACATTCAGTAGAAACTGAACTTTGAATTCTTCCCAGGCTTTGAATGGGGCTCCACATGGGGCATGAGCAGTGATACACAGCTCTTAGCACCCTGGCCAGAGGGAAAGAACGGGTACTTCACTCTGGACTATGCGACCAAGCTTGGGGGTTGCTCAGGTTAAGTGTATTAAGTGCAATGTCAATTTACAGTGTGTTTTCACCTGATAGTTTTATCAGGAGATAAGCCCTTTTTAAATTGGAAAGCATCTGTTCTTGTCTTACAAAATATTTTCATGGCTGGCCAAGGAAGAGTTGCCCCCTCTCCCCACTGAGAAAGAAAGAAACAAAGAATAGAGGAAAGATTGTCGAAAAATATCCAAATCAGTGGTTCATGTAGTCGCAGCCTAGGTATTGAGAACTAAAGTGTTTGAAAGGAATGCATTTATAACTAAATTAAGTCACCATTCATTATACTATAAATAAAATATATTTGACTTAATAGTTTCCTATCATATGATCTCCTATTCATTGTTGGTGACTAATGTACTGTATTGAAACATAAAAAAATAAATTGATAAAGTATAGGTATAACTTTTGAGAATTTTATTTTTATTCTTCCTTTCAGAATAGTAAGTCAAATAAAGTTGAGTCAAAATTTTAAGAATATAATAAAGTTATAATTATCAGTATCTCAGAATTAGACTAATTCATATATTGGCGCATATATATATATATATATATATATATATATATATATATATATATCTGCCTCTTTCTCTCATTCACAAATAAACAAACAAACAAATAAATACAAAACAAAAAATGTCAATCAACAGTAACTATGTATTTATTATGTATAGACAGCAGCCTTGACGTGGAAATAATTCTTTTAGTTACTTGTATTTCAATGTGAAATTGGGAGACTGCATAATAACTATTGGACCATTCTATTATAATCTATTTTGCAAATAAGGTATTTGTAAGCAATTTCCAAATGTGAATACATCCATCTTTTAAAAGCCAAAGGACATTTTAGAAAGTTTTCAAAGTTGAAAGAAATAACCTAGATTCTAGTTTCAATAACATATGATAGTATACTTATGTTAAAACTTAAATGTTATATTTTACTAAGCTATATTATAGGTTAAATAGCATAATGATAACTAATTATAGTTAGCTTATAAGTTTTAACTTTTACTATTTAGCTATTGAAAGTAGAATATTTAACTATTTAAAATGCAATTAAGTTGCAGAGAGTAGGGAACCTATTTTGAATTTGTACAATTTATACCAATCATCTGGCTACTCAGTAACTAGAAAATGTCATAGTTTTAAAACCCAGTGACTTAATTTACAGCTTTTAAGGTTTTATTAACAAAATCTTGGGGACCTACAGAACAGTGCTTTTGCTATCACCATTAATGCTCTTCATCTATGGATTCTTTCTGGGAAAATCTGCACAGCTCTTCCATATCCTCTTCCATCCGTATTTCTAAGATCTTACCCACTGAGCAAAGTAGCTACTTCCTGTTTCTCCAAGAGATCAAAAATGAACTGCTGGGATGGAGAGACAGCTTAGCGGTTAAACGCTTGCCTGTGAAGCCTAAGGACCACGGTTCAAGGCTTGGTTCCCCAGGACCCATGTTAGCCAGATGCACAAGGTGGTGCAATCATCTGGAGTTTGTTTGCAGTGGCTGGAAGCCCTGGCATGCCCATTCACTCTCTCTTTCTCTCTGCCTCTTTCTTTCTCTCTGTCGCTCTCAAATAAATAAATACAAATAAAACCAAAAAAATTAAAAATGAACTGTTTTTTCAGAACGTTTCCTAATTTTCACAAGCTAGTGTAATTTCTTTTCGCCCTGGAATGTTCCAAAACAACTGCAGGTCTGTGCTTCCTGGTGAGATGTAGGCACTGAACGTGCTGACGCTAAGCAGGACAATGCAATGACCAGACTCACTAAATGCAAAGTGATTTCTAAAGTGATTCCTGTTACTTCTGTCTTCGTTTGGGTGGGGGCAAATTCTACTTTATAATTTTGACTTCTCGCTGAGGAAATACATGAAAAAAGAACCACGCCTTGACTCTCGGAAGGGCAGCGTCTGAGGCAGGGCACCAGTGTACTGGCCCTCCATGTAGGTGTGGCCTCCTTTTCAGCTCAACACTGCTGGGTGTTCAGGGCCAGTGATTACCCTGCCTCTCATGACCCCATTCAGCGGTTACCACCACGCTACCGTGCTACATACGTTCATTCAAGAAGCACTTACTTAAGGAGCTTCAAAGACAGTTACTTCCAAGCAAGTTTCCAAAAACCACCTACTCAGTGTCTCCCCTTTGTAATGCTTCTGTTGTAATGTTTTTAACTACTGACGGTTTGATGTTTGAGAGCGGTCATGTCAACTTCCTAAAGCAGGTGCTAAATGAATGTCATCTACACTTCTCTAGAAAAGAAAATTAAATCTTGGGCTAGTTATAAAAGTTTGTAAGTATTCACAAACTATTCACAAGACAAAAAAGCCATCACTGAACTATTTTTAAGCATCAATCATTTACTTTACCATAAAGTTAGTGTGTAGATAATTCAAGTGAATAAATTTAAAAAAATTGAACTGGGCATGGTGGTGCACAACTTTAATCCCAGCATTCAGGAGGCAAAGGTAGGAGGATCACTGTGAGTTTGAGACCACCCTGAGACTACATAGTGAATTCCAGGTCAGCCTGAACTAGAGTGAGACCCTACCTTGAAAAAAAAAATTAAAAAAAATTGAGTTTTGATCCTTATATCTGTATACACACATGCTAGGTATCAGACACAAAAGGTTAAGTAGACCTCCTTTAAGCTTAAAGGGGAAAGGCATGCTGACGTTTGTTGATAAAAAAATAAATTTTCCTTCCAATAATTTCTTAGGTTTTTCATCTCAGCAAGAAATAGAATAGAAAAAGAATACTTAGTAAGCATGCCATTTTGTAGCTCAAGTTTGAAAGAGAAAAGATGATCTTGTTGATCTTCAGGTCCCACAAGTAGGAAGTAAAGAAAGGAAAATACCAAAGCTTCAAAGAGGGCTCCTGCTTTTATTTCTTCATTTTACTTGTTTGTACAGGGTGCAATTTGTTTTTGGTGTATAATTAAGTGCTTTCATCAATGATAGAGAGAAAAGAAAAATCATAAACACATTCACACAACTTGGTGAGATGTATATTAGAGTCAACTGTCATGGTGAAATCAAATGAGTAATGTAAGTGAAAACAATATCTGATACACTTAACTATGTAAATATACAAGGAATTGTGAGGGTTCTTATTGAGCATTAATAACTTGTCATAATATTTACTATGGTAGACAAATCAGCAGGTGATACACTTAATTATTATTCTACTCAATATTTCCAGATAAATTTGAAAGCCAAAGACAGTTGCAAAATGGGTTTATAGCACTGTAATTCCTACTGCCCAGAAGTGTTTGTCCTCTATTTCTCATTTGTTCTCTGCTTTTATCCTACGATGAATAGAGGATATTTGCATATACTTCCCCTCAGTCTGTTAGCTCTCTCTTAATCAAATTTTATATGCAAAGACTGCTGACACAGGAAAAGTAATATGTGTTGTATACAGTATTTATCAAATTACATGTCGTGTATGTAAAGCTAACTGAAAAGTCAGGTTTCCTATGACCAGATGTCAGTGCTCTATTTCACTATCAGGTTGTTCAGAGAAGCTCAAGAAGATGAAAACGTTTAGGTCATATTACACTCAGATCATTGCTGAGATCAAAGGGAATAATGTATAGGCAAAGAAAACCATACAAGCATAAGATATTGCTTAGAAATGGTTGATTCTTAGTTAGGAGGGAAGTAGGAATGTAATATATATGTCTGCACACACACACACATACACACACACACAGTGAGAGAGACACCGAGAGAGAGAGAGAGAGAGAGAGAGAGAGAGAGAGAGAGAGAGAGAGAGAAGAGGGACTACTGATTATTTGATAGCCTGTGAAAATATTTAGCTTTAGTTAACTAAAACCCAAATTGGGTTACTGTTACGAGATCCATTCAAATCAGGACATAAAGGCATAATTACCCAACAATACTCACACAGTCACATTCTGACACAATAAACCCTCTGAGAAGATAGGAGCCCTCAGCCTTCAGAGATGGGTGTCTCCATTCCCTTCTCTGACTCGAGAGCAAGCCTAACCACTCTCTCCACGGCGCTAGCTGGGCGCTTTCTGCCAGCTCTCTGCCACCTTCTCCTTGTGCGGGTCTCTACCAGAAGAAAGTTTCTTTTCCAGGATGACAGACTCCATCACTGTGTGTGACCATAAAAATTTTTATTTTATCAATTTGAAAAATGCAAATTAAGACCAATGGCTGCATGGCAGATGTGGAGACAGGCATGGGGTATAAAACGGTGGGGCTGACGATGGGGGCATCCTACACAGCACGGGCAGAGGGCGACAAGACAGTGTGACAAGACAGAGGGTCAGTCTTAAAGAAAGCACTTGGGCGGGGCTGAAACAAAGGAGGTAAACACAGAGCATAAGAGGTTTAGTACATTTATTTGTACACTGGTCCTTGGTCTGTTCATTCAGTATATAGTTAGGGAGTGCCTAGATTAGGCCAATCATGGAGAGGGGAATGGACATTTATGCTAATCAGAAGCAAAGCACAAAAAGAAGCAAGCAAACAAACAAACAAATAAACAAGGGGGGAAAACAAACAAATGAAAACACAGTCCCTACCATGGGTTATTTTTAGTGAAGATATAGAATAAATAATAGCAAATATTATGACTAATACTAAAACTCTCATTTCAAAAATAAACTAGTTCAACAACCTTATGCTAACAATGAAAGACTCACCAGGCAGGTGTGACACATGCTGAATTGTGCACTAAGCTAACTCCTTTGCAGAAGTTAAGGAAGGCAGGCTTTATTAAGGTAAATGATTTTAAGTCTCAAAGACATTGCTGCAGATTAGGTAAAATGTCTAAAGAAAATATCCCTACTCATCTGGAGTTAATGCTGTGATACCAGGATGATGAATTTCTAGCCAAAAGACGAACCAGATTGTGTCTCCTAGTCTTTAATCAAGATTTGGAGAAAACCTTGGCTTTGATCTGGCTGAATCCTAAGTAGCATACATGTAATCTAGGGCATCTTTGGAGCTGGCCCCATAAGGGATGATTTTCACTTACTTTCTTTCTGTGTCTCTTTCCCTTTCTGTCTGTCAGAGTCTTACTGAACTAGATAGAATAGTGCATAATTGGAGAAGAGTTGAAAAGTCTCCAAGGAAGGATTAGGGAAATCTCCATGGGAAGTACATGGCCTCCTTGCCCTACCCTACAATCCTCCCACAGGTCTCAGAGCCACAGGCAGCCTAGGCTTGGAGGGCAGGCAGCAGCCAACTGAGCCTGTAACCTTACTAAATCCATATGAGAGGGAGTCACCCTATCATGAACCTGACATCTGCTGCTCTCAGATCTCCTGGTAGTGCCTCCTACAGGTCAAAGTCAACCAGAAGGCAGAGGGCAAGAGACCTTGTGATACAAATGAATCTCCTAGGGTGAAAACAAGGGTGATAAGAAGATGAAGGGAACAAACAGAAGACATGTAGGATCACATATGACTCTTCAGACTTACCAAGGGTAATCTCACCAGGGTCACTTTCCTCCCCAAAGGCTTAAAGTAAAATATTTTCTGTCTCATGTTTAACATACTTCAGTTCAGACAAATTAAAAATAGAAATGGGTGGGAAGTGTCCACTACCAGATAAACAATGTGGTGCAGTGATGAAAACAGTAATTCCAGATTCCCAGAGTCATGTAAGAAAGGGTTGCACCAATAACAAGTGTGACAAGAATAAACTAGGGTTTGACGAGTAGCGCACTGTAGATGTGTGCCATAGTTCACATGGCTTGTAAGACAGCTCTAGTCTCTGCAACAACTGAACAGGTTACGTGACACTCATACTGTGCAGATTTCTTACAGATGATTAAACATTTGACACATAAAAATCAGTAACATATACAGATGATTGGGCTTCTGAGTGAGAAGGAAAATACTTAGTAGCAGAGGCCAGTAAGTTAAAAAGGAGATATAAAGGGAAGAGAAAGGAAGGGAGGAGGGTACTTAATAGGTTGGTATTGTATATATGTAAGTACAATGATTGAGATGGGGAGGTAATATGATGAAGAATGGAATTTCAAAGTGGAAAGTGCAGGGGGGGAGGTATTACCATGGGATATTTTTTATAATTATGGAAAATGTTAATAAAAATTGTGAAAATAAAAAAAAAATCAGTAGCATAGGGACTGGAGAAATGGCTTAGCAGTTAAGGCACATGCCTGTGAAGCCTAAGGACTTATGTTCAATTTTCCAGGACCCACATAAGCCACATGCAGATGGCGGTGCATGCATCTGGAGTGTGTTTGCAGTGGCTGAAGGACCTGGCATGCTCGTTCTTTCTCTCTTTCTAATAAATAAATAAATAAACATAAAAATCTTGAAAAAAATCAGTAGCCTAGGACATTAAAATAATGAGACGCATTTAACAAGGTCATCAGATATTCTTCTATCCACTCTGCTTCATAGCTACTAGAAAGTTACTTTTGTAATATTCAGTAATTTCTTCAAGCAAATTAATATGTAGCTATGTAAAACCAGTAGTTTGATCAGTCAACATTCAGTATGTAGCAGGACTTAGACAAAATCATCTACATGGCCTTTATGAAGTCTTAAAAAGTCTTCAAGGGCTGGAGAGATGGCTTAGTGGTTAAGCGCTTGCTTGAGAAGCCCAAGGACCGCTGTTTGAGGGTCAATTCCCGAGGACCCACATTAGCCAGATGCACAAGGGGGCACATGCGTTTGGAGTTTGTTTGCAGCGGCTGGAGGCTGCCCATTCTCTTTCTCTCTATTTCTGCCTTTCTCTCTCTGTTTGTTGCTCTCAAACAAATAACAATAAGCAAAAAAATTAAAAAAATATTTTTTAAAAAGCCTTTGATAAATTCCCATAAATATTACTACTAAAACATTTTGTTTGGAGAAGTAGAGGATGAATAAAGTGTTAACATACTGTTAAAACTTTAATGAAGATCAATTTTTTCCAGTCAATTGCCAGATCTGACAGTTTGAATGACATTGAACTGGGTAATTAATGTCTTTTACCTTTAATTTCCCTTTTTAAAAAGAGCACAATTATACCTGCGTCTATGGGGTATGTACAGATTATACTAAAAGCAAATGCAAAGTATACCAAATAAATTCTTCTATCAGACCCTCAAGAAATATATGTTACTATTGTAACCTCACTATTTTCTGTCTAACATGTTATAGAAGAGCTGGGATGAAAAAAATCTTACCATACAACCTGGGTAGAAGACCATCTTTATCTCCTTGTTAAGTCAAAGTGGAGGAAAGTGGCATAATTTTCACCAACTAATTTGATTCAAGTGACATTTTTATATTGTATATAGATTTATATACAATGTGTCCACTATCTCTATCAATATTTATGTTGTGTATATATATATATATATACTATATATATAAATATATGCTTAATTGAGGTATTATCTCAGTCATAGATATGAAATAGAAAAGAAAAAAAAAACTAACCCAAATTGCTTTTCCTCTGAAATGCCAATTTGTAGGTAAAGGTAAATATTTATTATGGAGTTACAAATAGCCATGAATAGAAAATAGCATTATATTTGTTTTTTCTAAAGCTTGTGTCTCATCATATAGTGTGTAAGTAATCAGTTAGGACAATTAATGGAAAAATTCACCTCTCAATATTAGCCCAAGAGGATTTTCTATGGAGATGTCAGTAGACACTGAGGAGCCTTAAAATTCACCAAAGCACAAAATAGGAGTCTGTTGAGTGCTCACAACTAAATGAGACAACTATCATGCCACCCAAGGCTCAGGGAACATTCCTGGAGAGAGAGGCAGAAAGAATTTTAGAGCTTCAAGGTGGAAAGGAATACTTCAGGGCACTCTCCAGTTGAGTCTTTTTCTTTTTAAATCACTTTATACACTAAAATCAGAAAAGAGAAAGACTGTCACAATTTAATTAATTTCTACTTCGTAGAACTTAGAAATAATGTATTGGTTGAGAATGACAACCAAGCTATGATATTATGTCTGAATGTGAAGGAATCTGTGGTTTTAATTTCTATGAAGAATCAGTACTTTTGCAATTGACTTTTTGTGATACAAGGAGAATACTATTTTCAGCAAAAATAAGATAAATGAATATAGTGTAAAAGGGATACACATGTAATTTGAAGAGAAGGCATGATCTAAAGAAATTAGAGTTTATTACTCTTAGTATAAAAATTAAAATTTATTTGATAAAAGCCAAGTTGTCAATTTGTTAAACTATATTTTTCTTGGTTATACATTTCATGGCACTGATTTTAAATAATCAAATAGCTACTAAATTATTAGTATTATTTTCAAAGTATCGTTTAATCTGACTTAGATTTAGCTCTCAGATATTTTCAGGGAAAACTATGCTTCTGTTTTTTAAAGTGTGTTTTTAAAATGACATTCATTTTCCAAGGAAACTATTTGAAACCCTTTGGCACAGAGAAAACTTTTAGAAGGGTACAGAAAAAAAATAAACAGGTCCACTGAACATAATTTCCTCTTTATTGCTTCTGAAAAGTTGAGATAATATCTATTATTTAATAGCAATGTATCAAGAAATAGGAAGAAAAGATACATTTAAGTCACAGCACTTGTAAATTAATCAATGATTATATTTCCTTTGGGGAAAAAATGTCTGAGTATATGGATGGACAAAGTCCAAACATTTCAAATTTACTTTATGAAGACATGAAAAGTTTTAAACAGAAAGCAACAAAAGAGCAAGAAGTTAAAAATAAATGAAGATACTAACTAAAGACAACTATAATATCATACATAGTGAAATAATTTTATTAGGCAAGCAGGATTTATATTTCTCCATGCATGACTAACGATATGTTGAATATTAACTTACAGAAATAAAACTTATAAGCATCTTTTTTTTTTTTAAACTGGCAGTTGGTCTGACTCTTTGAGAACAAGCGGATGAATGGTGACCAGGTTCGGTCACTGAGTCAGCCCTTAGATGCTAACAGCAGCCACATGGGCAACTGCACCTACTTAGCTATGTACGTGTAGTATGTAATCTCCCATGGGCAATACCTACATAGAGAAACAAAACTATGCTCTAGTAAAACTCACTTTCAAACACAAAAGGCAAGCCGTGGTGTCCTGACCCTGTGCCTGCTGTAATATATGAAAACTATAAAGCATCAGGAAAAGGATATCCTGTTAAAAAAAAAAAAAAGGGGGGGAAACAAGAACATTCTAAAGTGAGTATGAACATAGTTCAGCTACCCAGTGTACGTGTGTATACGCAGGTCTATATATAATTCATATGGCACCAAGAAAAAAATGGTCAGAACTTAATCACTTTCAATTGGCTGTTCTTGGATGCATCAGTGGTCCAGCTGGCTAGGTAAGTGGCTCAGTCCACTTCAAAGACATACACTGTAGGACTTAGTTACAGATTAAAACATTAGAAAAGACGAATGTAGCATAATAAAATAAAAAGTCAGAAATACAACACTCATGATTAGTTCTATTAACTTTTGGGAGAAATGATATGATTTTATAGACTGTTGTTAAATCAGCATCTAGAACTCTTGACATTTGCCTATCTTATACTTAGAAAATGTTATTTATTCCTAATGTTTTATACTGAAGAACCTCATTTTTTCCTCATGTTTTATCCTTTATAACAGAGTAGATGCTTCTAAAGAACAAGCACACTCTGTCAAACAGAAATTTAGCCTCTTCCAGTAAGTTGAAAAGGAGACATAAAGGGTGGAGAAAGGAAGGGAGGAGGATACTTAATAGGTTGATATTGTATATATGTAATTACAATGATTGTAATGGGGAGGTAATATGATGGAGAATGGAATTTCAAATGGGAAACTGTGGGGGTGGGGAGGGAGGGAATTACCATGGGATATATTTTATAATCATGGAAAATGTTAATAAAAATTAAAAAAAAAAAGAAAAGAAAAGAAATTTAGCCTCTTGAGCACTACACGTTAAGAAGGTTTAAAGTCAGAGGTCGAGTAAGAAGGCACTGATTGCAAAAATCCTCTGACTTACAGAAGTCCCACATATTTCACAGATACACATGAAATCAAGTAAATATGCAGTTTATTAAATATGTCACCAAAAATAAGGAAATAAAAACTAAAAACCCATGATCTTTCTGAAATCTAAAAAAGTTGTTCATTTATTTATTCATTTATTTAATTGGCCAGGGTGGGGGGGAGGTGGAGACTGAGAGAGAGAATGAGCATGCCAGGACCTCCAGAAACTTAAAACAAAATTGGACATGTGCACCACCTTGTACGTCTGGCTTAGGTGGGTGCTGGGAAATCTAACCTGGGTCCTTCGGCTTCTCAGGCAGGCATCTTAACTGCTAAGACCTATCTCCAACCCTGTGCCTGAATGTTTTTTCCCCGGATTAGGGTCTCTCTGTAGCCCAGGATGACCTGGAATTTACTCTGTAGTCCCAGAGTAGCCTCAAACTCAACAATCCTCCTATCTCTGCCTCCTGAGTTCTGGGATTAAAGGCATGTGCCGCCACACACAGCATGAAAATTTTAACTCCTTACATTTAAGGTAGCTTTCCTTTCTTCTTGACAGATCTTCCCCTCCCTTGCCTTTGTAGTCAAGTTAAGGTCTGGATCTGGGAATGTAGTTGGATGGGCAGATTGCTTACCTAACATGTACTGAAGCCCTGGGTTCCCCAGTACTGCATAAATTGGGTGTAGTGGTATATAAATCTATAATCCTAGCATTTGCAAGGTAGAAGCAGGAGGATCAGAGTTCAAGGCTAGCCTGGGCAACATGAGACCCTGTTTCAAAAAAATTTATAAAAAAAAAGGTCTCAGACTCATTGTGTGAAATCTATTTCTTCAATTTCAACACTGTAGCTATTTAAACAGATCACACCCAAGTACAAGTGGGTATTTTGTGCCTTGGCTAAAGAGAGCCATGGCTTCCAATTTATTTCGTTTATTTACTCAACAAATATGTATTGGGAACCTACTACATATTAGGCACTGTGCTGGGAGACAGCGTACAGCCATGAAAAGAACAGCCATAGTTTCTGCCTTCAAGAAGTTTTCTTATGGTTAGGACTAAATCAATCAATACATGAAAGACTTACATATGTCAAGATTAGTTCTTTGATGCAGAACCCAGGTCGGGGAGACCAGCATCACACAAGGTCCATGAGGAATGCCTTTCTATGTGGTTGACTTTAAACCTGAGATTTGAGACCTAAAGGACTCCAGGGCAGCAGTTCTCAAGGTGACCTCACATAGGAAGGACACGTGGTAGAGATGAGCTCACCAGGAAGATAGACTGCAGGATGTGAGCAAGGTCCCCACACTAGACTGTGAGCGACAGAAAGGACAGTGGTTAAGGAGAGGTGACAGTGAACAATGCGGGCAAAGGAAAGGACAGTGGCCATCTCATGGACTTTGCTTATCATCGTTTATGAAAACTTTAAAATGAATGACTAGTAGTCAGGTGTGGTGGCACATGCCTTTAATGCCAGCACTTCAGAGGCTGAGGTAGGAGGATCGCCATGAGTTCAAGGCCACCCTGAGACTACATAGTAAATTCCAGGTCGGCCTGAGCTAGGGTGAAGCCCTATCTCAAAAAATAAACAAAAAACAAAACAAAACAACCAACCAAACAACAAAGAATGACTAATAAATGGTAACTGTGCAAATGAAAAATAAAGTGGAACTTTCCAGGAAAAACAAGTACAAAATGCAAAGTGAAGACATGTCCTTTTATGTTAGTTTTTTTTTTTTAAGATTTATTTTTATTTATTTATTTGAAACAGAGAGAAAAAGAGAGATAGAAAGAGATGGGTGCACCAGGGCCTCTAACCACTGCAAATGAACTCCAGACACATGCCCATCATGTGCATCTGGCTTATGTGAGACCTGGAGAATCAAGCCTGGGTCCTTAGGCTTTGTAGGCATATATACCTTAACTGCTAAGCCATCTCTCCAGCCCCTAGTTTACTTTTGAAAATATTCTATTAATTTATCTTATGAGAGAGAGAGAGAATATGTGGAGCAGGGCCTCCAGCCCCTGCAAACGAACTCCAATTGCATGCACCACTTTGTGTATCAAATGGGTACTGGGTAATTGAACCTGGGTCCTTAGGCTTCACAGGCAAGCGCCTGAACCACTAGCTCATCTCTACAGCTCGTTATTCACTTTTTGGATACAAATATTTCTCCTTAGTAATCAAGAGTGACAAGAGCAGGTAAAATTCAAAGCCTCCTACCAACAGGACACCTGCACGCCCTCAACAGTAGGTCACTGTATCTTTCTGGGTTCCCGGTCCCTGTTTGAAATGTGGGAGGATAATAAACACTTCTCCTCAGGGATGGGAGATGATTATAGACTTCCCCACAGGGTGTGGCGTGGCAGTGCGCAGCCTGAGCAGCCGAGAGAGCTTTGCCTGTGCTGAAGATCTTCCGGTCATGGTAATGTTATTGGGGAACAAGAACCTGAAACATTTGCATCTGAAAAGTATATACATAGATATGACACATGCAAAAGCTGAATTAAATTTTATACTAAACAAAAATGCCTCAAGACCTCATTATACTTGCTTAAGAATCTATTCAGCCTTAATCTCACCTCATGGCGATACATATGCATATGCAAAATACATGGCCAGTGGTATGGTCTGGCAGGTACTCCAAGAACAGCACTGAAAGTAGTATTAGGGAAAACTAGCTCTTAGGGTTGAGTAGCTGTTGCACCTCCTGTAATTCTTTTGTTTGTCTGTTTCTCAAGGTAGGGAGGGGCCCCCCTCTAGCTCAGGTAGACCTGGAATTTACTATGGAATCTCAGGGTGGCCTTGATTCTCCTACGTCTGCCTCCCAAGTGCTGGGATTAATGGCATGTGCCACCATGCCAGCTATTAATTTTATTAAGGAATCATCCTTTTCTCAACACTTTGTTCAAAGATAGACCTCACAAAAATGGCACTGTACCATATATATATATATTTCAAGCATTATGGTATACTGTTCTGTCAACCCATATAAAAAGAAGGTATCCTGCATCACAAGGTTATGTGAATTATCCCATAAAAGTGTAGTTTCAGGTGAGCCTTGTGCCCTAAAAACAAAGTCCAATAAACTGAGACAGATTACAAAGAGAGTATACAATCTTTATCTCAACACATAACTAATCTGTTGTGTTCTCTCTGAGAGTGATGAAAGCATACATACAAATAGAAATAAGTTCTTTTAATGTTCTTAGTTCTTTTTAAAATATATTTTATTTATTTAAAGGGGGGGAGGGAGAGTATGAATGAATGAATCTGGGTATGCCAGGGCCTCGAGCCACTGCAAACAGAGTATAGATGCATGTAACACTTCGTGCATCTTTTTACATGGGTACTGGTGAATCAAATGCTGGGCCATTAGGCATTCCAGGCAAATGCCTTAACTACTAAGCCACTTCTCTAACCCTGTCCCTAGTATACTAAGCCCCACTCTTCAGGCAAAATGCATACAGGAAACAATAATTCATTTACCTGATATGTACACTAAAAAAATCCCTTTGAAATATAACCTCAGAACATTTCCTTTATTCTACATGCAGGACATTATACTAGACACTATTTTGAATTGGAAATAAAACAAGAATATAAAAGTCCTAAAATGTTCACAGCATAGCCCATTGTAGGAGAACATCCACACAAAGATGAAAGATTTAAAAAAAATATGAAATTAAAAATATTATAGCTATGCATGACAGGTATTTGATAAAAATTAAAGTAATCAAGCTTTCACTAATTTCAAATTTACCATTTAGACAGACAGACAATGAAATTCAGGGTTTACTCACCATGAAGAAAACTCACTTACTATATGCAATGAAATTATGACCAATTAAGGACTTTCATGAACCTTCTAAAAAAATCTAAGAAATTCAGCAATGTAACTCATAAGATGTATGCAACTTTGAAAACTGATATATTTTCCTTTTTTTGTTTTTGTTTTATCAAGGTAAGGTTTTACTTGAACCCAAGCTGACCTGGAATCCATTATGTAGTCTTAGGGCAGCAGTCCTCCTACCTCTGCCTCCGGAATGCTGGGATTCAAGGCATGTGCCTCCACACCTGGCTATTTTCCCTGTAGTTTTATTTGCAACAGGGTGAGCTGAAATGATTTCATTAAGTTGAGCTGCCTCCTTTCATGCATAACTAAAGTGACAATAGTAGCAAAACTCAAGTAGTAGCAGAGGCAGAGTTAGTGTCAATTAACCTTGCAGCCATGGTCCACCTCTCCACCCTCTGATTCTCCTGTTCCTTCCACTTCAGCACTTCTCCCCAGCTATGGGCAGAGAGCTCTCCACAAAAGGCCCGGGGCTTTGCCTTGGACTCTATTGTCTCATGATCTACCCACGTGTGCCAAGCTAACCCAACTTCAATTCTTTTTGTTCTGGGTGCACATGGGTATATATATGCATATTTATATGCACGTGTATGCATTTGTATGTGCACATGCATGTGGAGACCAGAGGTTAATGTTGGGTATCTTCTATAATAACGCTCCAACTTACTTTTTTTTTTTTGAGGTAGGGTCTCGCTCTAGCCCAGGCTGACCTGGAATTCACTCTGTAGTCTCAGGGTGGCCTTGAACTCACAGTGATCCTCCTACCTCTGCCTCCCGAGTACTGGGATTAACGGCATGCACCACCATGCCCAGCTCTCCACCTTACTTTTGAGACAGGGTTTGGCTCTGCTTTCAGTGCTGGGATGACAGGTGGATACCACAGGGCCCAGCTTTTAGGTGGGTTTTGGGGATGGAACTCAGGTCTCTTATGCTTGAGTGGTAAGCACTTTACCCATCTCCAGACCCCAATCCAACCTTTAAAACTTAGCGCAGGCTTCATAACTTTTATGAAATCTTTCCTAAGTGTAAGTTCTCAGAATGTTTTGTCATTTGTGAATTTCCTTCCTTAGGCTTCCAAATGATGATACTATACTAAGAGCCGATTTTCATTCTATCTCCACCACCTACTTGGCAGTTAACACCAAGTCAGCACTCATATGTTATTCTCCTGTGTAATCAACATCTGACATTGGGGTTGACAGTACATTAATGAATAAATGAGTCGATGTCCAGGTACTGGACTAGGAATTTGAGCAAATGTCTGGCCCAACAACATTTTACTGCTAAGGAACGTATCAGAGATTGGAAAACCCTGGATCAAGGACTCATTGAGTCCTTTTCCAGAGTCCCTCTCCCCCCCCAGAAAAATATCCTGGTCTGCTGGGTTTGGGGACAGTAAGTGACATCGTGCTACAACAGAAAGTAGCATCTCAGACTCAAGTTCTTCGGTTTTCAGTCCTAGGACAGAATCTCTCGAAGTTCAAAAACAGAACCACTGTTCTCTGGCCAAATACAGGCTCATTTTTAAAGCATGCAAACTGGGGTTTCAGTTGAAAAATAAATTTAAATTTTACTAATTCAAATGGTCACTGATGGTCTTCTCAAGACTTTTACAATCATATAAACATAGCTTGATTACTCTGAGACAGTTCTCAATTTCACATTCTGGATTTCATGGGAGGAACAACGAATGTATGGACCTACATGCACTATACCAGTGAAAAGAAACCTCATTATTATTCATGGGAAGAATGGCATCTGAGAAAACACTTTAGCAATGTCATAAGTAAATTATTAATCCATGCCATAAAGCAGACTACAGACACTGTCATACTGTAAACCCTAGAATTTGAAAAAAGCAGCTGGCAGACCACCCAGAGAATCCTGGGAGACCATCCATGGTCTGTGGGGACCACACTTTGGGAATCACATTTATAAGAAATGAAACTGCTTCCACCACAGTAACTCAGGAAATTGATCTTTAAGCTGGGGGAACACACTGCCTTTATAAGCCAAAAATATCAAAGTATTAATACCTCTAAATTCTTCTAAGACACAGTCATAACCCCCAATTACCTTGTTCATGGGAGGGAGTCATGTAACTACCCTTGATAAGGCAAAAGTGTACAAGTGGGTATTTGATAGTTATATAAACAGTGGGACTACCAGCTGTTCTGAAACAGATTTTTATTTCTCTTTGTATTTTGCCTTAAGATGAATTTTCTCTAACAGATCTAGTGTCAGTATGTAAAAATAAATAAATAAACAAAAGCAAGTCAATGTGGTTTGTAAGTCGTCTGTTTTGAATGGCTCTATCTGGTGTTTATAGCTCTGTCATCACTGAGAGCACACTGCAGCTGATTTTCAGTTAACGTATGAACCTCAGAAGAGAGCAATGGAAGCCCAAATATTTATTGGATGCTGGCTATATACCAGGAAAATAAACATGTAACAATGGTGAGAACAATCTCTGAAAGAGAGGAACAACATAAGGGGACAAGCCTTCCATGATAAGCCGGGTTATTAAACTGTAGCAAGCAAGCAGAGCACGTAAGGAGCCAGAGCAGCACCACTAGACAGAACGCTCAGAAATGAATCCGTCTATGTATGGAAAGCCAGTGGATAATGTTTCAAATAGGCATTTCAAATCACTTAAGTGAAAGGAGGAGCTTATTAAGCTCAACTTAATAAGCATCAAAATTTTCAATAATAGAAACAACAGAGCACTGGAGTTGTCCAAAGAGCGATGGAGAGTGACTGAGGAAGTAGACCCCAGCAGCAGAACGCAGAGCTGTGCAGCTATGAAGGGGAAAGCAATACTGCACACCGCGATGGAGACACGGCAGCACCGCACGCCGCCATGGAGACACAGGAATACTGCACCGCACACCGCGATGCAGACACAGGAATACTGCACTGCACACCGCCATGGAGACACGGCAGCACTGCACACCGCACACCGCCATGGAGACACGGGAATACTGCACTGCACACCGCGATGGAGACACGGCAGCACTGCACGCCGCGATGGAGACACGGCAGCACCGCACACCGCGATGGAGACACGGCAGCACTGCACACCGCCATGGAGACACAGGAATACTGCACTGCACACCGCGATGGAGACACGGCAGCACTGCACACCGCCATGGAGACACAGGAATACTGCACTGCACACCGCGATGCAGACACGGCAGCACCGCACACCGCGATGGAGACATGGCAGCACTGCACACTGCGATGGAGACACGGCAGCACTGCACACCGCGATGGAGACACGGCAGCACTGCACATCGCCATAGAGACACAGGAATACTGCACTGCACACCGCGATGCAGACACGGCAGCAACGCACACCGCGATGGAGACACGGCAGCACTGCACACCACGATGGAGACACGGCAGCACTGCACACCGCCATGGAGACACAGGAATACTGCACTGCACACCGCGATGGAGACACAGGAATACTGCACTGCACACCGCGATGGAGACACAGGAATACTGCACTGCACACTGCAGTGGAGACACAGGAATACTGCCTTGCACACTGCAATGGAGACACAGGAATACTGCATACCGCTTTAGAAACACTGAATTACTACACACCATGATGGGCACAGTTAAGTGTTTTGACTATTTTAAGTCTTACATTTCCATACAAGTTATAGAATTAGCTTGCTAAACATCAACTGCCAGGTTGTTTTCAGAGGCTGGAATAAATCTAGATCACATTGAGACAAAACGGTGTCTAACTTGAGTATTCTAATTAATGAAATTTTTTTCTCATTACAGTTAGGTCTTATTGGGCAATGTTTGTAGATTTTCTGTAAACATATTTTATCAAATTTATCTACAGTCCCTCTTAGGTTTTATGGTATTTTAAAAACTATTTTAAAAATTCAGTTTCATTACAAGCATATACAAATGCAAATGATTTTATATTGACACATTTTTACCTTAAAATTATTTACTGATTCTAGAAAAGGTCTTTTTTGAATTCTATAGAATTTAACATTCATAATTTTATTGAAACATGATTATGAATATAAAATAGGCAATTTCACTCATTCTCATTCATATTAATTTTGTCTCTTTTTCTTCTCTTACATCATTCTAATGGCTGGGACATCCAAAACACTGTGCTGAAGTAACTTGTGGAAAAGGATACTTTTACTTTCATTCTTTGAAAGGAAAAACATTCAGTCCTGGACTTGACTAAGACATTTGTCTTCTGGAAAGGTACTACTCTACCAATCTTGCAATCATTGTTATGAATTAGAAGACTGGGCTACTGAGGTTACTGATAATCAAGTTCTTACTATGAAAGCAGAGAGAGTAAAATAAGAAATAAGAGAAAGATGTGGACTGTGAGAAAAGTGACTAGAGGGCCCATTTGACAGTGCTTGAAAAATTTTACTTCTAAATGTAGCCGTTAGAAGAACAAAAAGAAAAAAGAGAGAAAACAGTGTTATGTGAGAAGAGTAATTACATAACTGTATGCCAAGAATGATCTATTTTTGATTTTTTTTCCATAGTGTTTTATAATAGCTGTAGTCCCACCAACAGTGTTCAAAGATTTTTTTTCCCACACGTTCTCACCCATACTTAATATCTTTGGTCTTTCTGATCAGGGCTGATAGGTGTGAGGTAATATCCCAATGTGGTTTCAATGCACGCTTCTTGGCTGATTAGTGATGCTGAGACTATTTTTATATATGTGTTGGCCATCTGTATGTCTTCTTTTGAAAAAAGTTTGTTTAGATCCTCTGACCATCCTGAGATCTGTTTTGCTATCGTTGAATTGTCTGAGTTCCTTAAGCATCATGTTTATTACCCCGCATCACATGCTTTACAAACACTTCCTCGTACAGCCAGGCTTGATCGCACACCCCTTTAATGCCAGCACTTAGGAGGCAGAGGTAGGAGGATTGTTGTGAGTTCAGGGCCACCCTGAGACTACCTGGTGAATTCCAGGTCAGTCTGGGTTAGAGTGAGACCCTACCTCGAAAAAGAAACAAACAAGCAAACACCACCTTGTCCTCCGCGGGTTGTCTCCTCACCCTCTTCACTGTTGCCTCGGCGGCGTGGATGCTTTTTAGTTGATTACCACCACACGCGGGAAGTTTTGTTTTCGTTGCCTGTGCTTTGGAGTTTGTTTCCCAAAACAGTATTTGCAAGACAAGTATCACAGAGCTTTGCCTTTGTGTTTCCTTCATGGTGCTGTATAATGTCAAGCCTTGCATTTAAGTCTTTAATCCCTTTTTAGTGGATTTTCATATACACTGTCAGATAAGTCTAATGTCCGTCTTCTTCATGCAAATGTATAGTCTTACCAGCACTGTATTGGCCAGCATCCTCTAGACCTTTCCACAGGTCGGCACTGTGATCCAGCAGTCTCGCTAGCAGGTATATACTCATCATTGCGCCAATGACGTATCTGCCCCCCATGCTCACTGCAACAGTGACTCCAACAGCCAAGATGCGAAACCAACACAAGGGTCGTTACCCATGAGCGGACAGGGAGGATAGGGCAGAATCCACACCACCGTACCATTTGGCCTTCACAAAGTTAGCTACAACAACTGCCACACCTAGATAAGCCTGGAGGACATTATGCTAAAGGAAGTACACCCAGCAAGATAAATACTACATGACCTCCAACTCATGAGTTCGAGCATAAAGGGAGAGAGTAGAATGCAGTGGAGAAGAGTGTAGGAAGATGCTGGTCAAGGGGTACAGAATTTCAGTTGGATGAGAATAAATTCCAGCAATCTATAGTGATTATAATTAATAAAAATGTACATTCTTAACAAGTTTTAAGAATAGATTTCTTATGTGTTTTCATAGCCAAATAGGCAAAATACCAAACATACTGGTTAGCTCAATTCTGCCATGTCTTAGCATATCCAATTTTCAAACAAACATGCTGTACAGGAAATATATATATGATTTTTGTCAATTACATTTTAAAAACAGCTTTAAAAGACTGGGGAAGTGATACTGTTGAAGAGTAATGTTGTCCCTGTGTGGACAAAAGGATGAGGTTGATTTACAGCAGGGAAGAGAGCAAGACATTCTTTTGAAAGTCAGTGACAAACAGAACACATTTTCTGAAATGGGCTAATAAACAGGTTAGAAAACTATGGCCTTAGGTAAAGGTTTTTAAAAACATTTAAAATAAGATTGTTTTGAATTTTTGTCACAATACTGAATCCTTTCTGAAATTTGACATTAAAGTGGGATATGTTAATTCTACCAGAAAGTGACATGAGCTAAGAAAGCTTATAAAAGATACATATAAGCTTTGCCAAAAGAGTTTTGAGAAATGCTTTGAAGACAATTTCCAAATTATGACATGGGCATCTTAAAATATCTGTGCAGAAAATTCAATCATACAAGTGGTAAATTCTGTGTAATACACATTTCTCAGTGGATAATGGTCGTCAATATAATTAAATGCCTTTGACTCAGACAACACTCTTATTTAACCAAATTTAAAGCAAGAGCAAAAACAATTTCTCTACATAAATATAGCTCTTATAAATGCCCCATTATTACTAACAGACATTACCTTAGTCCTGCAGTCACGAGAGACAAATACCCAAGAATCTGAGGTGTGTACTGGACATTACACTGTAGGCTGGGAAGGCTGGGGTGCTAAAATGTGATGTATACCACAGGCAGATCATAGTTCAATGGGGAAGACAGACCAGGAAGAGATGGGTGCAGGGCACAGTAGGAAAAAGGATGGTGGCATTCCCGAATCTTTTCTCAAGACAGAAGTAAAGAAAACAGAAAAGGGTTGTGTGGGATGCGTGGTAGGAGGGAGAAGTCAAAAGATGACTTCTGGTTTTCATCCACTAACTGCGCAGAAGAAATGTCCACATGTGAGAAAGAGAAGCGCTGCAGACAAGCAGAAATTTGTTTCCAGGCACATGTCTGAAGTCCCCCTTGTGTCACAGCCTAGGGAGAGACGCAGGTCCGCCCGGGCTCAGCTCTGAACAAGGCTCATGCAGCTGTGACACTCACATGCAACCCAGCCTGCAGGTCTTGGGAGACTTGCGCAGGAAGACTGAATGATAGCGTATTCTGCAGCACGTACAGCGGCGAACATTCCTTATCACTATCCAGACTTCTAATTTCTCTTGAAAATAATTTGTTTTTAGAGTTGATAGGCTAGATCTGCTTATCAACAAAGTATATATGAGTATCAAGGTTTGCAATACTTGCCACACTTCAATGTTCTTCCATTTCCATGTTAACATGTGAGTTGGTCAGCTCAATTCTACATACATATACTGGAGTTTACCTGATGGCTTGAAGTTACCTGTGTAACAACTGTTGAGGCCAGACCACCGCAGTTATCTAAATATAAACTCCTCAGCCCTTCAAGCTTTGTGAGCTTGATAAACACTCAAATCTCCTCTCCCCAGATGTTGCATGCATAAAATAAGGTAGTGCCTTAGTCAGGATTGTGGAGAGGGTTAAGTGAGCTAATGTCTGTGAAATGCTTGACACACTGTTGCAGCGTGAGGATGCAGGTGTGCCAGCTTCGCCACTGCAAAGCATGGTTCTGAGAAGTGAGGATTTTTGCTTTGATTTCAAGGAAGCACCTGGAATAGTGTTTGGCACTCAATATATCTGTTGTTCATGAACAGGTAAGTAAGTGAAGAGCAGCTGTTCTTATCAGTATTAAACAAACAACACTGCTTGTATAAATATGAACATTAAATATGTACATACCTTAGAATCCTAAAACTGTATAGTCTTGTATGTCAAAAATCTACTGCCTTTCTTTATGCAATGCACCTTTACAAAACCTGTGGGTTTTCCCTTCACATTAAGCAATTCTCCAACAGTCTGGAAACTAAGTAGGTGTTCTGTAGTTAGCTCAAAACCAAACACAGTGATAGGATAGCCAAAGAGAGGTCCTCCTCTGAGAACAGTGGCCCTAAAATATGGCTTGGGGGGTGCATGCTGAGCAACTTGATCTAAAGGAACCTGTAAGGTCCTAAAACCCAACTCAAAATCAAAATCAGATCCTTTTGCTTTTCCCTCCTCTGCCTCTCATCCGTGTCCTGCAGGCCAGAGAGAGGCTGTGTACAAAATCCCCTCTCTATCTGGTCCAATTATCTAGAAAAGGAGCCGTGACTTCAGTCTTCTTACTGAATTTCCTTGACCAGAGAAGATTACACTCGTCTTCCAGGAAGAATGCTGAAATCAGGCAACATCTGTGCAGACTCTGGCTACATACCATTGTCCTTGATTTCACTTGTGTAGAGACCCGTTGACCATACTGTGCTCGTTCTGTGAGCCCAGTAGATTTGGGGCAACTGTGTGTTCCCAAGGAAAAGGAAACGAACTATGACAGTCTAGTGGTCATCCGCAGCCTATGAGGCATTTCTTCGTTCCACATTAACACATTTGTATGCTCTTCTTCCACTTTCATCCTTCTTTCCAGCTTATTCCAGCACACCTTCCCAGGAGGGTGAGAACTTTCTGCCCTCACCACAGCTTCCTTCCATATGGTCACTAGTGAGGAAGTTCTCCAACATCCTTTGCTGAGGGTTTCACAGAGGCATCACCAGCAGATAGGACTGACCAGATTACTGGCCACTGGTGATTTAGGCCTCCTATGAGGCAGAGCCTACTCTTCCCCACACCTATATGTGACTGCAATATGTGTATAAGAGCCTGTATACTGTTCATTTTACTCAGGAAGGACTTGAAAAATTAGTCTTTAAGCTACAAAGTGAAACTAGGAAAACAAAGGGTTTTGTAACACTCTATTTTATGTCACTGTATGTCACATTGATATTTCCCTATATAAAACAATACGACTTCAAGGATAATGGGTTGAGAGGCGCAACAGATAATCCTTCTAAAAGAATAAAACTGATGAAATTATTGAGAACGACCATCCCAGACCTCTGAAAAATAGCCAAATGCATATAACCAATTGACAAAGAATTATCCAGGAAAAATGAGGGAATCGTGGCAAGAGCAGCAGTGTGGCATATTAATTTGGGCTGCAACCATCAAGGCTTTTCCCCCTATCAGTCCCAAAGCACAGTACTGCTATTAGAAAAGAGTGATCTGATATGGAGTTGTGGACAAGCTCTTTTCACAAGGGCATTTTCACCAACAGTAGCCACTGTAATTGGGAACATCAGCTTGTAGCTGTCTTAGACAGTAAGCATGGCAAGGAAAAGCAAATAAACGGAGACAGACAGAAACCAGCTGGTAGAGTTCAGGACAAGCTACTCTGTAACATGGCATGCATGCGGTTGAAGAGCCAGGAGTCAGGTTGGGAGAAATGTGACCCTGTAATGTGGCGCATGCGAACTAAGACAGGCAGAATCAGAGTTCCTGCTGCCTTCCTGTCCCCTTCTGCCCTGAAATAGGCCACCAACCTCAGGAATGCCAGTCTGTTTCTGAACTCCCTCTCCCATGTCTCCTAAAGACCCCCTGGTGACAAGTGCCCTGCTCTACACCCACAGAGAAGGAAGGAAGACGCAGCGATGCCGAGGAGAAGAACCTGAACGGAAAGCCTGGCCAGGCTCCCCCGGTTTACTAAACACGAGGTCCTCGCAAGCTTCCACTAGCCGTGCGTCTGCTCCATGTGGGCCTCGTCAAACATAGCAGAGTTCCCTCAGTCTTTCGTGGTCCTGTGTGAAGGCTTGTAAGATGCATATTATATCAATATGTGTGCTTCATTTTAGTTAATCTGACTTTTATTACAAGTGCTTTGGCCATGAACCTTGCAATAGTCAAGGAAGAGATTAATAAATCTCCACAGCTGCAGGAAGACTTGGAGGGCTCCCATATAGCTGCAGGGAACAAGGCGGCTTATACATGGGATCCGTGCATGGTTAGGACAGACCAGCAAGGGCTCTAACCACCTTCCTGCCCTCAGCAGTTGATGGGATGGCACCCCAAGACAAGTGGGAAGACGGCCAGGCAAAGACGGGCTTGTGCAGATACTATATGCATGTGGGGAGTCCCCCGGCAAGCACAAGCTCATGGTATTTGTCAACAATGTCAATTGCTGGTCGAACTGCAAAGTTCGCTGACCCAGGGGCAGTCATGAAGAAGTCAAGTTAAGGACAACATCACTGGGGCTGAGGTGATGGCTCGATGGGTTTGTGTTTGCCATGTAAGCATGAAAGCCTGAGTTGGGAGCCCCAGAACCCACGTAAAAACGCCAGGTGTGGTGGCACACGCTTAAAAATCCCAACACTGGGAAATAGGAAACTCCTGGCTCTCCTTGGCTAGCTTAAGTAGGCTGAATTACTGAGCTCCAACTCCAGTGAGAGAACTTGTTTCAAAAATTATGATTGAGAGTGGCTGGGTGTGGTGTCACATGCCTTTAATCCCAGCACTTGGAGGCAAAAGTAGGAGGATGACCATGAGTTTGAAGCCACCCTGAGACTACATAGCAAATTCCAGGTCAGCCTGGGCCAGAGTGAGAACCTACTTCAAAAAACAATACAAAAACAAATTACAATGGAGTGTAACTGAGGAAGACCCCATCCAACCACCTCTGATCTCTAAACCATATGTACATACACACAATAAAATAATAAAATAAGGGCTGGAGAGATGGTGTAGCAGTTAAGTGCTTGCCTGTGAAGCCTAAAGACCCTGGTTCGAGGCTAGATTCCCCAGGACCCACGTTAGCCAGATGCACAAGGGGGCGCGCACATGTGGAGTTCGTTTGCAGTGGCTGGAAGCCTGGTGCACCCATTCTCTCAATCTCTCTCTCAGCCTCTTTCTCTGTCTGTAGCTCTCAAATAAATAAATAAAATAAACAACAACAATTTTTTTAAAATAAAATAAATTTACAAAGCAAACTGAGCAGATTTCAGATTCCAGTGGCTATATGGAAGTGAAGAAGGTTTTATAGAATCACTCATGTCACCATGTAAAGAAAATAGCAGAAACAACCACCCACAGGTGGCAGAGATTATGAAAAATGTCACAGTATGCTTCATAAAAGGGCTTGATCAAAATATCTGCCATGAAAGAAAGAGCCAGCAAGTGGTACATGGTAGGAAAAAAAAAAATCAACAGAAAACATCCTGAAGGGGATGGAGAAATGGCTTAGCAGTTAAGGCATTTGCCTGTGAAGCCAAAGGATCCAGGTTCGATTCCCCATGTAAGCCAGATACAGTGACTAGAGGCCCTCACATACCCATTCTCTGTCTCTTCTCTCTCTCTCTCCTTGCAAATAACTAATTTAAAAAAAATATATTTTAATAAAAAAAGAAAGCATTCCTGAAGGAGCTTAGATGATGGACCTCTGAGACACAATTTAAGTAAGGTGTTAAATATATAAACATACATGATGTATTAGCTGGGCATGGTGTCCACACCCTTAATCTCAGCACTTGGGAGGCAGAGGTAGGAGGATCATACTGAGTTCAAGGCCACCTGACAATACAGAGTAAATTCTAGGTCAGCATAGGCTACAGCAAGATCCTACCTACCTCAAAAAGCCAAAATAAATAAATAAATTATTAGACTGAATTTTATATGGCTCTAAAATAAATGCTATCATCTCTAAAGGATATATTCATCATACAAAACAGATACCATAGAGAAACAGAGAAATCGACTAAAAATAAAAAGTATTAGTATTTACATCAAGCAGGGACATATGAGGAATTCTACTTGCTATTTCCAATCAGAGGAAAATGCAGTAAATTCTAAAGGATTTCTTGTCAGTGTTTAGCTATCTAAAAGCCTTTTTATCTGCCAGGCATGGTGGCACATGCCTTTAATCCTAGCATGGGGGAGGCAGAGGTAGGAGGATCACTGAGAGTTCAAGGCCACCCTGAAACGACATAGTAAATTTCAGGTCAGCATGAGCTACAGTAAGACCCTACCTCAAAATAAATAAATAAATGAAATAAATTAATTAATTAATAAGTAAAAATAAAGCCTTCTTATCTGAGACTCAATCTTGGATCAATTTTTCCTAGGCTAATTGACCTAAGTGCCATAATTTATCATCTGATGACCACATTGGCCTTTCATCTTCTTTTTTAAAATATTTTTTATTTATTTGAGAGTGACAGACAGAGAAAAAGGCAGATAGAGAGAATGGGCGCACCAGGTCCTCCAGCCACTGCAAACAAACTCCAGACACATGCACCCCCTTGTGTATCTGGCTAATGTGGGTCCTAGGGAATCGAGCCTCGAACTGGGGTCCTTAGGCTTCACAAGCAAGCGCTTAACCGCTAAGCCATGTCTCCAGCCCCTTTAATCTTCTTTTGAGGCCAATGTAAAACTACCTTAAACAAAGAAAGCTGAGTGTTCTGCTCACTTAAAAAAATCAGAATTTTTAAAAAATTGAATATTGAGAGAATGGTAATGTTCATTGTTTTGCTTAGTATAACTTAGTTATTTCCAATGATCATGTGTCTCTTATTTGTGGACATAAACGAACACTGGTCTATGAACAGAGACAGTCTACCTTTCTACAAGCCATGTGTGTGGAAGACTATCTGTTGATATGCTGCAAAGAAACCCAAAGCGAAGGGAGAATAGAGTTTGACATAATCACAGCATCCAACCAAAACAAGGAAACAAAACCGCCCAAGAAAAGAACTGTATAAGCAAACTGACTCTGAAGGCAGTTCCAGACAGAAACCTGACTCTCCAGGGCTACCATCTGACAATGCTACACTTAAATATTGCCTGAGAATGTTTAGCTATACCAATGAAGTAATGCCAATGAGAGTGATATAAGGCAGTTATCTTTTTAGAAATGCAAATGAGAGGGAAAAGTGAGAAAATTATATGGTACATTTAAAAAAACTTTAATGTGAATTTGTTAGATTATTTAGGTAGGGATTAAATTGTTTTAAAACTCTTTGTAACTGGAAAGAATAAGATAACAAGACTTAAAGCACGATTAATAACTGGATGAAACTAAAATAAACCAGCTAAGGAGAATGGAGCCTCCAAGCCTAAAGTGACCCTCCCACTGCCCACTCTTGCTGGAGATTGCAGCCCATTTCCATCTAGTAACCTGGAAATCTGATGGTAAGTACAGTATTCACTTCACAGACTTAATTTCCTCAGTAAACGCAGGGCATACACTGTGCACACAGTGGTGCAAAAACCACTGGCACAAGTGATGCAAAGCAGGAGGAATGGTGTTTGGCATAGACCCGCACTTCATGGAGAACGAACCACGGCCACGTTCATGCTGTGTATGTTCTACCACCGAGTCACACCACAGTCCTCAAGTGTAACTGGATCCCATCTCTCTGGGCTTTGTATGAGCACGTTGCATTTGGCTCTTCTACTGATGATACATCATAGCTAGGACACCGGAAGTATCCGGAGGGTGAGATCTGAGTCTCACTCATCTTTGCTTTCCTTTTCTTCATCATATTAGCATAGTGATTTCTAGAAATCGTGGAATGAACTTCTGGGATCAGGACTGGAACAGATATTAGACACTATGCTTTCTTTTCTGCACATATGTGTGTGTGGTGTTTATGTATGAATGTCTGTGTACCTGTGGTATGTGTGCGTGTATCATGTAGACACTGGGTGTCATCCTTCGTCTCTCCCTATGTTATTTTTGGGACACAGACTCTCACTGAACCTGTGCCACACCAATTCTCTAGATGACCTAGCCAAAAAATTCTGTCCCTGCTTCCTCAGAACTGGAATTAAAATTATGTGCCACCACACATAACTTTCACATGGTGCTGGGGCTCCAAACTTAGTCTTCATGTTCACTTTATAGGACTAAGCCATCTCTCCAGCCCCATATTTACATGTTTAAAAACAGAAATTAATACAATATTAATAAATTCAATATTTTATACTTTTTCAAATTTTGTACATTCGCATTCTTTTCTATTATTTCACCTGCTCCAGTTTCAAACTACTTTTATTTAATTTTTTTTGAGGTAGAGTCTCACTCTAGTTGAGTCTGACTGCAATTGGAACTCACTCTGTAGTCCCATGCAAGCCTCCAACTCACTGCCATCCTCCTATCTCAGTTTCCCAAGTGCTAGGATTAAAGGACTGTGTCACCACACCCAGTTTCTTTCTCCAGTTTCAGATATACTCAGCCCAGAAATATGAAATGGAAACTTCCAGAAATCTAATGTGTAGACTGTGTTAAGAATAGAGCTTTGAACTCTTCAGCTTGCCCCTTCATTCTGCCCATCGTCCTTCTCCTATCTGTTTCACCAACCCCTGACTCAGGGGTCATCTTTGTAACGGTATGTATCTGCTGTGACATCTTAGCACATGCCCGTTCCCTGTGAGGCAAATGCTGCGTCATAATGCTTGCCTCATCCCACATCATCACAGAAAGAAAACCAAGGAATGTACTACAATATTTTGAGAAAATCACATTCACATACTTTGTTGTAGAACATTGAATACTGCATTTCATATTTACAGAGGAGTTAAACAACATAGATACCTGTTTTAATCTAATCATTTCAACCCATTGCAGGATACTTCCTAGTGGACAAATTTCAATCAAGCAAATATCTTACAAACGAATTTACAAAGTACACACATAACACTGCAAAAGGTTAAATTGGTAGCATTATAACTCTATCCTGTTCAAACTTTTATTTTTAGAGCACATATCTAGACAAGGGTGGTAAATATTTTGTGTGTAGTTCTTTGAGGAATTCCTCTTCAGTGAGGTGCATACACGCAAACACACCCATCCCAATGAAACACAACATCCAGCAGGTCCATTGTCTTAGGAGAACACTGTGCTGCACTTGACACTACAGAAGAAGGTCAATAAATACCACGCCAGCTATGAATAGAAAGCAATGAATTACTACACGGGAGGACAAGGATGTATATGGACTTGGTCAGTCCACAATGGCATGGGTAACAGACAAGGGAGCGCATTGTTAACGTCACCACCATAAACTCTATTGCACAAGTAAAAGATATCAGGAAAAACAGAACCTAATGCACAGGTGTTAAACAACATTTCAGGGTTCCAAGCCAGAGGAAGCAATGTGTGAAAGCAGCATTCCAGCTTAATAGAGCCAGCTTAGAAGGAGAGGAGGAACTGATGCTGAGCTCCACGTCCCACTGCACAGACTAATTTTATAGCTATAGGAAGAGAGTGAGAAAAAGGATGGATCTGTGGTCTCAGTACTGCTTAGATTTATAGGCCCCTATAAATTGGCACAGTACATTTGGCTTGGTTCAGCAAGTGTTTGGAAGAGAAAACATGTAAGTCTGATCCATGTAAGTATATGTAAACCAATGGAAGGAAACAGTATATTCATAGCTGCCCTTCATGTTTCCTAGAAAGTTCCCACGAAGAGCTTTAAAGATTAACTGCCTCAGTGTAACACCAAAAAAATGTCTGAAACATATGAGTAGAGCAGAAGGAAACCACCAAAACCCTAGTTTAAACTCAAAAGAAATCAAATTTTTCGGAGAGGTTATATTTTTTAGAAAGTATTCCAAGAATAACATAGAAGCGTCTTCTTTCCCACGGGCCTAGGTAACTTCAGTGACACGAAGGAAAAGCACAGTTACTCCATTTCTCTGGCTTTATTTGTTTGTTTCTTCTAAGTAGCTTTGGGGTTTTAAACCGAGTCTCATGCATGCTAGCCTATACCCCCAACCATTTTCTGTGTTTCTTCTCACCATTTTTGAGACAAGGTACTTTTATGGTGCCCATGCTGACCTTGAACTCTCTCTGTAGCACAGGCAGGCCCAGAAATTTTGATCTTCCTGCCTCAGCCTCATGAGTAGCTGGGGTTACAGGCCTGTGCAAAAAGGCCTGACTCAATGGCTTTGAACATGCCTAGACAGGAGATACCCCGAGGGGACTAAACAACAGTCATTCTGCAAGGGAGAGGGCTCTGCTGCCCACTTGGCAGGGCTGTCAGACCAGTGAGATGTTGGGAGTGTCAGGGTCACCTGCAGGATCTTCTCGGGAACCTGCACTGAAGTGACACAAAGTGGAGAAAGAACTGGTGCCTCTCTGTCATGACCCCCTTCCTACCCCACATTGTTTACTTCCCATTATCTGGAAACTGAAAAAAAGACCACAGGCACCCATTAAACTCAAGTTACACAAAGTATGTTCACCATCCCGAGTGGAATTATAACATGATGAAACTTATAAGAATCGCATAGGAGCTTTTGGACCACAGAGAAGATTTCTGATTTGTCCTGATATCTCAAAGCTAATGTGAAAACTACAGGATCCAATGTAACCTTGCTCAGTGCTCAGAGGTATGCACTCCTGGTGAAGGGGTCAGATGTATGGACACCAGCTGGGAAAATGCAATCCTTTCATCTCCAAATGCAAGCAATTTCTACAAACTGGAGTGATGATGTGGAAGCTAGTGTATGAACCAGTATACAGTTGCTTCTATCCCTGAATTCGACACCGTCCATGGGATCAGAACAAGTAAGACAGATGTAGAACAAATGCTGAGAAACAAAACAGACTCCCTGTTCTTTTCACCTCTTCTCTGGGCAATTATTCAGCATGCCACCCATGTGTGTTCACTATACTGTTAATCTATATATATTTTTTTTTTAATTTTTTTTATTCATTTATTTGAGAGTGACAGACAAAGAGGCAGGTAGAGAGAGAGAGAGAGAGAGAGAGAGAGAATGGGCGCGCCAGGGCCTCCAGCCACTGCAGACGAACTCCAGATGCGTGCGCCCCCTTATGCATCTGGCTAACGTGGGTCCTGGGGAACCGAGCCTCGAACCGGGGTCCTTAGGCTAACAGGCAAGTGCTTAACCGCTAAGCCATCTCTCCAGCCTAATACTGTTAATCTAAAATGCATGATAAAGAGGCCAGTATTTAAAATGATGTTCTTAGTATTTGTCTCTGCTTTCACTTTTGGAAAATGAGAAGTGAAGAAGGGTGGATAAAATGCCAGAAAAACATGTATCTTCACTTCAGGCAGGGACTTGCTTGGCAAGAGTGCCATGTGTGTTGAAAGATGAAGGGTGAAGGCAAGGTCAGCAAGCAAATGAGAAGTTTTTACTCATCCAATGGGACAGTGACATAGGATTTCCCAGGCCTACATCACGGAAATTCCAATATACACTTTCAAATTCTTTATAAGAAACATTTTCAAGCTGCAGAAGCCACAGGTCATCCACCTGACCAAACCCAGTAAACTGTCCACACTCCCTGACTCTGCCCTGCTCTGGTCCTCACAGTAAAGGTCATTAGCCTGCAAGCTTAGTCCTTTCCATGCTTAGCGCCACTGGGAAGGGGCACACAAGTTGCCACTGTCTTAGCCCAGCGCCTAATGCAGACGGGAGACAGCTCGGCCTAACGCGCACCGGAGGGCTGCCCCACCCCGCGACTGGAAACGGAGGCGTCTGTGCTGGCTGCAGGGCTGCACGCGAGCTTCTTACAGTGCGGCTTCCAATGCCAGTGGGATGGTTCACACGGACTGTCTACCTAACAGGACCTAGGATAGCTAGCCCATAGGTGTGCCAATGAGGTATTATCTTGTTTAGGGTAATTAAAGTGGGAAGGTGGTCTGTAACCTTGAATAGTAAACCTACATAGTTACTTCTTCTCAGGTATTTGGTCACTGGAATAAGCAAGTGATAAATGATTCAGCTAGTCTCTCCAGAGTCGGTCTTGACAAACCCGGCTAGCCTATACCTGGCCCCTCACGGGAGAGGCAGACCTCCTCTGAAGACCAGTGGATCTCCTCCAGCCACCCTTCCCTCTCTGTGACCGGGAATTCCGAGGCCACGGCGAGACCTTCCCGCCTTCTAGCTGACGGCGCTGGCCTCTGAGAGCCAACTCTGCTAGCCGGAGGAGCCTTCCGTTCTCAACTGGAAGGGACATGCTGGTGACTTCAGTTCTGTGTCCTGTCACTCAGCTCCTAGGACAAGAGGTCTGGCTGGAATTAATTGGTGCTTTGATATGTATGTCATCCTCACTGTGTCATGTCAAGTAACTTCTATGTCTGTCTTATTGGATCCTCATAGCAATACTGTGAGGTCACAAGTACCATTGCCTCTACTTTACCATGAGTGCACTGGAGCCTAGAAAGGGTCAGGACTTGCCACGTAGCTCACTAGGCAGTATGACTCCAAAAGATAGGCTTTTAGAGAAATTAGGTAATATGTACCAAATATTTCATCAGACCTCTAAAACCACCAAGTGTAAGATAACCATTATTTTCCCAGTAAGAAACAGAGCAACTCCCTATTAGAGTGATGCAATGTTTTCGTATCAGTGCCGCTCCAGATGGGGGCCCTGATGAGTGTCAGACCGCAGGCTGTTATCACTGTACAAGGTAAGAACAGAGCGTGTGTGCTGAGAAACCATCATGACCTTTCTATGCTGCACTGGGTCTGAGAAAGTGGTGAAGTTAGAAAACAGGATGACCAGAGCTTTGCTGCAGATAGTCTGAGCAACACTTCATTCTTATTTTCAGCACACTTTTTTGACTTAAAGCAGTGACTACTATCAGGAGCAGAGATGACATTATTATTTCAACAGAAGCCACACTCCTCTGCATTCAAAGAGGCTTAGAAGACTCAGTAGTAAAATTTCCTGAACATGGACCGGAGAGATGGCTCAATGGTTAAAGGCATTTGCTTGCAAAACTTGCTGGCCCGGGTTCAATTCCCCAGTGCCCATATAAAACCAGATGAACAAACTGCCACACGCATCTGGAATTCATCTACAGCAGCCCGAGGCCCTGACATACCTACTCATATTCACCCCTCGCAAATGAATAAAAAAAAATTTGAACATTTTAGCTGCTTTGTTCTACCACTACTAGCATGGTTTTGTTCAAGGATTGTGAAAAGTAACAACTTGACCCTCGAACCACGACACTAACATCCCCTCGAACGTGGCCCTTCTCTGCTGCGCCCCAAGCTTTTGGGCAACAGCAGCCGCATCACAACACACTTAACTGCAGACGGTTTCTTAAAAGGGCATTTCAGAAGCCATGAAACACTGGCAGCACTTGTTTCTCTGTCATTTCTACAATTATCTTGATGTATTCTACTATTTATCTGCACAAATGGAAACTTGAAGCAAAAAATTACTTGCTCATTTATAGTCTTTTTCGTTCATCCTCCATGGTCAGAAAAAAATTATTTTTGCTGATATTTCAACAAGAGTCTTTATGATCCACAAAGAGATGTGCAGGTAGTATGAGAGAATGGTTACTAAAGCTTATGTAGTTATACAGCCCAAAGTGAAAATAAATATATCAACTGACAGCAATTGACAGGTTCAATTTTTCTTGACCTTCTATATTAGCTTAAAAATTTATTAATCAGGCTTGGTGTCTCATGCCTGAAACCCTAGCACAGGTAAGAGGACCATTATAAGTTCAAGGACAGTTTGGGCTATAGAGTGAGTTGCAGCAGCTTATGCTAGAGTGAGATTCTGCCTTAACAAGCCAAGAACAACAACAACACAATAAATAAAATAAAAATAAAAATCATTCGCCAAAATAGAGCAGTATGGAAATATGCCTTATTAATTACTTAAGCACTGTCAAGTTTAGAACATATTTTACTTGTAGACATTGTTAATGATTTTGATCCTTGTCCTAAAAGCAATAAGTATTTATTATGGAAAGTCTGGAAAAATACAGAAAAGCATAATCAAGATTTTAATGAGGTATAATGATACAACACTCATAATCCAAGGCTATCATGAATAAGGGAATCACTTAAATTATAAATTAATCTAGGGTGAACTGATAATATCATTTAAATGGAAAAGCTACAAGTGAACTCTCAGATACAAGTTATCAAAATGGACGTGGACATCAAGGGCATCTCAGGAACTCTGCCGAGCTTCAACCACGTTAACCATGACAGCTAATAGCTTGGCAGAGGAGGAGCAGGGAACCGTTAAGCTCGGCTACTCATGTCAGAAACCACTTAGGGTCACGTAACTTGTTTGACGCAGTGCCAGGGCCCATGTGCTTACATTCGGTACGAATGGGGCAGGAGAAGAGATACCTAAGGCAGAGCCTCTGAAGAGGGCTGTGGAACACACAGTAGATACAAATCCATCCACAGGTCACTCTGAATGGACAGATTTAGTTGTGGTGAATATTCCTGAGAAGGAGACTAGAAAACTGCAATGCTTACTGAGAACAGCTTGTTGAAAAGCTATGAAAGACACACGTTAGTGGTTTCATTACTGGATAAAACTGACAGTTAACCTTGGTCTATGAAAACCACTTTTATGTGAAAAGAAACTGAATCTCACTGAGTCAAGAGAATAGAAATGTTAATGAACTATACTCAGAAACTAGTTCACATGATACAATAACCATGTTCAAAAATATTGGGACATTAGGATGGGGGGGGAGCTCCAGTATCTGTCTTTTATGCATATAAACTAATTAACTGAATTAGATAACTTGGTATAAAACCCACAACCATAAAGACAGTAGATACCATTGCTATAAAGATACCAAAAAGAAACTTAACAGAAATTCTTCATCACTTTAGGGCTCACAAATACGCTACACAAAACATGGCTGGTACTACTAACAATAAAAGGGACAGAGATCCAAACAGTTGTTCATGACATGAGATGCAGGAACAGCAATAAGCCAATAAGAAGTTAATCAGATATACCAGGCACGCTGGTGTGCACATGTAATTTTATCAAATGGGTGGTTGCAGCAGAAGGATTGGGTATTCAAGGTCATCCTTGCCTACATAATGAGTTCAAAGCCAGCCTGAGCTATAGTCAGTCTCAAAACACACACACACACACACACACCCCTAGTAAAATAAATAATGAAATTGTTCCAAATCACTCATCACTAGGAAAATAAAGTGAAAATACACTACCACTACATACCAACTAAACTGAATACAATTTACACATGCAATCCATATGTGAAACCCAGAATAGCAAGTTGACTAGAATGACTGAAACCCTGGGGTGATGGAAGACACTGGGATGGGAGGGGAGAATTTTCTGAAGTAATAGAAATAATATTGCTTGTATAGGGCTACGGAAGTGTGTAACTATACAAATTCCCTAAACTAAGCACCTTCATTTTATGATAATTTTATGAAAACAAATATGAACATTTATATATTACATGTATATAGAAAGTCTAAGAAGTAGTTAAATACAGTTGTATATGAGCAATAAGCAATTTAATAAGTAAACAGCTGCTGGATTTTTCATATGTGCTGTGCGTACTAATTCTGTGTGAAAAAATAAGTCTTTTTAAAAATTATTTTTATTTATTTATTAATTTGAGAGAGAGAAAGAGGGAGACAGAGAGAAAGAAAGAGAAAGAGAGAGAGACAGAATGTCACAGCAGGTCCCCCAGCCACTGGAAATGAACTCCAGATGCATGTGCCATCTTGCGCATCTGGCTTATGTGTGTCCTGGGGAATCAAACCTAGGTCCTTTGGCTTTGCAGGGAAGTACCTTAACTACTAAGCCATCCCTTCAGCCTCCAAACGACAGGCTTTAAGATAAATTAACTATTTTAATACAAATACAGTGATTAGAGTAAAACACACTTTATATTTCTCTCTGAAGGAGTGACAACTTGCCAACTTTCAGAAGACAACATGGCTAAGTACACGTGCAGTATACAATTAAAATGTCATACATGGTTTTCAAAATGAAATATGTCTCTATTTGTGGAAATGAAAACTACAATTACAATATGCTGAAAATTATTTTGTTTGCTGTTACTTCTTTCTCATTTCTATGCTGGCACATTCTAGAATTCTTTCGCAGAGCTCAAGAGCTAACCCAGGCCAGTCTGACCGTGTGCTTTACTACAGTGTTGCTGGGACCAGACATGGTCCTGCTCAATACTATGCTGCAGCTGGAGGCTCAGGTCTGCCCCTGGCATCTCTGTTTATTGGTGAGCAATGCTTATGTCTCTCCACAGTAGAACATTTCAACAACACAGTGCTAATCACTTCCCAAGCAACCATTGAATTTCAAAATATTTCTTGAGAAAGAAATGCTTACTGTCCTCTGCTTAGCTGTCAGGCCTGAGTCATTGCATTCTCTGGTGCATTTTCTCATCACAGCATTCTATCTCCAGATTGCAAACCCTCCGTCCTGTGTGTCACGGGATGAGCTGCAGAGATACATATGCTTCTTTGGGATTTCATAATTGGTATTTATATAACTGCCCAGTTCCAGGCAGAAGAAACAATTACAATTTAGCATACATTCTGTTCCAGTAGTGGGCAAAACACTGTTAAGGATAAATTCCTAATTCTTCCCAGATTCACAGTTCTTCAAAGTTCAGTTAAGGAGGGGTGGAAATTCTTGACTTAAAATCCTGAGTCATTTCTTACCATAAGTAATAGTAATCTAAAATCACTATGTGCATACCTAGGGTTGTGATAAAGGCCATGTGTCAAAGGCAGCATTACTAGAGCAATTTTCAATGTCTATATAATTAGTTAACATAATACATTGAATAGCTTGTTACATGTTTAGCTGGCAAGCTTCTACATTTACTAACCTCATAATTTTAAATTAGAAAATTATATTTCAACCTACTTACTGTTTTTATTTTGACTGTATCCAAACTATATTAAGAGTGGCACCTATAGGCAATAAACGCACCATTATTTCTACAAGGTGTGTAAAATACATACACAGTGATGTCAATTGCATTAAATTTTCCTGCCAACAGGGAAACAATTAAAGTTGGGTTAACTGTAAAATCAGGATTACACTAATTTTAATAAAAGGAAAAGATTTACCTTACTTTTTAAAACTTCAGACATGCAGTCATGTGAATGGTAACCTAATGCTGACTGTATAAAATATGAACCATACAAAGGTTTCACAGCTGGTTTTCATCAGCTTCCTTTGTTTAACATTTGAAAGTTAACTTCCAGAAGACACATACAAGCTCTACATCCTACAGGTAATGACTGCCAGATGGAGATGCTCCTCTCTCTGGGTGTCTCATATCACACAGAACACGCAGCAACGAGGGGACAAGCTCAACTTGGGCACACTCTGATGGGTCCTAGCTTATAAACAGGCTAGCAGTGTTGGGAACTCTAATGTGAGAACAGTGTTTTAAGGCTATATTCTACATATGTAGTAAAATATCTTTAAAAGGAAATGGACACTATTAATTAACTTAAATCCTGTGGACACGATCAAGCCTCTTGAGTAGCAGTAAAGATTCTTTACACTCACCTACTAAGCCCTGGGACCCTTGCAAAGGCCACCTGAAACAGCCTCTCTGCTGCAACCTAATCTATGTATTGACAGTAGAATATCATCTAAAATAGAAGCTGAACACTAAATCCAAAACTTGAAACGATGCTCAGCTTTCACCGAACGTCCTGGAGAGCTTTATTTTCTAGTTTCTGCTCTCAAAGTGAACTACTCCCCTTTCTGTAACTGCTCTCCTGTGTGTGCCTTCCATGGTCTCAGCACTCTGAATCATGGGGAGACGGCACACTTCCAAGACCAGTATAAAACCTCCTTCTCCCACGAGGCTTTTCGTGATTGTTAGAGAAAGAAGTAATTTATTCCTCTTGGAAACACTGTGACTGCATGTTAGATATAGCTTCAGGGCAGTATATTCACTTCCAACTACAATATTCACTAAGGTCTATACCTTTTCCCTGGGCACAGAAGCCATTCTCTACAGTACCTAGCATGGAATTCTGCACACTATATGTGCTCATGGAGTATTTCTAAGAATAAATGAATGAAAAGTTATATTTCTGCAAGGGCAAAACACCCAGTGGTGTGGAAAACAAAAAAAAGGTATGTTTTTGCTCATATGTAACCACATGTCATTGGATGAGGACAAAATCCCAAACATAAAATTAAAGAAAGAAAAAAATAAAATGATAATCTATGACTTCTTTTTTTCCCTAAAATGTCATACATTTGTTTAAGAGTACTTTAGTGTTCTTATTTTCAGTGTGCATCTGGGTATGTGCATGTATATGCGTGTGTTCATATGGAGGCGTGCAGGTGTGCACTTGTCAAGAGTGGGCATGTGGAAGTCAGAGAACAACTCTCAGGAGTTAGTCTTCACCTTTCAAACTGTTCCAAGACATGGTTTCTGGCTGTTTTTCCCTGCTATGTTTGCCAGCTTCCAGAACATGCTCCTGTCTCTGCCTTCTGTACTGCCAGTGGTAAGCTGCCATTCTAAAAGCCTGCTTTGGCCTCTGGCTTTTACATGGGGTCTAGAACTCCAAATTTGGGCACCCAGGCTTGAGCAGCAACCCCTAAGCCATCTCCCTAGGCCCAATTTCATTCAAGTTAAAGATGTGTATTTTGGTGGGAAAAGGAAGGAAGGAAGAAAGGAAGAAAGAAGAGGGGAAGGGAGGGAGGGAGGGAGGGAGGGAGAGAGGGAAGGAAGGAGGGAGGGAGGGAGGGAAGGAGTCAAGCAACCATGCTATTAGTGGCCCAAACATTAGAGAATTTCCTCAAGGATAGAAATTAAATAAAGTCAGATGAATGGCAGGACAGGCTGGAAAACCACAATATAAAACATAAGAAAAGTTTGGATAGCCAGGTAGGCAGGATCTACTCCTGAGAGGCTCAAAACCCAAGAGGAAAAATCAAGATGCATTCTTGGCTTAATCATATTTGTGATTAATGCAGGAAAAGAGAAAACTGATCAAGAAAAATAAATCAAGATTTTTGTCCTGAGGAGTACATATGAAGTCCCTGGACAGTACAGTCTGTATGTAGGATGAGGAGATGGGCATGGGCATACTCCAGAATCCCCAATTCTTTGCCCAGTCCCAATTGCCCTACTTCCAAGGTCTGAGTGGGCTTTCTCAAGGTCTTCCTGATGACATTATATCAAGTGATGAACTTCAGCACTGTTAAGCTTGAGTCTGGATATGAGGGTGGGTATCCATACACATCTACGCGATACCCTATCATGCAGACAGAGTTGGGAAGCGAAGGGGCTGGGACTACAGCATACTAAATGTTCTAGTTTGAAACTCTTTGAGGTCAGATAATTCTAAATTTGAACCTGGTAGTCCAGGGTGCTACAAGAATGAATTTGTCAAGCTACAGTGTGGAGGATATTTTATAAAACAACATGGAACTTTTAGATATTTAGTCACAAAAATGATGGTAGGTATAAATCCATTTTCAGAACCACAGCTCATTATATAATTCTTTCACCGACTGTACAGCATGTGTGGTAAGTAAAAATATGCAAAACTTCAATAGATCCTTTTCAGAATTGGCCAAATCTAGGACGTGGTAGTGAGAATATAAAATGTTCTCTTTCCCATCAGCTTATGTGCTTGGGTTCTTAATTCTGAGCAGAGGAGCTGTTCTGGAAGGACAGGAGGTGGAGTCTTGCTGAAGAAAAGTTGTCACTAATGGTGGGCCTTGAGATGGCATGACCTGGCCCCATACGCTCTTCTCTCTCCCTGCTTCCTCCCTCCCAATGTCCACTCAGACCCTTCCATGAAGCCCTCTAGCCACTGGAATGGAGAAGCCAAGTTAAACCCTTTTCCTTCCATAAGCTGCTTCTGGCCAAGTACTTTGTCCAGTAATAATACATAATACAAAAATATGAAGGCATAGATGAAAAATACAACCATATGTGTGGGTACAAATACATAAAAATGTGTTAGCCCATTTATATATTCCTTGACAAAAGAGTTGGAGTTTTTTTCTTATCACCACAACATATTTATAAAAATTGACTGTGTATTTGGTACATAAATGTATACATATTTTGGACAAATTTTAAATGTATAACATAATAAAGCTATAGTTTGTTTAAATGACAAAATTATAAATAAAATGAATATAAAAATTCAAATACTTTTTAAAATTCTAATGAAGAAATAAATCAAAGTTCTTACTAAAAAAAATACACAGATGATATGAAAAAAGGAAGATATCAGTCAGAGTTTGAAGTAGAATTACATTAAAATTTTAGACATAAGCCCAGTCACTGGAAAAAGATGCAATTAGGAAACTAAGCACAACAATATAAACCAAAATAATATAGACAAAAAGATAATCAATGAGAATGCAGAAAAATATAGAGTTGAACAATCTAAATGCTAATTTGCCTAGAACACTGCCAGAATTGATACACTCCCCTAGAAAAGATTTAGAAAACAAAATAAATAAATAAAAGCATAAGTATAACCAAAATACAGAATGATGATTGTTTCATAGGTATGAGAGATGGAATTATGTCTTTAAACTTTCAAAATCTATCACCAAAACAAAATCAATTCAGATTTTTTTTCTGATAAATCCATATCAGAAACTCAGAAAGAAGTAAATTATGAACTAATGGTATACTTAGCATCAAACTTTCTGGCAGATTGTTCATTATCTGAACTCAACAACTGAACAGTCTTGGATAACCTGAACCCTGCTGGGCTAATTCCAACTTTATGGATCTTGTATTAGTCAGGACTAGGCTCAGCTGTGCATTACAGAAAGTCCAAATATGAAAACATACTAAAATAATGAAAGTTTGTTTTCACAAGTTTGTGAATCACTTGTGCAATAGTGGCACACAGTCTCTGTGGATAACTAACTGTTCTCACATTGGACACAAGTCCCATTCAGTGAGAGAACTCATATCTGATACTGGAAACCAAGTCAGAATCCAATTTTCAGAAAATTTGGCCTTTAGAGAGAAGATCCTGCTGCTCTCTGGAGCAGAAGAAAAAAAAACCAGAAACCTCTCAAATGTGCATACTACTCTCTCAAGCTGCTCTGACTCATGTGTGGAGAATCTGCTTTATTTTACAGGTGATGGCAGAGAAAATGGAGGAGAACCAAGACCCATCAATAAGAGAAGAAGTTAGCCTACTGCCCACCACGTGATGTGTCACCGTTACCACATCTACCAGGGCCCAGGAGAAATTTCAGATGAAGGGAAGACATGAATACTGCTCTTACTACTAACCTGACCACCACCCCAGGTTGATGGCAACAAACATAATAACCAATCAAAACCTATCAAAACAGAAATCCAGAGACCACGGAGAACTCAACACTAAATCAGACTGCCAACAGGCCTGCCATGGCTCAAGGGACATTGCAGCAGAGGGGGCGGAAAGACTGCAAAGGGCTCACAGTGAGCTGGGATACCCTGTGGCACAGTCCCAGCTACCCCACCGGGACTGACTGAGACCTTCAGGACCCCACAGTGAGTATCATATTTGAATAAAAACTTCCTTTTAGCACTGCATAATTCCATGGTTTGTATACAGCCCACTTTATTCATACACTCCTACTGAATCAACACCTTGATTGCTTTCAGATTTTCACAATTTGGGGGGGTTAGTATAATATGACAGTTAGGTTATATAAGGTAGTCTTGTAAGAGACCATGAAACTGTGCTCCAAACTGTAACATTTTTGTTTCAGCCAATATTGAATGAGAGGGTTCGTGTTGCTCCACAACCTCACCACCATCGGAAGTTGTGTGCGTTATGGACTTGGTCATTGTAATGGTGCACAATGGCATCTTGTTTGAGTTTGAATTTCCCTGATGACATATGATGTGGTACATCTTTTCAAATGAAAAATACCATCTGCATGTGTTCTCTGCAGACTTACCTATAAAAGCCGTGGCTCACTGCCGAAAAGGGACTATTTATTTTCTTCCTGTTAAGTTCTAACAATTCTTTGTATGTGGCCTGGAGAGATGGCTTAGCATTTAAGCACTTGCCTGTAAGGCCTAAGGACGCTGGTTTGAGGCTCGATTCCTCAGGACCCACATTAGCCAGATGTATAAGGGGGCACACGCCTGGAGTTCGTTTGCAGTAGCTGGAGGCCCTGGCACAGCCATTCTCTCTCTCTCTCTCTCTCTCTCTCTCTCTCTCTCTCTGTCTCTCTATCTGCCTCTTTCTCTCTCTGTTGTCCTCAAACAAATAAAAATGAACAAAAAAATTTTTTAAAAGAATTCTTTATACATATTTGCTAATGTTATTAAATAGGTCTTTAGCAAAATTTTTTATGAAAATTTTTTAAAGTGTCTTATCTTTTTATTCTCTAACACTATATTCCTCAGAGTGACACATATTAATTTTAATAAGGTTCAGCTTCTGAAAGTTTTCATAAGTTATATCTTTAATGTTAGAAAAAAATAATTACCAAACTCAAGGCCATAGAGATGTTTTTTTCTAATATTATTTTGTCAGGGGTGTGTGTGTGTGTGTGTGTGTGTGTGTGTGTGTGTGTGTGTGTGTGTGTGTTGTCACACATCTTTAATCCTAGCACTTGGGACACTGAGGTAGAAGATCACCATGAGTTCTAAGCCAGCCTGGTACTACATAGTGAGTTCCAGGTCAGCCTGTTTTAGATTGAGACCTGACCTCAAAAACAATGACAACAACAAAAATTATTAGCATCTGGAAAACACAAGACCCACCTGTTAAAAACTGATAATGAACAACAACAAAAAACCTGACCATCAAATACAAGGAGAAAATCTGGGTTTTAAAAGAAGAGTGGATCAATAGAGCATGCAGGTTCATGGCTGGCAGATTTATCCTGAGGGAAAAGCAGAGCAAGAGCTCTAAGCTCAGGCAGAAATAGGGCTGCATCTTGAGGTTGAACACCCTAGTCATCCGTTATGGATGTGCCAAGTGACCGAGCTCCGTCTCCCATGCTGAAGCCTCACTCACAGGGCTACCTGTGACCTCAGTCTTACCTCTGTGTCTCTTTCTACCTCCAGACCCAGTTCTTAGCCCATCCCAGGTCAATCTGGACCTTCATGGGAACAAATTGTGATTTTCCTACCTGAAGGGGTTTCAAACTGCCTAAGTCAAGCCCTTAACCTTGCCAGAAGCTTCATACTTCACATTTTATTCTCCTGCCCATTTAAAAGTAACACTAATGAACAATGGAGCTAGATTATTTTCTTTGCACACAGCTATCTAGAACTTTAGGTACTATTTATTAAAAGACTTTCCTTCTTTGTAGTACCTTTGCTATTTGTTTGAACATCAGCCATCTATAATTATTTGTGTCAATTTTGTAATGTTCTATTCCATTCTACTGATCCAATACCACAATGTTATAATTAACAGTAAATTTACAGTAGGTCTTAAGTCAGGAAGTATCATTTTTACAACTTTCTTCTTCAGTATTCTGTCGACTATTTTAGTACATTTGTGTCTTCATATAAATTTTACAGTTTGTAGATATGCTCAACAAAACTTGTTCAGGGTTTTAACTGGGATTGCACTGAATCTATAAATCACACTTGGAAGAAATTGGATGGCAGTAAGTCCTTCAATATTCATGAGCACGGGATACCTATCCACTTGTTTCTTCCTTGATTTCAATACATCATCAGAATTATTTCTGACTATTTCTTTGTTTGATGTGTTTATGTGTGCACACGGAGGGAGTGTGGGCACACATGTGTCATGGGGCATGTGTGGAGGTCAGATGACACCGTCAGCTGTCATCCTTGCCTTCTACCTTGCTTGAGGCGGTGTCTCTCATTCATGGCTGTTTGCCAGGCTGGGAGCTACTCCTGTCATGGCTTCCTTTCTTGCCACTTGTGAACTGGGATTGTAGATGTCCACCAAAGCATCTGGCTCTTCCATGAGCAATGGTGACCTGAACTCAGGTGCTCATGATTATGATTATTAAGTGAGCACTCCACTACAACATCTCCCCGATCCTACCCAAGTATTTCTATGCTTTTAGTGTGTAATGTAAATAATGGTACTGTATTTTTAATCTGAAACCCTAGTCACTTGTTGCTGATAAGTAGGAATGTAATGACTTTGTACCTGACGGTGTATCTAGCAACCCTGCTGATACAGCCTGTAAGCATGCTCATCTTCAAAAAGGTGGTTCTTGGAGCTACAGCTATTACCTGGGACTTGCACACCAACAGGAGAGAAGGGCAGCTCCTGTAAAGCCTGCCCTAACATTTTAAGAACACATCACACAGAAAAATCTCACTGCATGGAATGTTGGGAAAGTTTCATTTTGGAACCTGTGCTAGAAATAGTTATATTGCTAATGACAAAAAGCTAGATGTAGCAGGGAGAATCTAGTCACTGTCGTATGTGTAAGACATTGAGAACCTGAAAAAACCAGTCAAACCTTAAGAGGTTCTCGAGAGAGCAGAGCCACATGCAAGGTGGAGAACAAGAGCTGGCAGGGCCTGGAGATGGCTCAGCAGTGACAGGTGCTTGGCTGCAAAGCCTAATGGGTTCGATTCCCCAGTAGCCACGTAAGGCCACACGCAAGAAGTGGCACATGTGTCTGGAATTTGTTTGCAGTGGCAATAAGTCCTGATATACCTATTCTCTCTATATGTCTCTTAAATAAACAAACAAACAAAATTTTTTTTAAAGAAGTGCTGGCAGGACAGTTGCCCATAAGAAAAAAACCATGGGCCTCCTGGCACCAATGAGAAAACTGCCTTCTCCCCACCCTGTAGACCATCAAGGGACTGGATGAGGCTCACCTGAAGTGGTGAGTGATGGTCCTTACTCATCTGCCAGAGAGGTAGGTACTCACCGCTTTCAGAAATACTCTCACAGATACTCCTTGAATGACCTTTTATCAAATGTCTGAACTTCATCAAGGCAACATGCAAAATTATCTATGAAAACCTTTAAAAATAATGAATAAAGGTATGAAATATGCAAAAAATTGAAAAGATACTAAGTAATAAGTAAATTACTAACTCGGTTGGATTCCAATAGCATTTCGAAAGGAGGATGTGCTAAGGTCAGAGAGGTTCAGGACTGCCAAAGAATTTCTTACCAGAAAGTTTACTAATTTGAAACAAAAGATTCCAGGGAAAAAAGAAATTAGTATACAATATAACATCTTCCTCATAAAACTTCTAAGATATAAAAGTGAAAGCAAACTCTTGCATGAAGTATGAACTAATTAATGGCATTCTTAACAGAGAGATGGTTAAACTCTTTCCACTTAAACTAAAATACTCTGCATGGACCAAAAAATACCAGTAACAACTAATCGAAAAAAGTGAATGAAGGGAAGAGAAAGGAAGGGAGGAGGGTATTTAATAGGTTGATATTGTATATATGTAAGTACAATGATTGTTATGGGGAGGTAATATGATGGAGAATGGAATTTCAAAGGAGAAAGTGGGGGGGAGGGAGGGAGTTAACATGGGATTTTTTTATAATCATGGAAAATGCTAATAAAAATTTAAAAATAAATAAATAAATAAATAAAATAAAAGAGAAAAAGAAAAAAGTGAATGATGGCTATAAATAGAGTTTACCTTTCGCATTACCATGACAAAAAAAAAGCAACTTTAGGAAAGAAGGGATTATCTTGTATCTCACTGGTTGCTTAGCACAGCAGTGAGGCACCACTGAGAGTCCTCACCCTGGCGGAACAGAGGACAGACCTAAGGACAAGTGTCTCCAATACTAACAAAATTGGTAAGTGTGCTTCTCAAGCGCTACGTGCAGTGGCGTTTATGAACACCCTCACTATTCTGTTCTTAATGCCTTGGGTAGACTAGCCAAAAAGGATACTGCTGGGACACCCGCTAAAGCAATGTTTGTTTGAAGTAGCAAACAATGGAAGCGAGGTAAAAGTCCATCCGTAGAAGAAGAGTTGAAAATTATGGTAATTTCTTACTCTGATTCACTGTATAGCAATGACAACTAAATGGGGATTAACAAGATATTGATCATGAGAAATAAACAGCAAAAAAGTACACAACATTTAGGTAATGATCATAATTTTCTGCAATGGTAGATGGCAACTCCATGGTTGAGAATATATAGAAAATATATAGAAAGCAACCACAAAAGCAGTTAATAATAGTAGGAAGGGACGGGGTAGAGGAAGAAAACACAATGGCCACAAATGGTAGATATGATATGATCTATATAAAATCATACATTCCATATAACCTATGATGGTAATATGCAGAGAAAGATGGTCATCAAAATATTCATTGTCATTAAAACAGGAGCAGTACTGTACTCTGATGACACTTTCCTTGGCTTTATGGACATAACAATGAGCTGGTTGTACTTACTTGAAGAGAATAGTTGCTTGCACTGTATAAAAATCAAACTGGAGATATGTATTTAAGCTCAAAGCTCGACTGCTAACATGGAGTATAAAATGTGATGCTTTTGTTTTCTGGCTTCCAGCATGAGAACTCCACCAAGGTGACCTCTGTGTCCTACCAGACGACAGAGGAGTCAAGGTAGGAATTAACTCGAGCACACAAAAGCCACAGAGCTTCTTGGAGACTGAACAACACACTTTTGAATGGACAATGGGTTATTGAAAAAATCTGGGAGGAAATTTTAAAAATCTTAAAAACAAAAATTATAATACAACCTATCAGGTCCTCAGGGAGAAAGTTAAAGTAATCATATGAGGAAAGTTTATAGCTATAAGCACCCACATGAAGAAATTAGAGAGACTGCAAATAAACTAGCGCTCCACTTCAAGGCTCTAGACAAACAACAACAAGTCAACCCCAAACCCAGTGGACTGGAAGAAATAATAAAGATCAAGGCAGAAATTAATGAAATAGAAACTAAAAAAGTAACAGACAGAATTAATCAAACAAAGAGATGGTTCTCTGAGGAAATAAATAATTGATAAACCCTTCACAAAATTAACAAAAAGGAAACAGAAGACAGAAATTGATAAAATAGAGACAAAAAGAGAATAGAACCTAATAACACCCAAAGTATTATTAGAGGATGCTTCCAAAACTTATATAACAAAAGCCGGAAAACCTAGAAGAAATGGACAAATTTTTAAACAAATAACGTCCCAACTTAAATCTGGATGACATCAATAATGGAAACCAAACCATTACCTGAATGCGACAACCTGTAATGCTGTGTCCCCACAAGGAAAAACACAGGACCAGATGGATTCACTGCCAGATTCTATCAAATGCTTAAGCATGGTGCAAAAGTAGCACCTTTCAATGTGCTCCGCAATACAGAAAGGGAAAGAACACTTGGAAACTCATTCCAGGAAACCAGTATTACCCTGGTCCCTAAATACAGTAACAAAAGATAACTGCAAACCAATTTTCATGATGAAAACAGATATAAAAATTCTCAACCACTTGGGAGGCAGAGGTAGGAGGATCATCATGAGTTTGAGGCCAGCCTGAGACTACATAGTGAATTCCAGGTCAGCCTGGACGAAGAGTGAACCCCTACCTCAAAAAACTAAAACAAAACAAAAAAAGTTCTCACCAAGACTCTCAAATGCATCTTCCACATCTGCCAGGACCCAGGAGAACGTTAAGTGGAAGGGGCACCATGAACACTGTTCTTACTGCTAGCCTGACAACCAGCTCCAGGGTGATTGTGGCAGACAAGATAATCAAGCAAAACCTATTAAAGCAGAAATCCAGAGACTAAACTCAACATGAAATCAGACTGCCAGCAGGCCTGCCATGGTTCAGGGAACACTGCGGAAGAGGGGGCGGAAAGACTGCAAGCGCCACAGAGTAGGTGGGAGAACCCTGAGGCATGGTCCCCCCAGCACCGCATTGCAACTGACTGAGCCCACAGTGAATCTCATAACGCCACTGAGGAGGGCCCCAGGGAGATAGGAGCAGGGGAGCAGGAATAAAAGAGTATAATCTGTACTATAGATTTATATGTAGACATATAGTACAGATTATACAGACACATGTATAGAGAGATTATAGATATATAAGCTGTATATATATAATATGTAATTAAATATATATACTCATTTAAAAAAATTCTCACATACAAAAGGCAAGAACACATTAAAAATATTACCAATCATGACCAAATAGTATTCATACTAGGGATATAAGGTTGGTTTGACATATGTAAATTAATAACTGTGATAACCATATCATTAACTTAAGGACAGAAATCACATGATCATCTCAATTGATGCAGAAAAACCATTCAGCAAATTTTTGCATGGCTTTATGATCAAAGTTCTGGAGAAAATGAGACTAATAAAATTCATATATGAGAAAGCCCTTAGTATTACATTAAATGGAGAAAAACAGACTAGTTTCTCTAAGAAAACTCCTGGACTTAATAAATACTTTCAGTGAAGTTGGAAACTAAAAAAAAAAATCAACACATTGGAGCTGGAGTGATGGGTCAGTGGCCAAAGGCACTTGCTTTTATAGGCTGAGAGTCCAGGTTTAATTTCCCATTACCTATGTAAAGCCAGGGGCACAAAGTGGCTCATGCATCTGAAGTATGCTTGCAATGGCAGGAGGCCTTGATGTACCCAATCTATTACTTTCTCTCTCAAATAAGTAAATAAATAAATATTTTAAAAATCACACAAAATCCAGCTTTTATATATACCCATAATGAGCTCAGAGAGAAAGAAATCTAGAAAAACATTCCTTTCATAATAGCTTACTTGATTAGTTAATACTTAGAAATAAACATAACCAAAAAATGTGCAGGATCTCTACAATAAAAACTTCAAAACACTAATTTAAAAAAAAAAAAGGAAAAGGAAAAGAGAGAGAAGTTCCAACAGTACACTATAGGATGGAAAGGTTCTAGGTTCCTAGATGGGCAGAATCAATACTCTGACAATAGCTTTATTGCCCAAACTAACCCTATTCTAGTACATTCCTCACTGAGCTAATTCAGCAATTCATGTGGAAGCACAAGACCATAAGCGTCCAAAGCACCCCTAAGAAGGAAGAGCACAGGAAGAGGCATCACAAGACTTGACCCCAAATTCTACTACAGGGCAACAGTGACAAAAACCAAAGGTTCAGGCACCAAAACAGACATACAAACCAATGTAACAGAAGATTCAGAAATAAGTCCATACTGTTTGGCCATCTAATTCGTGACAAATAAGCCAAAAACATTCAATGGAAAAAGATACAGTAAAACTGGATATCCGTTTGTAGAGGAATGAAATCAGATCTGTATTTCTCGTGCTGTTCAACTATCACTTCAAGGGGTATCAAATGACTTAATCTAAAACCTGAAACACAGAAAGTGCTAACGGAAATAAAAGGGAACACACTTCAAGATATAGGCACAGGCTTCCAATTACAGAGGAGAAAAGCCCCAAGAATCAATGTTCCCTACTAAGGCAGCTGGTGATTTTAAGTGAAAACAAGGCTCATTTACCATTCTGAAACTCCTGCAAGCATGATGAGTGATACCAAAGAGACCTGGCCTGTGCTCTGTAACTGGAATAACTAAGTCTGGGTTAGGGCACATCTGCAGACAGTATGAGTCACCGGTTCTTAAGCACAACATTGAGACCCACTGCACAGGAATAAAACGATTCCTTCCCAACCATTACCACACTGATGATCCTCTTCATCACCCAAGCTCTGTGACAGGAATTCACACAGAGATTAATGCTGTGATCACACCAGCTCAGACAACATCCATTCTGCAGCCCATGGATCAAAGAGCACTTCTTCCTTTCAAGACTTGTTAGGTATGAAGCACATGCGCAAGGTGTGGAGGGAGACAGCAGCTGTTCTGAGGAACCAGGGCAGTGTAAGGAGAAAATGATCTGGAGAGGATGTTCTATCCTACATGCCACACAGAGCACTGGTGATTCACGGGAGGAGGTGAGGTTTGGAAGAAGCCCAGGTCAATGCTTACAGATGGCTGTCAGGTGCTCAACACTTCACTAACAGAGGGTATGGGCAGATATGGTGGAAACAGCAAGAGAACTAGAGAAGTGTGACCCAAAGAGTAATGGAGTTGTTGAAATTTCTTATGGATAGGCAAAGTCAGTGACTTCTTGATTTGGAGTCCACTTCTGTGAAGATGTTCTGAATGCTGTTGAAAAGGAGACAGGATATTACAAAGCAATGTCCGGCCTTAAGAGGACTGACTCTGATATGAAGAGAAGCTCTGTTGTGAATCAAATATCATCAAATCATATCTGAATGCTATAGAGGAATCTTATGTGAAAGGAGCACTAAACCAGCACAGCTAATTTCATTGTTTTCTTTTGAAAAATTGTCATGGCCACCCAAACCTTCCAACAAGTACCCTGATCAGTTAATAGCCATCAGTTCCAAAAGGCTATTCTTTGCATAAAAAGATGACAACTTGCTGAAAGCTAAGATCTAGCTTTTTTTTTTTTTTTTTTTTTTTTTTTTTTTTTTTTTTTTTTTTGAGGTAGGGTCTCACTCTAGTCCAGGCTGACCTGGAATTCACTATGAAGTCTCAGGGTGGCCTTGAACTCACAGTGATCCTCCTACCTCTGCCTCCCAAGTGGTGGAAATGATATGCCTTGACTTCAGATTTAAATGTGGCTTCCACCAAAGATGAGAAAAGAAACCACCTTGAAACCAAAGCACACCATCCCCTATTCCAATAGCTTAGTGGCTTCCTGAGAGCCTCAGAATCTGAGCCAAGTTTAATCAATGTAAAATGAAACTTCTGTGCTGTATAAAGCAAGAGGATGAAAATGCTATGGAGCAAAAGCGTAGCCAGCAGCAGGGAGCCTTGTCTAAGGGTCACACCTTCACTGTGTGACCCATCTGTGCTCAGCGCACACCGACATTGCTTGCTGATTCTAAAGAGCACCTTACAGAATCTGGACCTTTGTATTCTCTGTTCCCTCCATCTGGAATCTTCTTCCTCTAGATCTACACACAGAATTCTTGTCTGTATCTGAAATGTTGCTCTTACATCAGTGCTTCTGTGGTGGTCCATATCGCTTGTCTCTATTTGTTATCTTTCATTATTTCCTTTACTGCAGTCAACACTATGTGGGACAATTTATTTTTATGTATTATGTTTCTTCCATACCAAAATTTAAGCTCTGTGAGAGCACTGCCTATTTTATGCCCCATTATAGCCCCAGCACCTAAAACAATGCTTGCCATATTCATCAAAAAATCTTTGAAGAGGGCTGGAGAGATGGCACATCACTTGAGGGACATGCTTGAAAAGCCTCATGGCCTGGGTTAGATACCCCAGTACCCTCATAAATAGCCAGATGCATAAAGTGGTACATGTACCTTGAGTTTGTTTGCAGTTGCTAGAGGCCCTAGAGCAACCATTGTCTCTACCTGCACCCCCATAGATAGACAGAAGGACAGATAGATAGATAAAGTAGCCTTTCCTCAGGCATTAAAAAAAAAAATCTTTGAGCAGGGTGTGGTGGTACACACCTTTAATCCTAGCACTTGGAGGCAGAGGTTGGAGGATCGCAATGAGTTCAAGGCCACCCTAAGACTCCATAGTGAATTCCAGGTCAGCCTGGGCTAGAGTGAGACCCAACTTCCAAAAAACAAAAACAAAAAGTCTTTGAAGAATAAATACATGATAGAGCCTCTGTGTGGATAGGAATGACCATCCCCTCCAAGTTCAAGGCCATATACACAGTACAACAGAACAAATGTGATTTCCTTATATCATACTGGAATCCACAGAATGATCACTATGTTTAACAGAGTTGAACCTAAGAGTTCTGGTGAAAAACTGCAATAGTTGCAGAACATTTTACACTTGAGCCTGACAAAACATTAAAGTAGGAACTATTCTAAACTTGCTGCCTGCTCTTGCAACTCTAGCCAAATTCTGCACCTGGGACAGATAGGGGAAATTTTTTCATTCAGTTATATATAAACACAATGCTATACTTAAAAAAAATGGGATTCTTAGTGAAATAAATAATTTAAATAAAATGGAAGCCAACTAACTTTCAAATAAAAGAAGTGTACTTCCAGGAGAAATAAAAGGTTACATAAAATTTTATTTTATCCTTCTTTTCTTCAGAGCATTTAAGTAAATATTTATGAGTATCTACGCACATAGAGAGACAAAGTACGTGTGTACATTATCTAGTATCACTCCAATTTCTATTTCAACACGAATGCTTGTAAAATTTCCAAATTATAGTTTTAAATCTTTAAAAAACCAAATAGACTGTGTTCTAAATCTACTTTAGAACTCCTTTTGATTATATATACTACATTCTCTTCAGAGACTATAATATCACATGCTACAGTATAATTGAAGAAAACTGGCAACTTATTTCTAAGAACTTGCTTCATTCTTCATTGAACACCATAAAGTTGAAAAGAAATATTCAGAAATCACTTATATCACACAAAAAGGATCACATGAGAAATATATAAGAAATTTTCCAAAATGATCAGCAAAACTCCTTTCTGCTTATCACTTTCTACATTTTACTCTACATTCCTCTATTCTTGTTTTGTGTTAACCAACACAACATGAAAAATGACTTCACCTGTCACATTCTATCCTGAATAGAACGTGGTGTTTATGAACCAGCAGATAGGGGCTGAGGAGACAGCACCATGGACAGAAAGCCTGCCATGCAAGTGCAAGTGTGAGGACTGAGGTTCAGACCCCTGGCACCTACTTAGGTGCTGGGTGAGGTGCCAACCTGGCAGTTGGTAAGCAGAGACATAGGAACCTGCGAGCAAGCAGGCTGGACCATGGTATTAGGGAGTTCTGGGTCTCGGCCAGTGTGTGGTGGTGCACACCTTTAATCCCAGCACTCAGGAGGCAGAGGTAGGACGATTGCTGAGAGTTGGAGGCCACCCTGAAACTACATAGTGAATTCCAGGTCAGCCTGAGCCAGAGTGAGACCCAACCTTGAAACCCACCCCCGCAAAAAAGAAAGAAACCCTGTCTCAGTAAAATGTATGGAGAACAACTGAGGAAGACATGACATCACTGCCTGGTCTCCAATGGTACTCTACCACACATGCACATGGCTCCACATGCATATGAACACACATCTACACAGCCATGCAGATCACACACACAAACATGAAAAATAAAAAATAGCAGATAATAAATATTGGATGGGTGGATCAAAAGAAGAATAAATTTTGTTTTTCAGGGAAATATGTGCATGAATTATAAGATAAATGCATAAGAGGAGAAATAAGAAACATAAACACACTAAAAGAGCATAACTACTACTAAAATACATTTAATTCACCAGTTCTTTCCTACATTGAAAATGTGTGTACTTTAGTAATAAGCCAATCATATACCACTGAAAGGTACATTTGGATATCTGGGCACCCAAAAGCAGTTTGCAACAATTCTATTTGGAATGACTTTATATATTTAGTCTTTGTCACCAATTTTCTAAACATGAATCATAAATTTATACAATCTTACTTAAAACTGTTTTTCTTGACAGTAACATCATTCTTTACTCTAATGAAAAAAAAATAATGAACACACTTCATTATATGGAGCAGCCATGTGTATCTCTGATGTAATGATTCCTTATTGCATAAAGTCTCCAAATTATGTAGTATATATGTTTTAGTTAATTAAAGATAAGCTGATACTAACTTGGCCTAAAAATGTTATCACTGGACAGTTTGGTGTTTTAATGCCACAGATTCCAAAAGTGTGGGACATGACCCCATAATGAGGCCATATACTTGAAGTGGGAGGTCACAAAAACTGTGCAACAGTAAAATATTGCTGAACATGCAACAATCAAAAATTATTTCAACATCAAATATACAACAAACCCATATTATATGGTATAACACCATTGCAGCCTTGACTCTGAACACACAACACACACACTTTGCACTGCACATGCGGCCAGACTGGGCAACACCAGCCAGTACTGGCTGAAACATGCCAACTCGGCCTGGAGAAAAGAGCAATGTCACTGCATGATTCCTGCACACACCAAACATTGGGCTCTTCTGGAAACACAATGGCTTCATTACATACACACACAGAAAAAAAAAAAAAAAGACTTTAAATATATTCAGCATATAAATACCAAATTAGTAAATCTTTAGATTTTATTGTGTTCAAATGTTTGATTTTAACAACTGCTATTTGTTGGACTATCTTGAGTTTTATAAACAATTTTAAAATGAATTTTGGTTAGGATTTAGACATAATTTCTAGCAGTTTCTGAAATGGCTCTAACATAAACTCTGCCATTTTGGACTTCACATTCATGTGAAGCAACACTCGCAATATTTATTATAAAATCATGATCCAGATCAACTCTGTAAAATGTTGAAGATGCTCTAACCACCTGCAGACACACTCAGCCAACATTAATCTTTATGGAGTAGTAAACAAGTATATCCATCTCAGTATGAAATTTTGTTTTTGTATTTAATACCCTGTGAAATTAAATATGTACCAAAAATTGTTTTAAAATATTTTATGATTTTGTCATTTATTTACTTAGTTAAGTTGCTGGGCTTATATACTTATTATAAATTACATTACATATACTTATATCCTAGTAGTCATGTAAACATTTCTTGGATGACCAAAGGGGCCAAGAATGGAAAACAATTTAAGAAGCTTTATTGTAAATGACACTTAGAAACTCAAAGGAATGAATAAAATATAGCCGTAAAAAGTTGCCCATTTCACAAATGACAACTTTGGAGCCGGGCGTGGTGGCGCACGCCTTTAATCCCAGCCTTCAGGAGGCAGAGGTAGGAGGATTGCCGTGAGTTCAAGGCCACCCTGAGACTACAGAGTTAATTCCCGGTCAGCCTAGACCAGAGTGAGACCCTACCTCAAAAAAACCAAAAAAACAAAACAAAACAACAACAACAAAAAAAAACCCAAAAATGAGCCGGGTGTGGTGGCGCACACCTTTAATCCCAGCACTCGGGAGGCAGAGGTAGGAGAATCACCGTGAGTTCAAGGCCACCCTGAGACTACAGAGTTAATTCCAGGTCAGCCTGGACCAGAGTGAGACCCCACCTCAGGAAAAAAAAAAAAAAAAAAAAAAAGACAACTTTGCTCCATCCCTACCCTAGAAGCAAAGAGCCCTCACTTCCTTTCCTTCATGCTTGTGTAACAAGTGTGGTTTCGTCTTCAGATCTGCCTAAGGCTCAAACTTGAATAAACTAAGACAGGCACTGGACTTGCGAGGCGATGGGGCTGGGTACATTACAAAAGACAGATTACAAAAGAGATTTTAAGAAGCTTCGCTTCCAAACTTTAAGTTTCCAGTCTATGCTTCACTTGAATTTTGATGAGTTCAAAATAGCCTCACCAGCTGTTTTTAAATGGTATCATGTAAGTGACTAAAAACCTGTGAATCATTGACATAGAAAGTAAGGGTTAAAGGTGACCAGGTGTGCTTTTAAATATGTTGCATAAAATTGATTTCCATGGTTATTAATAACTAAAATTCAGTATTTTAAGATATCAGGAATAGTGAACACTAGGTGTCAGTGTAAGAAATGGAAAAATACTTTAAAAAACCTGTTGTTTCCAATCAGGTATATAGCAAAAAAAATCAAAAGCAGCTGTGACCACATTTACTCACAATTGTATAATTCAGCTAACAAGCTGATCTTCCTTTCAGACAAAAGGTCCCGCTCCAAAACCATCAAGAGTTTAAAACCAGATTATGATTATTAGAAATAGCAAGTCTTTCATGACATCAACTCTATAAGGCATAGCAAGTTTGTATTTCTAAGAACATATTTCCAAGAAAAGTTTCCTTTCCAGAACACATTTTTTTCAATAACACTGTTAATCCCAGGTAAGTTTTAGGCAGCATGGTTGACATTGGTAACAGTTTGCTTGCAAAAAAAAAAAGTTAGCTTGAAAATAACAGTGCTGGGTAATTTTTTAAAGGGTACTGAGGGCAGGGGGAGCACTCCATGGAAAGTGCTTGTTCAACATATGTAAGACCTTGGCTCTAGCTCTATTTTGGCAAGAACCAAATAAAAAGGTGCTGAGTTTCCAGTGTTTCCTGAGTAGAAGGCTCCCACATAGACTGCCAGGTACTAAAACTTACGTGCTCCGGAACACATGCCTCTAATCCCAGCACTTGCGAGGGTGAGGCAGGAACTCGCATGCCCAAGGCTAGCATCATAAACAGAGATGAAGGTCATGGTCACAAAACAACTTCTAAACTCTTGGCCCAGCATGTTTCAATCCCTGCATCACTGAACACTGTGATCTCTCTCTATGTGTTTCTCAAGCATGTTAGAAGACTTCCATTCAGTATTCTAAAAAGCACTATGATTGAAAAAAAAGTGAAATAAGCATCACTAAATATCATTAAAATATAAACTTTAAGGGCTCAAAAAGCATTCGGAGACATTTAGGGATTTGCTGGATAAACATAAATGCTTTGATCCAACTCTGTTATTCTTTTGTCTAATAGCTAATTTCTATCCCAATTCCAGTTATGACGAAGTACACAGTATATGAAAAAAGCTTTTCCAACTCCCAGCACTGAAATAAACTGAAAAATTTGCTGATTTCCACGTCTGCTTGGTTATAAATGGAGGGACGTCAAGGAGGGACGTAAAGTCAGAAGGGCGACAAGGATTGCCACCCGACATCCTCTGAGTCCCTCTCTGAGCCGTGGCCTGTGTGTACCAGCATTCACACATACACACATGCACACACATGCAGCCATACATATGTTATGCACACATACACTGACACGGAATACACCAGGTATGTCAGAACAAAAATGCATTTCACAGGCTGGAGAGATGGCTTCGCGGTTAAGCGCTTGCCTGTGAAGCCTAAGGACCCTGGTTCAAGGCTCGGTTCCCCAGGTCCCACGTTAGCCAGATGTACAAGGGGGCGCACGCGTCTGGAGTTCGTTGGCAGTGGCTGGAAGCCCTGGCGCGCCCATTCTCTCTCTCCCTCTCACTGTCTGCCTCTTTCTCTCTCTGTCTGTCACTGTCAAATAAATAGATAAAAATAAACAAGAAAAATTTTTTTTAATGCATTTCAGTGTTCTTAAAATTTCTACTACACGGACATTTATAAATATCAACTACATCATTACTGGAACAGATTGTATGAAAATACAGTTATTTTATATATGATAGCAAAAATACAAATTATTTTTAAAGAGAATGTTGACTAATTCTTTTGCTTTTAAATAGAAGAAAGTATTTAGTAAATTTTAAAGCAGCTATAAAAATTTTATTATCTATTAAATTAAATGTATATTTTGGAAATTTATATATATCTGCGGTATAAATTGGAACTTAATAAATTATCACTTAAAACATATATGGATAAAAATTTGTATTATGAATATTAATATAGCTTTTCAATCTCATACATCAAATCTTACACCAAGTCTCATCATCACCCTAACACAAAACAGGTGAAGAAAAGCCTCAACTAGAACTTTCCTTCATAAAGTCTATTAGCATTGCAAGGAATAATATAAATATCTAGAATAGTATGCAATAATCTAAGTATACTTTTTTGATATTTTTAAAATCTCTCCTTTGGGCTGGACAGATGGTTTAGCAGTTAAGTGCTTGCCTGTGAAGCCTAAGGACCCCGGTTCAAGGCTTGATTCCCCAGGACCCACATTAGCCAGCTGCATAAGGAGGCATACACAACTGGAGTTCATTTGCAGTGGCTGGAGGCCCTGGTATGCCCATTCTTTCTCTCTCTCTGCCTCCCTCTCTGCCTCCCTCTCTGCCTCCCTCCCCCCTGCTCTCTCTCTCTGTCTCTCTCTCTCTTTCTCTGTCACTCTCAAATAAATAAATAAAAATTTAAAAAAATTAAAAATCTCTCCTTTTTATACATTCAATCCCTGTGCTAGAGGTCTACAAAATGATGCCATTTCATGCTACATTCAAGGGCATGGGTTCAAGCCCTAGAGCCAAAAAAGTGAAATAAACTAAGAAGGCTTCTGAAACTTCCATAAATACTTTCCAGGACAAGATTTACATATTTTATGCATAAACTAATTACACAATCTATGGGTATTTGTTCCTTTAAGCAATTGTTCAGTCCTGGTTCCCACACGCATTGCTGCACCTGCTGTAATTAATTGCCATAGTCTCTCCAGAGACCATGTTTTGCTCCAGACTACATAGCAGAAAAGAAAAACAGACAAGCTTTACATCAAACACACTTTGAGTAATAAACATGATCTTTGGAGAATTGGTCCAACACTATTACTTAACTTCATAGGAATTGAAGTACAAAAAAATTAAATTTCACTGATGAACGTCAGCTAAAGAGCTGCCCTTCAAATATTCTCAGTGAGTTTACTTAAGCTTGTGCTAGTTGACACACTTAAGGAAACTTTATTCTTCTTTCCATTCACATTAACAATTTGAAGTTAATTTTTTCTCAGTGCTTCTAATATAAATAATACCTTGTTAATACCAGAATTTATATATATATGTATATATATGTGTGTGTATATATATATGTATATATATGTGTATATATATATATATGTGTGTGTGTGTATATATATATATATATATATATATATATATATATATATATACACACACATATATATCCTATCATGTTTTATACACACATAAACACATACCACTTAGAATTTTAAAATAACTTAGAGAAATATCCTGGGATATTTAGCATATCTTTAGTAAGCTAAGATGAGATTTATGAATTGATCTACATATGTGAACATGTATAGACACATTTAAAATTACCTCCATAAACAAGTTACTCTCCACCACAACAGAGTGAAGCAATAACCCAGTAAAACATAATGATCCATATGAAGAATTCATTTCAGTGGAAAGGAATAATGTACACTTTCATAGTCAGAATATATGTATATATATTCTGTATATATATGTATATAGTCAGAATGTGTATATATATGTGTATATATATATATATGCATATATGTATATGACATATTAGTTATGTCTAGAGGCATGAAGTGACGACACACGTGAGAAAGCAAGTAACCAAGTAAAAATACACTAAGAGTGACCAATCTGAAATAAGTACTGCACATAAAAAATCATTTCTTCTCATAGTAAATGCTTTTACTTCATTCAGTTCCCATAGTAAATCCGGAAACAATCAAAGCTATCAGTAAAAATGAGGAAAGTAACCCGGTTTACTGCCACACTCTGTTCTACTGTGAACCACTGTGTGTGTGTGCGTGTGCTGGTGTGTGCTTCCCACAGCAGGTGTAGCTTGCGTTTGTTTATGCTAAATACATGGAAAGCTTAGATTTATTTTTCCTAGTTGGTATGTGAACTCCTTTATCATTTTCCTGTCAATACAGGGTGTTTCCGGTTCCTGGAGCTACTCTGCATGTTCTGACTCAGGACAAAGTTGGAATGTTTGGTAGCTGGTAGACTCTCCCATCCTGGGACTCTTTAGATCCCTATGGGGCTGCTGCTTCCTTAATTTTACATAATCACAAATTATATTACCCTGTCCTATTTTGATAACTTCTATGGTCCAAGTTTCACACAGGAAACTTCCTCTATTTTAAGATATGCCTGTAAACCATTACTGAAGTGGCATAATGTAATAGCTTCACACCCTGCTGATTACGAGAGAATGTGGCCCACAGTGCTTGGTGGAGGAAGACAAGCTGCTGGTTCAAAACTGCCAGTAAGTGACTGAGAGAGGGGTGAATCAGGTCCACACAGATCAGGTAAGCCCACTTCTCACATCTAAGTTTTTCCTTATTACTTTTCATAATTAAAATATCTTAAATTAATTAGCTTCTGATATGAAAACATACTAGAACAAAATATCTAATATGATTTTAAAATGAAAGGTAGACAATTACATTCTGTGCACAAAATATATGGTTTGAATTTGAAAAGTGTCCGAAAGCTTTATGTGTTTAGACACCTAATCTCTGGCTGATGGAACTATTTGGGGAGGCTGGGGTATCTAACTGGCAGAGGTGGGTCACTGGACACAGACATTTTGGTTATAGCCCAGATGCTCCTCCAGCTCTTGGCTTCTGGTCTAGCCACCATGTGAGGGGATCTGCCACACACTCTGTCTTCACGCCATAACAGACTGGACCCAGGGAAACACAAACCCAAGTAAACCTTTCCTTTGTTGAGTTGTTTTTGCCAGGCACCTGCCCATAGCAATGAGAAAACCTGAGGCAGCAGTTAGGGCTCCTCATAAATGGCTTTGAATTCAGAGAAATAAAATAGTGATGAAGCCATTAGAAATCATGACTGGTTTTGAATTTGAAATGATACTCTTGAAAAAATAATAGTAGTCAATCTCATAATTTCCAACAAAAACAATATTCTATTTACTTAAGATAAGAACTGAACATGGCAAACTGGGGAGAAGGAGGCAAAAGATTGAAATGTTTGCATCTGTTTGATAAATTTTGAAATTCCCAGGGTTTTTATTTTTATTTTTCATTAATTAGAAAATTTTGTATTAATTAATTAGAAAATTAAATTTTGTATTAATTAATTAGAAAATTAATTAATTAATTAGAAAGAGAGAGAAATGTAGGGAGGGAGAGTGAGAATGGGCATGCCAGGGCCTCTAGCAATGACAAATGAACTCCAAATAAATGCACCATTTTGTGCATCTGGCTTAGGTATGTACTGGGGAATTGAACCTGAGTTCTTAGGCTTTGCAGCCAAGTGCTTTAACCGCTAAGCCATCTCTCCAGCCACCAGGGTATTTTCAATCTATTTTTCATCTAAATCAGGCCACTTTCTAGCCCTGTTATTAATAATCATAGTAAACATTTATTACTACTACAACTACTGATGTAACAGAGAAGGGATAGAGTACTCTAGGAATTTCATTCAGTTTTTAGATATGTTATAATCTAATTGTGCCATTTTTATGGTCAATATGAAAAGTAAGTCTTAGTACTTGAACATCACAAAACAGGGAAACAGACACTTGAGGTTTCTAGCCATTTCTAATTTGAATTCCATTGAGTCATATAAAATAGCCAAAATTCAAGTATTTATAACCTATAAAACAGTAATTTCATTTGGTTCAAACTTATATAACACAGCTGACTAAATGACTGCTTACCCATAATTCAACTTCAAAATTCCATGACTTGGCCAGGTGTGGAGGCACACACCTTTAGTACCAACACTTGGGAGGCAGAAAGGAGGACTGCAGTGAGTTCGAGGCCAGTCCAAGACTACATAGTGATTTCCAGGTCAGCCTGGACTACAGCAAGACCCTACCACAATAATAATAATAATAATGATGATAATGATGATAATAACAACAACAACAATAAAATAAATTCCATGACTTGGACTAGGGGTACAGTTCAGTGGTAAAGTGCTTGCCTAGCATACTCAAGGACTGGGATTCTCAGTGCCAAACAGATACATACAAGAATATCCAGTGATTCTGTGATTCTAATCTGCCATTGCAGGAAAGAGAACAAAAGCTTTCCCTTGATTTTATATGACATAACTTCCTTAGTTAATGTACTTTACAATGCACATGCAGAAGTTTATAAAAGAGCTATTATGGGTAGAAATGGATAATAAATACACAACAACTAGCTACAACATGGCATTCATTATTTCTTCTCAGGAAAGAGAAGGGACATTAGCAGGGAGGAGATGATAGAATTCACTTATGATCAGGAAGCACCACTATACCAGTAGAATCTTCTGGTTTTAATTGCATTATGATTGTATAAAATGCAAATGTCTGAGTACGCTGAAGAGTAGTTGGAAACTCTTTGTACCATTTGTGAAAATAAAAATGAATTAAAAAAAGTCCAAAATAAAAAGTTTGAAAAAGGTGTAACAAACAAAAACTTTCAGCAAACATGTGATAAAAGAAAGCAGACCAGTGGCTGCCAAAGGCTGAAAACTGACCGCACAGGCACCAAAAAATGACTTCAGATGGTATGAAGTTTATAAATCCTGATTATACTAATTCTTATGAAACTATCCCATTATCAAAATTCATTAAATTATGCACTTACACTAGCAAATAGTTATATCTTCATAAAGCTGACAAAAATAAATAAAAAAAAAAACAGATACAAGGGGTTAGAGGGATGTCTTAGCTGTTAAGGCATTGGCCTACAAAGCCAAAGGATACCAGTTCAATTCTCCAGGACCCACATTAGCCAGATGCACAAGGGGGTGCATGTATCTGGAGTTCATTTGCAGTGGCTGGAGGCACTGGTGTGCCCATTCTCTCTCTCTCTCAAATAAACAAAATAAATATACAAAAAAAAAAAAAAACAACCACAGATACAAATAAAATCTTTAAAACAATGTCTTGGGCTGCAATCCTAGTAAAAACAGAATACAGAGAAGAAATATCAAATAAGATCACATAAACTCTTACCAAGTTAACTAACTGTGTGTGAACCACATCTTCAACCAAAACTGCTGTTTCATGGAGAGGCCGTCTAGCATCGCCTAAAGAAAACCTGTGAAAGAAAAGAAAAGACCAATGCTAAAGACTACAAGCTAATATAAGTAGAAAATAAAAATAAGACTCTGCCCAAGAAAAAGGCTATAAACCTTTTTCTCAAATACCCAAATTGATACATAATTTATTGTGGACAAAGGAAATAAATATCTCAGGTATTTTATAATTTCTACAAAATTCCAGTGTTTCCCATTGTAATCTTTTTCCATTTTAGTATGTGATATGTACATTATTTTCAAAGATCACTCACTTAGTGCTGTGCCAAAACACAAAATACTATAACCTCACAACATTGGCAACCAAAAAATTATGTGCCTACATCCACACTCTCAATAGAAATGAACAGTCATAGCCACATTAAGAGTTGCAAAGTATGTGATATCAATAAATATTGACAATTTCTAAAAGGTAAATGCATAAGTGGCATCCACTGCTATTTTCAATTATATACAAACAGAATATCAGATGGATTATAATTTTTCTTCCGATAATCCAGTTTAAACATAATATATACAAAGATACTCTTCTTAATGAAGAATGCTTGAAACATCCACAATAATATACTGAAGTGTTCTGTGAACCCTGCTTTAGCTATACAGGAGACAAAACAATTCATGCAAGCTGATAAAACAGAGTGCAGAGGGAAAGAGAGTGCTCAGAGCACCGACTTAGCTCCCTGCAGCTATGTCCTGGTATAGCCAAAGATGCAGAGACCCCGAGCAGGTTAGAGATACAGATGAAGAGCCCAATATAAAGAGAAGCGAAGCTAATACCCAGTGATCGTGGCACTTTCAGTGTGTGAACAAGAAAATAAATATAAAAGGGACTCATTTAAAACTGATAAAAAGAAATATATCTACTAAGGGGTAGAGGAAAGGACTCAGTGGATGAAATGTAAGCATGAGGACCGGAGCTCAGATCCGCAGCACCCACATCAAGGCTGGGTGAGGATGCTGTTCTGCAAGTAACACATCATTCAGGGACGAGAAGCTGGCTAGGCCATCTGCGTCGGCAAGCACTGAGCTCAAGCGCAAGGTCCTGCCTCGACAAATGAGGGCATGCCATTGAGAAATATGCCTGACACCAGTCTCTAGGGTCCATAAGAATGTGCACACATGCATGCACCCACCCATGTGAACACACACATACTATACATACATGTCAAAATCCCTCCAAATTTCCAAAACTGTAGGAAACATCCTACGTAGAGGCATTTACACCACTTAAAGACCTGACCAATGTTTGATGACTGCTACCACTACATTTGGGCAATATAGTTCTTAAGCTTATAGATAAAGCAGTAATGCCAGCACATGGGAGGCAGAGGCAGGAGGATTGCTGTGAGTTTGAGGCCACCCTGAGACGACAGAGTGAATTCCAAGTCAGCCTGAGATCCCACCTGGAAAAACCAAAAAACAAACAATAGCTTCCTTGATAACATATTTTCCTCATTGATGGCTTAACACCTCAATATGAATCTCTCCTCTTCCCTGTCATAATCATACTTCTATATAATTTAAATGAATTTCAAGGATTTTTAATTTTGTCACATCCCAAGAAATAAGTATAAGCATATAGAAATATAAAAATGTTATAAAATTCTTCCTGACATAAAATAACATTGATGGGAAAAAAATCCCAATATATTTATCTCTGTATTTGTTGAAAATATGGTAAGACAGGATTCCAGTCTGAAAAGGAAGGCACTGACATTTTCTGAGGTATTAATGCACATTTGCTGAAGGCCTACATGTGCTGCTTGGGATCAAGCAGTGAACAAATCGGGCAACAGGGGTCAAGCTTACACTCCAGCATAGAAAGGGCGCAATGAAGACTATAAAGTACAGGAACACTTTTACGTTACAAACTTAGCACAGCAAAAGAAAATAACAGATTCCGCCTGTAGAATCGCACAGGTGTCTTTCGGGCTGTTAAGATTCCCCAGGTGAGGCACACCTGTATTATGGACTGAGACAGAGAACACCTGATTAAAGGAAGTAAGGGAGGGGCGGAGGGAGGAAGGGATGGAGGGAGCGAGGAAAGAAAGAAAGAAACCAGGGGCTGGAAAGATGGTTCAGTGGTTAAGGCCCCTACCTACAGAGCCCAACGAGCTGGGTTCACTTCCCCAGTGCTTGCCTAAAGCCACATGCACAAGGTGGCACATGTGAAGGCCCTGGGGCAACCATTTTCTTTCTTCTATCCCTATCTCTCTCTGCTTGCAAATGAAATACATGCATACATACAAACATACATACACACACACACACATACACACACACACACACACACAGAGAGAAAGAGAGAGAGAGAGACAGACAGACAGACAGACATAGCCATACATACATAAATGCCTTGGGAGGCAGAGGGAGTAGAATCACCATGAATTTGAGGCCACCCTGAGACTACATAGTGAATTCCAGGTCAGCCTGGGCTAGAGACTCTACTTTGGAAAAAAAGAAAAAAAGAAGGAAAGAAAAAACCTGGAAGTGAGCCTAGTATTACAAGCCTATCATTCCCACCCACCCCTAATGCCCAAAAGGTTGAGGCAGGGGAACTTCAAGAACAAGAGCAGCCTGGTGCTGGGCACGCAGGCACACGCCTTTAATCCCAACACTTGGGAGGCAGAGGTAGGAGGATCACTGTGAGTTCGAGGCTACCCTCAGGCTGAATAGTGAATTCCAAGTCAGACTGGGCTACAGTGAAACCTTCCCTTGAAAAACCAAAAAAAAAAAAAAAGAAAAAGAAAAAAGAAAAAAGAAAAGGAAAAACAAAATTCTAGAGATGTTAGTATGAGACAGGGGACAGGAAAATATTAAAATGGTATTAAGCAATTTTTTATATATGAAAAGCAACAGCTATTAAAAATAAGAAAGAAGGGCTGGAGAAATGGCTTATTGGTTAAGGCACTTGCCTACAAAGCCAAAGGACCTATGTTCGATTCCCCAGGACCCCCATAAACCAGATGCACAAGGGGGCACATGCATCTGGAGTTGGTTTACAGTGGCTGGAGGCCCTGGCATGCCCATTCTCTCTCTTTCCCCCTCTCATTCCCTCTCTCTGCCTTTGTCTCAAATAAATAAATAATATATTTAAAAAAAAAAAGAAAGAAAGAAAAAATTAAAAAAATAAAGAAAAATTAAATGAGGAAATCTTATAAATACCAAAAGTAATCTACGAAAACTCTTCCAGGACTATCAGACCACAAAGCATGAAACGTACATGGAGGGAATTTGATAGCACTAGCAGAACATCTATATGAATCTCTTCTAATAATTCCTAGGCCAATCGTCCTCAGGTCTTAATATGACACTCTATTTGAGGAAGGGAAAAACAATGAATGAAAATTTCACCATCACATCTATTCACTCTACTGTAAAACCACCTCACGGTCATGAACCCGGATAAAGGCAGGACTCTAAACTCACTCAGAACTCCTGTCTAATTGTCATAATGAATAAGAAAAATAAAACTGTAACAAATTAAATAAATTAAACTTATGTGATCACTTATTAGATAGTAAAATTAACAAGCCAAAATGATGCCTGGTCCAATTAATACATAGCACTAAATTTTTTCAAGGCTTGCAGAGAGAAGCAACCACTTCAGAAAAGTTATTTAGTCTGCTAAGCCCCCAAAACATTTAATATTGCTATGACTTTACTATAGCATCTTTACTGAAACCTAGAAGAAAACTAACTCTTCATAACACTGGAAACAGATTTTGTTGGTAACCACTACAGAATCTTACATTCATTAACAGTGAGTTATTCTCACTGTTTAAACCAACTTCCCGTAGGGCTGACGGTGTAGCTCACTGCAGGAGTAAGGGCACACCAGTTCTATCTCCAGCACGACGAAAACAAACAGAACAGCTGTTAACCACACAACGGCACGTTTAATGCCATGACACCACCTGGGACTCAGAGAGATCGAAGTACGGTAGAACTGACTGGAATCAACAGCAATAAGCCACACGATGACAAGCCATTAAAAGGACAGTGAACAGAAATGAGACCATGCTGTACTGGGATTGTTATCCATACAGAATGTACACAAATATGAATTAGTCTAGTAGTATTTCCCTGATGGATGGTGTAGAGAAAAAAACATCTACTCCGTAATTGAATGAACTGGGAGAATACCTCATATTACACTGTTCTTTGAAACTGAAATGCTTGTCCCCATACGAGAGCCTCTGGGAAGTGCTGCAAGGCAAGAACTGGAATCCCAGTGTCCTTACCATGTATGTAATTAGACTTCTAGGCCTACCTAATTATGTAACATTGAAAATCAATTTAGGAACACTGACTTACGGGGAAGAACTCCAAAAAGGACTTTGGAGAAAGGATTTTAAATAAGCTTCAGTCCAAGATGTTAGAGCTTCAAAGCCAAGTACTTCAGTTTTAAATAGTGACGTGGTGGTGGTGGCAAGAGGAGCCGACAATGGGCCTTTCAAGCATTCTTACTCACTGTGCATCATGGCAGCCCTGAATGGTACCCTGGCCGCTACTTCTGTAAGTTTCCACAAGCTAAGAAACAATGATTTTCCTGACTAATGAAAGACTAATAGCGGATTCTTTGGCCATCATCTTATTCATTAGCCCCTAGAAGCAGTTTTAGAGATCTTCAATGGTTTAACAAAGTTGATTGCTGCTTCTTTTTTAAAGTCAATCATGAACGTCTTACAGCAATAAGTACATCTTTTAGCACCAAGAAGGCAACATAGTATCATCTATTACCAGTATTCTACAGAGGATGTCAACCATAGGACATTGCTAATCCCTTATATCTGAACTTCCTCACGACTCTATGAGCTCTACCTTTATCACTGAGAAACTGTCTGACCAGTATGCTCTGACAAAATTTAAAAAAAAATTACAACATACTGAATGGTGCTCTCGTTTTATCCTGATTTTAAATACATTTATTTATTTATTTGCAAGGGGAGGGGGAGGGAAAGAGAAAAAAGAGAAAATAGGCACACCAGGACCTCAGACCACTGCAAATGAAGTCCAGGCACATGCACCATTTTGTACATCTAGCTTTACATAGGTACTGGGGAATGGAACTGAACCCGGGTCAATAGGCTTTGCAAGCAAGTGCCTTAACTGCTGAACAATCTCGTCAACCCTTTATTCTGTTTTTATTTTGAGATATCATCAACCAGTCTAAAAATTCACAGAATAGTACAATGAAAACATATAGTTCTCTATCAAAATTTGTAATTGCGGACTGGAGAAATGGCTTAGCGGTTAAGCGCTTGCCTGTGAAGCCTAAGGACCCCAGTTCAAGGCTCGATTCTCCAGGACCCACGTTAGCCAGATGCACAAGGGGGCGCACACGTCTGGAGTTCGTTTGCAGAGGCTGGAAGCCCTGGCGCACCCATTCTCATTCTCTCTCTCTCTGCCTCCTTCTGTCTGTCATTCTCAAATAAATAAATTAAAATGAACAAAAAAAATTTAAAAAAATTGTAACTGCTAACATTTTGGTACCAATGCTCTCTTTATCTCTTAAAAACAGAATTTATGTATACACACGCACACATGCACACACACACACACACACACTCATCCTTCATCAACAAACTTTTCTTAAATGTGGCCATGCGCAATTTGAACCTCTAACTCTCTAAAACCCTATCACTAGCATGTGTGTCCCTCTGGCTTTTGAAGAGATGTTCTGTATGAAGTAAAATCCTGTTCCCCTTATAACTCCCAAACACTGGGCTTAGTTAAAAATATCAAATCCTGCTTTATATGACAGGTTTTCAAAATTCCAACTATGTCTTGCATTAAGAGGTTTTGTTTTGTTGGCTTCAGAATATTTTTTAAAGCAGTTGAGATATTATTTACATATTCCTAAAACTTGATGGTTTAAAGTACACAATCTTAGGATTTTTCAGTAAATTTCAGAGTTGTACACCCATCAGCACAATCCAGTTTTAGCATTTTTCCATCATTTTCAAACAATACCTCATGTTTTTCAACAGTAACTCACAGCCCAAGGCAATCGATGGCATAGTCTGTTAATGTGTGGGCCAAGACAATACTTTCTCCAATGTGGCCCAGAGAAACCAAAAGATTAGACAGCATCTATTTTAAGATATCAAGGTTAACGACTCCTTACATACTTCTTATCATTTAGTTCTACAGCACGGCTGTTTTCTCAGAATGAAACTTGCCCTCTTGCAGGGAGGAAAGAAGCTCATGCCCATTACAAGGTTCGTGAGGCTCAGAGAGTGACAACCACCCGACTGGGAGATAGCTCAGGCAGAACAATGTCCGCCTTACAAGTATGAAGACCTGAGTTTGATCCTCAAAGCCCACACTTAATGGGGGGGGGGGGAGCACTGTAATCCCAGAGGAGACAAGAGGATCTCTGGAGTGCACTGGCCAGGCTATTTGGTGATGTTGACTGACTCCAGGCCAATGAGACGCCTCACTTCAAAACAGTAAAAAGGTAGAGGCTGTTCCCAAGGCTGTCCTCTATCCTCTAAGTGCGCGCGTACACAGACGCACACACACACACACACACACACACGCACATACGCACACTCACGCCAACATGCCACTCAACAATACAACACGCACACAGATAAAGTTACATGCTTCACAAGTCCCCTCCTCATGGTTATGCTGGCAAAGCTGCCATTATCCTTGTGGGTTGGCTCTGGGCTTATGCGCCCACCTTTGAGTGATTCATGCTTCTTTAGGGACACCCAGCCAATGCAGGAAATTCACTGGCTCTCCCAGCTGGACCTGGGAAAAACTGCTTCTTCCTTTTGTCACTGGTGAAAAGACATGTGTTCAGGCCTCAGGAAGTCACACGGTGAGAGCAAAGCAGCCTTGGGAAGACTTCCCAACTACACGCAATCTTCATTCTCAGCCGGATCACAGTAGTTCAGTATTTATTTCGTTACGCATATTGAAGTCAGACATTTTCACTTGAATACCAAAGTTCCCAAACTTCTAATAAATAAACAGAAGGAATGTGTCCCATAACTTAAATGCTAAACAAATCATAAGACACACAAAAAGCCAGCAGATCCGCTAATCAGTATTTTAAGGGTGAGAACCCTGAGTTACTTCCTCACTTCACACACAAGAGCATCATCAGACCAGCGCTGAAGTCTTGTTGGGGTCTGCATATTTCACTGACGTGTTATTACACCTACAAGGGCAAATTATTTTACTGATATGAACTATGGCCTTATGCAAGCTTGTAATAGTCATGGATTTCTGAATTTACTTGAGATTAATCAAGCTCAAATGGAGTATTGCCTAATTTTCCTTCCCACAACAGGTTTTTTTTTTTTTTTTTTTTTTGGCTTTTTGAGGTAGTTTGCTCAGGCTAACCTAGAATTCGCTATGGAGTCTCAGGGTGGCCTCAAACTCACAGCGATCCTCCTACCTCTGCCTCCCAAGTGCTGGGATTAAAGGTGTGTGCCACATGCCCCGCCCTCAACAGTTTTTAAATGAAGTAAGATTATAGCTCAGTTAGACTTCAATTAAGAAGAATCCCAGGGAAAAATATGAAAATAATTAATACCATTACAATATATATTTTCTTTCCTAATATAGTTATATTTTCAGGAAAAATGATATTATTCTCGTTTACTGTAACAAGGAGTTAATGACGATATAAATGTAGAAATAAAGGAAATGGTGTAGGCATTACACAACCACTTAAATAACTTGAAAATTAATTGTGCAAATGTTTGTGACTGTCAAGAGGAAAATACATAATATGTCCCAGTTGTACAACATAATATATTCCATTTGCCCCTTCAAAAAGAATTCCATTTAAGTCAGGAAGTATACAAGACAATTGCCTTTACAGAACATGTAAACTAGACAATGATCAGTCACATTTGTTCTCGGAAAATAAAGAAAACATTTCTCTCTAGTCTCAACAATATTCCTCAAATCAAAATGGAATTTAGTATATCCCCAAAAAAATGCATTTTCAATTTATTCTCCAGCACATGGATAAAAAGTGATGACATGAGAAAGATGCTAAGATATAATTACATGTAACAACTCCACTGAGAATAAACACACAACATACATTAAATGGTCTTTTAGTTAAACTTATAAACCTCAACTTGACATTTTGGCTAGGAAGAATAAGTTTTATAGATATTTACATGCACTATCAATGAAATTCACATGTTAATTTTAGACTATATTATCAAAAGACTAATGTGAACATTTAGAAGCTTACATGGATACATGAAAACATCTCTGTATACTAAAAATAGTAATGAAAACATATTGTAGTTTCCCAGTATCTGCAGAGTAATGGCCACAGGTTCTATGGAGCTACAAAACTAGAGGAAGACTGATGCCTTTATAAAATAGGGTAACATTTGACTTTTTGATGTTGGCTTTCCTTATTGGGGTAAGGTGGAATCTCATAGTTGTTTTAATTTGCATTTCTCTGATGATTAGGGATGATGAACATTTTCTTAAGTGTGTGTTTGCCATTTGTATCTCTTCCTCTGTGAATTGCCTGTTCAACTCTGTGCCCCATTTTGTGAGTGGGGTATTTGTCTTCTTATTGTTTAGACTTTTGAGTTCTTTGTAAATTCTAGAGATAAGGCCTCTATCAGTTGGATAACCTGCAAATATTTTCTCCCATTCTGTGGGTATTCTATTGGCTTTGCTTATTATATGCTTGTCTGTAAAGAAACTCTTCAGCTTCATATGATCCCAATGGTTGAGTGACTATTTAAGAACTTGAGCCACTGGGGTTTTATTCAGGAAGTCTTTTTCCATTCCTATATCATGGAAAGTACTTCCTAAATTTTCTTCCAGTAGTTTTCGAGTTTCTGGTCTTATGTTAAGGTCTTTGATCCATTTGGATTTGAGTGTAGTGCATGGTGAAATGTGTGGATCAAGTTTTAGTTTCCTGCATGTGGTTATCCAGTTTGTCCAGCACCATTTCTTGAAGATGCTATCTTTTTTCCAGTCTATATTGTTTGGGCCTTTGTCGAATATCAAGTAGCTATAGTTGCTTGACCAAAAATCCGGGTCCTCAAGTCTATTCCATTGGTCTATACTCCTGTTTTTATGCCAGTACCATGCTGTTTTTATTACTATGGCTTTGTAATATAGCTTTATATCAGGTATGGTGATGCCACCAGAGGTATTTCTTTTGCTGAGGATATGTTTGGATATGCGAGGCCTTCTGCCTTTCCATATGAAATTTGAGATCATTTTTTCTATCTCTGTGAAGAACACTGTAGGGATTTTAACTGGAATTGCGTTAAATCTATATATTGCCTTTGGAAGGATTGTCATCTTCACAATGTTAATTCTGCCTATCCAGGAGCATGGGAGGTCTTTCCATCTTTTCAAGTCCTCCTCAATTTCTTTTTTGACAGTTTTTATATTTTCGTTGTATAGATCTTTTACTTCCTTGGTTAACGTTATTCCAAGGTATTTTATTTCTTTTGTTGCTATTGAAAATGGGATTATGTCCTTTATTTCTTTATGAGATTCCACCTTACCCCAATAAGGATAGCCAATCAAAAAGTCAAATGAAAATAAATGCTGGCAAGGATGTGGAGAAGCAGGGACACCCATTCACTGTTGGTGGGAATGCAGGATGGTACAACCACTTTAGAAAGCAATATGGAGACTCCTGAAAAAGCTGACTATAGAAATACCAACAGACCCAGTTATACCCTTACTGGGCATCTACCCTAAAACCTTCAAACCAAAGGCCAGAGAGATTTGCTCAACCATGTTTGTAGCGGCTCAATTCATAATAGCTAAAAGCTGGAATCAACCCAGATGTCCATCATTAGAAGAATGGATAACAAAGATGTGGTATATCTACACAATGGAATTCTATACAGCAGTAAGAAAAAACGACATAAAGAAATTTGAGGAAAAATGGTTGAACCTGGAACAGATCATTCTCAGCGAACTTACCCAGTCACAGAAAAAAAATCGACACATAGTCTCACTCATCTACAACACCTAACCTGAATCTACCCAAGATACCTTACATACCCATCAAGCACCTCATGGACTAGACAATAAGATGGATGGGAGGGCAGGGAGGGCATCGAAGGGTGGAAAACAGTAATCTGGACCCAAACGGCAATGGTACCATAAAATTCTACTTCCTAAAAGACAGACCAAATGGCTGAACATTCACTAGACCCTTACAGGAAACACCTGAACCACAAGACACTGGAGAGGGTAGGATCAAGACTAACCTAAATCTCCTACATCTTCCCTCCCTCCCTCTCCCTCTCTCCCCTCTATCTCTCTCCTCTCTAACTCTTGTATATTAGTTATCTTTTTCCTCAATTTCTTAGTGGACCTGACCTGTAACCCCCACTTCCAGCTTGGGCCTGCCATCCACAATGAGTTTTTGATCAGAGAAACCTACAAGGTTTCCCAAAACAATGACAGACTTCTATCAGAGTACTTGATGACCCACCAAAGGCCAGTGGTAAGACCCTATTACAGAAGACTCCATACGCAGCTGACACGTAAAATGGAATGACATGGCTGGAAGCCAGGAGAGTGTCAGTCCCCAAACAGTCAGCGCGTCTAGTGCCAGAAGGTGCTACATAGGCGACTGGGGGAAATGACCAAGATCTGTCCAAGCAACTCATTGTTTAACCTAATTAGCAACAAATAACCTGATGTGATGCCCACACAAGTGCAATAGTGGTACACAGCCATGGTGAGGAACCAATTGCTCTTGATTTGGCTAACTGATCCACTCAGTGGTACTAGACCCATAGCTGGAGCTGGGAAACAAGTCAGAACCATACCCAAACACAAGCCCACTCTACAATATCAAGCTACCATCAATCACGGGGTATAAGACGGCCTACACCTATCAAACTGTCTATCAAAAAAGTAAGTGTTATCTCAATTTTATGGGTGCTAACTTACTCTCCGTTGGAGAATCTGCTTCTCTTTTTCAGATAGATGCAGATCCTAAGGAGAGAGCTTTCCCAACATACCTCAAAAGGGGCCCAACTGAAACTAAGGACAACTGGCGAAACAAGCAAGGGTGATGTTTTCCTGTGAATTGGATACCAGCACAAAGGGGAAGGAGACCAACTCAGAGAAAAATCAACTCCTACCAAATCAGAGAGCCAGAGCCTCTGAGGCCCCCAACACCTCAGCACTGAAGTAGACCAAAAATGAACCCAACATGGCTCATGGAAATTTTGCAGAAGAGGGGGCGGAAAGAATGTCAGAGTCACATGTTGGGTCATGATTTGCAGAGACATTTATCATACCAATAACTGGGGGCTAACTCCACAATGCACGACCCATTTACATCAACAAGGAGGGTCCAATGGGAAGGGGTAGATCACAGATGAGCCTAAACAATGGTACCAAACTGCCTGTATTTACTGAAAAGAAAACTAATAAATTAAATTTTTAAAAAAAGCAAAAAAATAAAATAGGGTAACACAGAGCCGGGTATGAAGCACACCTTTGATCCCAGCATGCAGGAGCCAGAGGTAGGAGGATTGCTGTGCATTCGAGGCCACCCTGAGATTACAGTGAATTCCAGGTCAGCCTGGACTAGAGTGAGACCCTACCTCGAAAAACAATAACAACAACAAAAAATGTAGTATTTATATATAATCTCTATACATGCTCCATATGCTTTCAACCATTCCTAGATTAATTTCTACTACTATAATTCTACATAGACAATTATATACCACATGGTTTAAGAAATAATGATGAGTCTGAAATTGAACTAAGCCCATGGATGTGGAAGCCAACTGGATACCTGGGTACCAGCCATAAATACTTACCTTCATGGGTACCAGCTCTGTGGTAGCAAATATTAATAATAATTTATATCAATAAAGAATAGAAGCTTGCTTAAAACTATCACAGACAAATTATTATTTCTTCTTCCTATTTTAGATTACCAAAAGTCACATATATAGTGAATGACAGAAATAATTTCACCTCCAAATAGTCTGAGTATAAACTCTAAAAAATCAAACCTCTGATTTCTTTATCATAGTGTGTGTGTGTGTGTGTGTGTGTGTGTGTGTGTGTGTGTGTGTATTTCAGAAAGGAAGAGAGAAAGAGGCAGATAGACAGAAAGATCATACCAGGGCCTTTAACCATTGTAAATGAACTCGAGATGTATGCACCACCTTGAGTATCTGGCTTCATGTGGGTACTGGGGAGTCACACCAAGGACCTTTGGCTTTGCAGGCAAGATCCTTAACTGTTAGACCATTTCTCCAGCTCTATCACAGTCTTTCATAGATATCTCAGAACCCTCAGATTATTTTAATTTAGACCACAATAAAAAAATAAGTTAAAGACAACTTAAGCACATATCAAAATAGGGTTCCAATAATAGGGTGCTAGATTACAATTTAATGAACCATAGAAATGAAAGGATAGTCTTTAGATGATGTTTTAATAAATTGACAAATGGCTTTAGACAACTCAGATCATGCAGAAATGTAAACCTGTTGAAAGAGCACAATAGCTGAATTGATAAAGAGGAAAAAAATCTAAGTAGCAAATGCAGAAAAAGGGGTCAAGGGTAAAAAAAAAAATTTCTAAGTCAAATGTAAATAAATGGCTTCTTTTCTGTTAATATAGTTTAGTTTAGCACATGAAATTCACCTTCCCTCTAAGTCTGAAGAATTAACTATGCTGGAGGCAGAAGTAGGAAGATCGTTGTGAATTTGAGTCCAACCTCAGTGAATTCGAGGATCAGTCTATGAAACAATGTAAAAATTTCCCAAAGTTAAAGCCTGGCTATACTATGCATTACTACAGAAATTCTAACATAATAACCATAAGGCTAATTGCATTATAGTCGATGTATTATAATAAAGATACTATAAAAAGATTAAAAATTGATACTTGGGGACTGTGGTGGATTGAACGACATGTCCTTGAAAACATCATATGTTTTGGATGCTGGGTCCTCAGCTGATAGCTATTTGGGAGGTGGAGCCCTACGGCATGAGGTCTGTTGCTGGGGCAAAATTATGGGTATGACAGCCAGCTCCCACTTGCCAGAGCTCAGCTCACTCTCCTACTGCTGTTTGCTACCTGCTGAAGCAAGGTTACGTCCACCCTCTGCTCATGCCATGCTTTCCCCTGTGATCATGAAGCTTTCCCTCAAGACTGTAAGCCTAAATAAATAAACAAACTTTCTTCCTATAAGTGCTTTTGGTCAGGTGCTTTGGCCCAGCAATGAAAAGGAAACTACAGCAGGAACAGTATTTAATTAGGTGAAGTTTTTGTGTCAACTTGATCTATTTCAGAATCCACAGACATTCCTCCTGAGTGGGCCTCTGAGGTTGCTTCCAGGAAGGATGAACTTTAAAGAGGAACTCCTTCCCCAGAGTGGGGCTTTATCTAAGGAAGCTCTGGGAAAAAAAGAACCCCTCATCCCACAGGGCTGCTGGAGCTGCTTGCTGCCTTCCAGCCTGGACTGAAGACCAGCGGCTCCCCAGGACACCTCCAGGCCTTCAGTGCAGGATCGGGACTGCTGAGGCATCCAGCCTCATAGACTGAGCAGCTACTGGGTTCCTTGACCCCTGGGCTTGCAGACGGCTATTGTTGACTGCCTTAAGCTAATCCAATAAATTCCCTTTTAATATACTTCATTCTCTCAGTCTGTTCCTCTAGAGATCCCTGACTAATACAGTATATAACTATGATTGCTTTTCTTTTGGCATTAATGATGACATGTTTGTATAGTGTATACATGCATGAAAAGCCAGAGGAGGGGCTGCAGAGATGGCTTAGTGGTTCAGGCAGTTTGCTGCAAAGCCTAAGGCCCTGGGTTCAATTCCCCAGTACCTACATAAGGACAGATGCGCAAAGTGGCACATGCATCTGGAGTTCCTTTGCAGTGACTGGAAGTTCTTGCGTGTCCATTCCCCTGCCCCTCCTGTCTAATTTGCAATAAATAAATATTTGTTTAAGCCAGAAAATATTTGATGACCTCCTTTATTGTTCTTCGGTGTGTTTCCTTGGAAGACAGTTTCTTTCTGAATTTAACGCTGCTGTTCTTGGGCAGACTGGCTGGCCAGGGAGCCCCAGCTATTCTCCTGTTTCCCTTCCCAACACTGAACTGAGGTTCCCAGCACGTGTGGACATACCCCACTACACAGGCTGAGGTTACAGCATGGGTGGACACGCCCAGGCTTTACGTGTTTGCCTGGTTTGGAACTCAGGTCCATGCTTGGGCATCAGTGCTCTTATCTACTGAGCCATGTTCCTGGCCCCTGTGAAGATGATGATAGTGAGTTTAATTTCCCTTGCTGCTTAACACATTAATACTACTCTTATCCCACATAGAGAAGTTTCTAAGTAGAAGAAAAGCCCAAGAGCATTTCAATCTGCAGCTTCCAAAAATGACTCCAGGAATCTGAGATCTCTGCTTTCTATAACCTCAAGTTCCTCCAAAATTAAGAATTTGAACTTTGCTTTTGTAAACAAATTTCATTTCTCAAACTGATGAGAGTTCTCCCTTTTCACTTACTGGGAAAATGTTGGTCAACTGTGAGGGAAAAGTGTATGGCCCTATTCCCTGAGCAAAAAGATGCTTTCAGGGCCCAAAGAAGCATAAACAATTTGTCTTCCTATTAATAATGATACCAGAATATTATGCAGTCTGAGTTCTCTCTGCTGTAGGAGCTTCCCCTCCAATCCCCTTCCAAGGATTTCAGAAACCTATAAATTGTGTTTAAGTGATTGCCCAAATATATCCTTCACAACCAACTGACTCAAAATAGTATTTTACATTTCAAATTAGATTATTCATAGTATACTCTTCAGTTCTTTATTAAATCCACAGAGCTCATATCTACTTGTGGATTTCTACTTATTAACTCTTAGTAAAGAAAATTAATTCAGAAGGAGGGTTCTTTTTTCAAAAATGAAATAGGAAAATAAAGAGTGCCACAGCGAGGAAATAATATTTTCTACATGGTTAAGCTTCATCTTCAAACAAAATGCAAAACAAATCTGATTATGCTGTTAAAACGCAATAGCTCACAATGAGCCAACCCATTGCAGACATGGGTTAGAGTGGGACTTGGCAAGACAGAAGAAAACTACCCTGGCTATACAGCATTTTTACTACATGTTATAAGAATAACACGGCACAGGAAAAATACTGGTTAAGCCTAACTACCTCAATTTGCTTAAAATCACACATACTTTAAATAGCTAAAGACCTTGCATGTTTTCTTTAAAAGCATAATTGGAGAGTAATTTTGCAACACAATTAGTTTAGTACAAGAAAAAAGATTGCATAAAATATTGCTTATGACTTTTTAAACCTATTTTCCATGAAAACAATGGGCTTTAAAAGGGTAGTAGTACCATCTCATGAAATTGGTTTTTGTTTTCTTTTGTTTTGTTTGTAGTATGGGCAACTGAAGCCAGGGCCTTGTACAGGCTAGGCAAGCACTCTACCACTGAGCCTTACCACAGCCTAATGAGTTTTAATTTGGTAACTCACATTATTTTAATGACACCTCAAATATATCTTCAGCACAAATCATGCAAAAGGCAATTAAAGATACAAGGGGGTCTCTCCTATGCCCATAAAATAGTACAAGTTTGGAGTATTACTAAAGAATAATCATAAGCAGGAGTCATTTGAAAATTAAATAAGGAAGGGAAAGTACTTTGTGATTTCAAAGTTCAAATCCCACTAAAGACTGTGCTTTCAGATCCAATCAACAACAATAAGCTGCAAAGTATTCCATTCTTTCATTCTTGACTATGCACTGAAGGGAAAAGGTAGAAAAACAGAGTCATGCTTATTTGTAGGTGTATCATTGCCATGTTTGAGATCCTGGATTAAGTCTCCTTCCAGGAGCTAACTATTCTAAGTGCCCTCTTAGCTTACAATGGTCCGATCTCACACTGCCTTATCAACACTAAGGTTCTTTACTTAGTTTCATGACTAACAATGTCTACCACATGCACACACTCATATGCCTTAATCTCTGTAAGTTTAACATTTTAAGAAGATTTTTGAGCATCAACTAGGAGCAAAGTATTCTCCTAAAATTAAGAAATGCAACCATGAACAAAACCAAGTTCTTGAGAGTTCCAAAAAATAGTATATAGCACATCAATAAATGACTCCACAAACAGAAAAGTATAATCTTGTTTCAACTGGTTTGACATAAAAATGCACTGCATTTTATATCACAAAATATAAAATGTTTGAAACATAATTTTTAATTATATAGTCAAGTCATATACCTTTTATAAAATGTAATTTTAAGATTATGCTATTACAACTACAAAAAAGCTTTTGTTTCTTAAAAAGCCTATTGTTGTAATCCAGGTGTTGCAGTCAGCTACTCATTGCTGTGACAAACACCTAACCAGAAACAGCTGATAGCAAGAAAGGACTTATTTTGGAGTACAAACGTGAGGAGAAACTCCAAAATATGCCATCAACGGAGGCTGGGTATCACCTCCTGGGCAACAACAATTGGGCAATAGCAACAGGAGAATGTGCAAAACACTGGCAAGGGAAAGCTAGATAGAACACCCATAAGACTGCGGCCAACAACACACCTACTGCCGGAGGTTCCGCCTCCCACACTGCCATCAGCTGGGGACCTACCATTCAGAACACAGGAGTTTGGCGGGACACCTAATTCAAACCACCACACCAGAAACCATTTATTATGTGACTGTTCTGGACAAGGGCCATAACACCTTTGTTACTAATACTCCCCAGCCTCTGCTGCACTGAACAGCTGGTGACAATCCACAGATGTATGAATAGGTAACACTGACTCTGATACCTGAATGACACTTATTATATATCATGAAACATCACCCTTCTTTTGCTTTATTTCCCTCTAAAAATTTGAATATGACAGACAGATGACAGGCAGACATGGATAAAAACATTCTTAGTTGCATAAACTTGACAAATATGGGCAGATAAGCAGATGTGGCTCAAGTCAACCCTTGCTTCAGTCAAGGACTAATATCAAATTATATGCTGGTTAAGAAGAAATACAGATAATAACTTCTACACTTGTTCACAGAAGGAAAATGTGCTAGAATAATCAAAAGAAACTTTTCTGAAAAGTGCTGTGCTAGGAGAGGATCACTGACCTATATATAACAGCTACCTTGAAAATAGTGCCACCATAAACAAAACTACAGGATGCTGTGACGCACAGGGAACACAAACAACCTGATTTGTGTTTGTTTACCATGGAGTGGCTATCTACTATTCATTTTTAAAATTCAGGAAAAAAATGTGAGGGGATTCTATTCTCTCCTCATTATCCCAGAATATGACCTGGCCTGGAGTCCATAGCATATTCACAGAGGATACTTAATAAATTTAGAGCAATGTAATAGGCTGCAGTCTTACCCACTGTGACTGATGTCCTCATGAAAGGGGAATTTACACACAGACACACATGCAGGAAAGATGACACAACAAATCAACCCGCTCAAAGCCAAGGAGTCTTCAGGAACACAGGCAGATGTGAGGCAGAAAGGGACATTTAGATCTGCTCCTATATCCCCCAGAGAGCATGGCCCCTGTTCATACACTTGTTTGCATGTTTGATTCTTCGTTGAGATGGTGTCCTGTACAGTTTAGGATGGCATAGACTAGCCAAGGCTAAACTTTAACTCCTCATACTTCTGCCTCCAGATTCCAAATGATGGGATTACAGGTAAATATATGCCATCAGGCCCAGGTGAAATCCAGTAAGTTTCTGCTGTCCTACATTTAAGGCACTTCTAACTAAAGCCATAGGAAACTAATACAGAAACATGAAAACAGGAATTATGTTTTTCACTTTATATTTCCAATATTATAGTATACTCAAATAACATCGGCCATTGTTTCATCAACAAATAAAATACAAAGTCTAAAATAAAATGAGCCATTCACTACCTGTATCAATACTGAGTTGCTATGCATGGTATGTCTATAGAACCAGTGCTTTTTTGTCTGGCTTACTTCAGTGCTCTCTGGCTTGACCAAAGGCTAAAAGGCAGAGGGAAGGACTGCAGCATATATGCACCTATCTTGTCTCTAGCTACAAAATGAACATATCTTGAATGATATGTTGATGAGTCGTGGTAATTACTGGAACCTGATAATCACAATGTCTACAGGCTATCACTGCTCAGTCTAGACTGCTCCTGAGTGATCTAAGTCCAACTTTGCCATTTTCCCCAAGGCAGGCAGCAATGGTCACCAGAAGCTTTGTTAGATCCACGACATTCTTATTTTCTTTTCATAATGAACTTTCCCATTAAAGGGTAAAAGACACTGTTTTTCTTCAAGTTATGTGTTCATATTTTCCTTAAACATTTGGTTATATATGGCTTAAAGTACAACCATACTTCATTATGGGGGGGATGATTGAGGCATTGTTAGTGGAAGATACTCAAAATTAGAGTCAGGGGTTGGGGAGAAGGCAAAGTGGCCAGAGTTTGGACCTTCAGTACTCAAAGCTCCAGATGGTAGCAAGCACACTGGAATCTGAGAGCACCTGGAAAGACAGGATACAGCACAGGAGGAAAACTCACCACCTCACACAAGCCGGAGGTGAGAAGGAACACTCAAGGTTGTCTTCTGACCTCCACACATGCGTTGTGGCATTTGTACACACACACACACACACACACACACACACACATACACTGATTAAAATAACAAAATAAAAAAGTAATGTCAGACAGTAGTATCAAGGTTGTTATAGACTTTGCTTTTTATTTTAAGAATATTCAAGAATCACTTAACTTTATACAATATAGGATATTTTATGACTATTAAGAATAATTCAGGGCTGGAGAAATGGCTTAGCGGTTAAGCGCTTGCCTGTGAAGCCTAAGGACCCCAGTTCGAGGCTCAGTTCCCCAGGTCCCACGTTAGCCAGATGCACAAGGGGGTGCACGCGTCTGGAGTTCGTTTGCAGAGGCTGGAAGCCCTGGCACGCCCATTCTCTCTCTCTCCCTCTACCTGTCTTTCTCTCTGTGTCTGTCGCTCTCAAATAAATAAATAAATAATTTTTAAAAAAAAGAATAATTCAAATGACTTGCATCCTATGTTTTCAGAAACATCTCTGGAAATTTGACACTTTTTAAATTTATTTTAATTTATTTGAAAAAGAGAGAGAAAGAGGGAGGGAGAGAAAGAGGCAGATAGAGAGAATGGGCACTCCAGGGCCTTCAGCCACAGCAAACTCACTCCAGACAAGTGTGCAACCTTGTGCATCTGGCTTATGTGGGTAGTGGAAAATCAAACCTGGGTCCTTTGACTTCACAGGCAAGTGACTTAACTGCTAAGCCATCCCTCCAGCCCATGTGAGACATTTTTGATAATGTGAGTTCACCAGGAATGTTCACGAAGACCTACCTTTAATCCAAGTTTCTTTACATTTACCCAGAAGGTCAATCTAGGCTATAGCAGCTGTCACAGTTCCTCCTCTTCTTGACTCTTTTCAGCCTTCCCATTTACATAAACCCTTTACCTGAATCTTTTTCCCCAAAGCTCCACTTTCCATAATATATAGAATTAAATCAAAGTGGTAAGCTCTAAAGTAAACCACTAACTATAGTCCCCAAATTAAAGTGTCCTACAATGTTCTAAGATTAAACAAACAGAAAAAAAATGGCTTGGGAAAAATTACTTTAGATTTTTGGAGAAATGTATGAAAAAAAAAGACCTCCTTGTTAGTAAATTTAGAGGTAGATCAGGTATATATTTGGAGACTCAGATTCTATTGCTTTTTAAAAATGTGAAGTGGGGAGTTCTATAAGCAATCAATTACACATTATTTAGGGGTTTATTAGTGTTACCTTAAAATGTGGTGAAAGGGAACAGCACCTGAGCCTGCATGTCACCAACAGCAGTACCAGCACTCACCAGCAGTGCAAGTCCTAGGAAAAAGCTTCTCTTCATGGCTCTCAACAAAAGGGAACGGACAGAATGCCACACGGCTGGAAGGATGTTAGGGCAGCAGGAAAAGGACACTGCAGAGAGAGGAGGACAGGCTCTCAAGCTTCTCCGGCAGCATCGCTACAACGGACTGCCATGACACAATGCTACTTGGATGCAGTGCCTGTCATGGCTTTTCGCTCTTTGTTCTGATTGTGATTTGGGGAGCTTAGCGATGACCTGCCATGTATGGACCTCCACTGAAACCATTATACATGCAAGGGAATAGCCTGGAGGCCAGCCCAGATCAGAAAGATTACAGCTCAGGCAAACCAACCAGCATGGATTGCGTGTGTGGTGTGTAAGTGCAAAGAGAATGATGTGCTCAAATGTTCAGATGAGAAATATTGAGGACTACTGACCCTAAAGCATTTTTAAACACACACACATCACTCCTGGTTCCAGTCAAAGAAAGTCCAAAGCTATGTCACTGTTTAAGTTAAAAGTCATTTACAGTTCATTTCTATTTCACCAGTTTAAAAAAAATAATAGCCGAGAGTGGTGGTGCATGACTTTAATCCCAGCACTCAGGAGTCAGAGGTAGGAGGATTGCCATGAGTTCGAGGTCACCTTGAGACTCCATAGTGAATTCCAGGTCATCCTGGCCTAGAGTGAAACCCTAGCTCGGAAAAAAAAAAAAAAAAAAAAAAAAAAAAAAGTTTAGAAAAAGGAGATCTGCCTAGAACGTTGGCCAAATTTACAAAAGCACCAAACACGATGTCTTAGTATGCGGTCTTACTAGCTTCTCCTGTGTCTTGACTGGCTGTGAGCGAGCCTGCAGGACTAGATGCTCACATTATAATTTCAGGGCTGCTTATCAAAAGCGGTAACTGGAAACTTGCACGAAACTTGCAAGTGTGCAAAGAAGTAAACATCCACTGGAAAAAGCTCTGATTTACAGGGTGGCCCATTTAAAGCAGTTCCCATTTAATAATGTGGCTGTGTACAGGGCCTCTTTTAAATGGGCCACCCTGTATGAAGCTTAGGTCCAAGATAAAAAATGTCCTCCCTCGAGAATTTTTAAAAACCAAAAACACTGTAGGTTTAGTGGTTATTTTTAAGGTTTGAGATGGTTTCTTTGGACTCCTTTAGAACTGAAAAAAGATGGATACACATTTAAAAAATGAAATGTTACAACCACACATCTGTAATGAGAACCAGTGCCAGGGGGTATTTTTAAAGCAAATTAAAATGGTCATTTTTTTTAAACTTAGGCAAACAGCTGCTATACACACAGCGCACAGTAACTACTTTTCAGCAAACTTCAGAAGAAATTTCCTAATGAAGATTTATAGGATGTTCTGGGATTGATAATTACAGGCTCCCCCAAAAGATATGAATGACAACGTCAGGGCTATGGGAGTGAGGAACTTGCCCTCAGGCCTGGCATTTAGAGGGATGATGCACAGCACAAGGGCATGGGGCCCAGCTGTCTCCCTGGGCCTTTCCTCCAGTGTTCTCAGGGACTTTGCCAGATAACCAGCACCCAAGGTTTGATCACTACTGGACTTCAACTGTGTGTAGAGTGAGGACGGAAGTGAGAAAGGCCAGGCTTAAGAAAGAAAGTACACTGATAAAAAGAGATAATTGATTTTAAACATCCTGTGCCTGATGTGAATAATGCCATGTCCTCTCCAAAACCAAAAGGAGGAAAAAAGCAAGTAACAACTATGAACAGTGTCATCATTCTCCCTGCCAAACTCTTCATAGACATGAGACATCAGGAACCTATTTCATCACCACATCTCTGTGAGGTAGGCTCTATGATCACCACGTCAAAGATAAGGGCAAGGAGGCACCATTAACACATTAGTTATGTGCACGCCTCATAGAGTAAAACATGCTGATGCCATCCAAAGGGAAGCTTAGGTTTCACAGGGTGACAGTACTCAGAACACTTCCACATTAGGCTATCCCTCCTCTCAAAACAAATAAATAGAAACAAAGAAAGTAAAAGAGAGAGGGAGGGAGGGAGGAAGGAGAAACAAAAGAAAAAAAGAAAGAAAAGGAAAAGGAAAGGGCAGAAGAAAAGAAAACAGAACAGAACTAGAAAGCCCTGAGTGTTCCCTGGCAACACTACTGGGTTCAGGATTCGATTCTGAGCATGATGTCTGTGGTTCCTTACAAGAGAAGCAGCCACATTCAGAATCACCACAGGCCCAGGGATTCAACCAATCACCTATCTAAATTATTCAAAAAAAAAAAGTGAACAGTGGTGTGGGGGAGGGAGAGAGCGAGAGGAAAGAGAAGAGGGAAAAAGGGAAAGAAAGAAAGAGGAGGGGAGGGAAGGAGAAATAAGGAAAGAAGGGAAGAGGAGGGGAGGGAAGGTCAAGAAAAACTGAATCCATGCTGACCTTGTACAAACATTTTATTTCTTTGTCATTTTTCCCTAAACAATAGAGCGTAACCAGCAATATGGATGTATATAGTTTTGCATATAAGAGGTAACAGAGAAAAGGTTTCAAGTACACAGGAGTGTGAACATGGATGGCACCCCTTTGTCATGATGGTCAGCACCATCAGACTTTGGGATCCATGGGGTAAGTATACACAGGTTTCTAGTTACACTGTCCACAAATGTCTACGTCCACATATGCCATACGTGCCAGTTCTGGTGAAAGAAGCCATTAGTATCAAATTGTTACATATAAGCTGAAACTACAATTAGGTCTTTAAAGTTCAGAGGATATTTTTTAAAAGACATCCTTGAACATAAGAAATGATATAGGCAGTTGAGTTAGAAAACCAGACTGAGACCAATGCCAAGTATTCACTTCATACACACTGGTCAGTAGAATTCACTGGAATAACACAAAAATAATGAAGAAAAGGTGGTCTTATCCTTGTGTAAGTATAAATTGCATTTAACAATCAATGCTACGTAGTAAGCACCTAGTAAGAGTAATTTTTTAAGATTTATTTGTATTTATTTATTTGTTAGAGACTGAAAGGGAGAGAGAGAGAATGGGTGCACCAGGGCCTCTAGCCACTGCAAACAAACTCCACATGCATGCACCATCATGTGCATCTGTCTTACGTGGGATCTGGAGAATCAAACCTTAGGCTTTGCAGGCATGCACCTTAACTGCTAAGCCATCTCTCCAGCCCAGTAAGAGTAATTTTGCTCATTATGATCCCGCATGAGGAAATCAACAAAAATTATTACCCATTACTCATTAACATTTTTTTACTATTGTTTTGATTCCGTATTTTAATTGTTAGTAATAATGTTTCATTTGTTAAAACAAAAAGATGCATCAACAAGATGGGGAAGAGTACTGTGGAACACTGTAACCGGGGCATGATATGGTCATTGCACGCACAAAATCACAGTAGCTATAGTTACCTGTCCAAGTTTAGGTGCTTCAATAATTCACCAAGGATGGGAAGAGCTTGGGAAACCCCACACCTCCCGGATGCCACGGAGGAACAGTCAGCAGTAGTCATGGAGCCACTGGACAGTTCCCACTGAGTAACTTCCTTCCAGCCTATGCTCATGCAAGCAACCCTAAACTCAGAGAGTCACCAAATAAAAATGGGTATCACAAAATAGGACATGAACGTATACGGAACTTGTTGAGAGGAAGAAGGGACTCACTGAAAATGATGGGAGGGGCAACTGAGGTGTAGATGATGAAAAACGTATACGTATACATGTACATACATACACATGTATGAAATTGATAAAGAAGATTTTTTTTTTATTTTCTACAAGTGAAAGGCTAGAGATTGTGTTTTAATTTCTCAGGTGTGGTAACTAAAACTCAGAGGAGTGTAAGTGGAAAGTCAAGAATATATATACACATATACAGTAAGACTCAAACAACATGTGCCTTCCTATTACTACTTCCAGGTACTTTTATTAATAAGCAAAAAATATTACTTATTACAGTATGCTAAGAAAACTACACCTTTCCAAACCACTGTATAAAAGTTGTACCAGTGTGAAAATGCTCTGCAAGCTGCAGATGGTTCTACATAAATGTGCTCTCACAGTTATGACAAGCACCCACTAGCTGATGATAAGCAATGCTGAATACGTACTAGTGTTGTATAAGAAAGGAGGGTGGGTCAGAAGAATAGAAGATCAAAATTAGGATGAAACCCATAAGGTCAAAAAGGACAACCTGACTGGGCTGATGAGAATCTATGATTAAGATGGGTCCTTCTAACTTCCAAAAATATATGAAATACACAAAGTTTTCTCATAAAATTATGAGCTATTTTTTTGCATTAGAATAACTGATTGAGAATTTTTTTTTAATGAATCACAGAAATACAAGTAGAACTAAGGGGTAAGACTGAGATTCTAGGTTATGTGTTGAGGAAAATTATCCCAATGGACCTGGGAGCAGGCTAAGGAGGCACTTTTGAAGAACATGTACATGTCTGGCCACTCCACCCACATATTTGTACATTTCCAATTATGAAATAGAACATATACATCAAATAATTGGTCTGACAATTAAATTGAAAAAAGCATACAGTCAGGGCTGGAGAGATGGCTTAGCGGTTAAGCGCTTGCCTGTGAAGCCTAAGGACCCCGGTTCGAGGCTCAGTTCCCCAGGTCCCACGTTAGCCAGATGCACAAGGGGGCGCACGCATCTGGAGTTCGTTTGCAGAGGCTGGAAGCCCTGGCGCGCCCATTCTCTCTCTCTCCCTTTATCTGTCTTTCTCTCTGTGTCTGTCGCTCTCAAATAAATAAATAAAAAATATTTTAAAAAAAAAAGCATACAGTCAAGCTCATGTATGTATGGATTCACCAAAGATTATTATTCAGTTCTATTATGTTTATATACAATACTGTCAAAAGATTTTTAATATGATTATATTTAATTAAAAAGACCTAATAATAAGGTAAGTTTAAGAAAAAATAATGCCAACAGTTATAGTTTGAAATAACATGTGAGGAAGGCAGTTAATTAAAAATCTTAAGCAATGTATTTATAATTCCTCACATGATTGTCTAACACAAGGGATTTAACAAATTGCTTGACATACACTCAAATGGCCAATATAAGAAAGCCCATGACCAATAATTATACTACTAAGCTATGCAGAGCTTCAAAAAATAGCTCATGCTATTTGCATACAGAACTTGTTTCCCCTGGTGTCTAAGACGAGCAGAAACCAAAGGAACCCACATCCTAAGCCACAGAATATAGCCACCTGGCCTTGTTCTTATCCAATGGTGACAAAAATCCTTTCAATTCCCTCATAGCATGTGGACATCCTCAACATTTGTATAGCATTTTTTTAACTAACAAAACTCTTCCTTCCTGAGTTTTAGAATGGTCAGAAGGTCCAATGCAAACACATTTAAAAGGAAGGGCTTGGTGTCATAAAATTCAAAATATCATCTTCCTATTTTCCTATATTTGTCCCAATACTCATATGGTTCAGTCTGATTTCAAAGAGCTTCTCGAAGTGGGCTTGGTGATACATGCTTAGAATCCCAGCATTAAGGAGGTTAGGGTAAGAAAATCACACGTTCAAGGCCAGATTATGCCTTGACTAGCCAGACCCCAACTTTGGAATTTATGGTTATAAATGGTTATCAATATCAGGTTTTGGAGTATTTATCATTCAACCCCCAAAAATATTATGAGTTTTCTTGACACCAGGAACAATTTTTTAAGTTCTGTTACTGAAATTATAAACAAGTGTGAATATATATTTTAAAAGAATGCCATTCTCTTAAAGTATACGGATTTTAGAATGATTTTTTAAAAGTGTTGTATTTCTTCCCCCAGGGTTGGAAAAATGGCTCAATGGCAAAAGCTCTTGCCACACAAGACTGAAGACCTGAGTTCTGACCCTGAGCCTCATGGTAGAGGCAGAAATCCAGGGATACTTTGGTAATCCCAACATGCCAACAGTGAGAGGAGAGGTGCTGACAGGAGAATCTAACACTTTGGTTACAGCACTCAGAGAAAGAAATGTGGAACTGAGCAAGAAGCCTTGTCACTGCGGGCTAGCTTTCTTATTGCCACATATGCAAACAGCTGGGGAGAGAAGTCATCAACAGACCTACACTGTTACTAACCCTGTGTATGCCACAACTGGCCTTGAAGGTACACTGTACCCACTGGTATAACAGTGGCATGAATGCTATGGGAGTAACCAGTAGCTTTTTTATTAGACTTGAGGCTTTCTCCACAGTACTAAACTGTTGCCTGGTACTGAAAACCCGGTGAAAGCCTATGGCTAGGGGCAAAGGCCCTGATGGGGTGGGAGGTACTGCTTATAGCCTTACCAGTCAGCTTCTTTCTGAAATAGCTTGATTACTACAGAGAGACATAACTGGACAAATTGTCAGGAATACATGACTACTATGTGCTCAGGTCTAAACAGGACACCTAATCCACCCCCTGCAAGGTTCAGGGAACCGTGTGGAAGAAGAGGTCCAAGGAGGATGGGGCTGTGGCTATGGCACAGCTGCTATACTGAGTTAGTGTGGTTTCTTGCACAAGATCAAGCCTTCAATAGTTCACACCCAGGAACAACTCAGGGCACATAGGTAAGGGCTGCTGGGAGAGGGGATCATGCTCTTCAGTGTTGTAGCCATTCAGAAGTTGCCCATTCTCTAGTAAATGCACACGCAAACCACCCTGACTCACCTCCACGGGTCAAATGGATTAAAAACAAAACAAAACAAAACAATACCTAAAAAAACAAAAAAAAAAACAAAAACGAGGGCCATAGAGATGCTCGGCAGTGAACGTGTTGGCCTGCAAGGCCTAATGACCAGGGTTCAGTGCAGATACACAAAGTAGCACAGTATCTGGAGGATTTTTGTTTTTGTTTTTGTTTTTGGTAGAGGCCTAGGTGACACTATTCACTCTTTCTTTCTCTTTCTCCTTGCAAATAAATGAATAATTTTGTTTAATTATGAAAGTAGGATGGGGATTAATTGAGAAGAAGGGTTTTCGCTTGTGGAGGGTCAATAAGGTCAAGCTACATTACATACATATGGGAAAGTGACAAAAATTAAGATTAAAACAAAGTAATTCCATGGTTATAACTGATCACTGGTTTGCTCAGGAAAAACTACTGAGCTAAAGAAATTCAACTTGAAGTAATCTGTGATGACAAATAAAAGATCTTTACAATGATTGAGATGGGGAGGTAATATGATGGAGAATGGAATTTCAAAGGGGAAAGTGTCAGGGGGGAGGGAGGGAATTACCATGGGATATTTTTTTTTATAATCATGGAAAATGTTAATAAAATTTAAAAATTAAAAAAAATAAAAGATCTTACGAAAGTATTTCTTCTGCTAAAATCCCTAGTTAGAAGCTTCATTTTTCTTTCAAGCACATAGATGAGTACTCGATCCTACCAGATTTGTATCTAACATTGTACAGAGGTGTTTGAATATAACAAATGGAAAGGCTTAATAATAATTACAGTAGTATGTGGTTTTAAAAACGGCAAAACAGAATCCATTTTAATATTTTAAAATGTATTATTTTAAAACGTAGTGATTTGCAAATCATTTTACAAAAATCAATATATTTACTATCTCATGTATTAGGCAGCAACCCCTCATTGTGTTCAGTGAGTCTCCTCCCTGGCTACATATCAGGATCACAGACCCGAGAAACATCCCAGTGCCAGAACCACAGTCTCAAGAGACTGTGAGTAAGTTCGTCTAAGAGGGACTCAGGAATTCATTCTTTTTAAATGCTTTTTAGGCAATTTAATGTATAGCCAATGATGACAATATGTATTCCATATAACATTATAAACTCTGTTGTATTTCTTGTTTTATTATTGACCAGTAACAACTCAAGGAAGGAATGGGTTTATTCTAGGTTGACACTTGTACAAGACATAGTCCATTACGGCAGGGAAGGCAAAGATGCTCACATTGCAATGTAGCTAGAGTCAGGAGGTAGAAAGTGAACAGGAAGTGAGGCTGCGCTATAAAACTTCAAGGGCCACCCCAAGTGACCAACTTCCTCCAGCAAGGCTCCATTTCCTAATGTTTCTACCACCCTCATAAATGGCACCAACAACTAGGGACCAAATGTTCAGTCACATAAGCCCATGAAAAGATACTTGACATTTAAGTCTCAAAATCTGTACTTCTAAACCTTCTAAAAGATGTTTTGTACAACTGCTTTATAATCCCAACATAGTCACCAACTCTAATCTACAACTTTCCAGCCTCAAAATTAGAATAAGGGCTGGAGAGATGGCTTAGCGGTTAAGCGCTTGCCTGTGAAGCCTAAGGACCCCAGTTCGAGGCTCAGTTCCCCAGGTCCCACGTTAGCCAGATGCACAAGGGGGTGCATGCATTTGGAGTTCGTTTGCAGAGGCTGGAAGCCCTGGCACGCCCATTCTCTCTCTCCCCCTCTATCTGTCTTTCTCTCTGTGTCTGTCGCTCTCAAATAAAAAAAAAAAATTAGAATAAATTGAACTTGACAAATTATAGTATCTGGGGAAATATCATCTGAGTTTGGCTAGAACAGTGGCTCTTGGACCCCAGAAGGAGAAATCACAGCTCACAGCTACATTGTAACTTTCAAGCTGAGTACAATCATCTTAGAAGACCTGACTTCTATAAAAACTAATTTGCTAAAATAGTTACTTTTGGCATTGCTAAGAGAAGGACGATGGGGAGATGGCACTTCTGCGTGGAGATCAGAGGAAGAGATTGAGCAGCCGTCAGCCACTTCTTCGAGTACGGCTTGGTGCTACCGGCCCTGGTAGAAACCTTCCTGTTGCCCACCACAGAGAGTCTATATTTAGAATTCACTAGGAACGTGCAGAACCACAGACAATATTCTAGTATGAATGCCTGCCATACAGCACCTTCCAAAAAGCTAGGGAGAAAAGGAGAAAACGACAATAGACCTGACGACCAGGAAAGCCGAGGAAGGCGCTAATGGCTAGTTGAGTTTCCCCATAGAGAAAGGTAGTTAAAAGTAAAAAGAAATTTAAAAAATGGGTCCTTGAACTCAAATGCAACAGAAGGAGGCAGCACTCGTTGTGGCTGACTGTCCACCACCACTGCTGCACCCCAGAATTCCAGTGGAGTACGTCAACAGATACCAGCTGCACTGGAGCTCACGCTCTCGCTCCCACTGAAGAGGGTGACTGAGTGGGCTCATTCTCTAGTCACCAGTTCCACATCCAATGACAGTTTGCTATTCCACTGACCAGACTGACCAAGCTACACTATTTTCCAACTATGCATGGCAATACTGGGGACAGTTATATGGATTCCACCTCTTTTCAAGTGCAGGATTATTATTGGGTACCTTTGTACACACCTGTTCAGATTGCAGCACATATATGCACAATTAAAATGACTTTATTTGCCTGCTAAGGTACCAGAATCAATGCATCCATATGAGATGACTGAGACACACATTAGAACGATCATTAGACACACATTAGAACGATGGAAAGGACCTCCTGACAGGTGAGTTGCTGTTCAAGGCTCTGCTGCCTCCTTGGTGGCCCCACCCAGTACTTGAACACTAGGCCTTCTTAAATGAAAAACATGGACACCAGAACCACAAAACTCAACCTGTAACTCAAAACTCATTTGCATAATTTATGACCTGCTCAACTTTCCATTTCTTAAGCAGAGACAATCTAGAGTTTCCATGGAATTTGTAACTTTAAGGCTGGAGATGTGGATCCGTTGGTAGAGTGTCTGCCTAGCTGGGTTAAATCCCCTGTAACTCATAAGGCAGGCTTGGTCGTACAAGCCTGTAGCCCCAGAACTGCGGAAGTGGCTGGAGGAGGACCCGAAGCTCCAGGTGATTTTCAGCTATGTAGCAATTTCCAGGAGAGTCTGAACTACAGAACACCTCGTCTCAAGAAAGTTGCAATACTAAGGTGTTTAAATTCTTTTCTTCAGCTGCTGACACCAAGGCCCATATTGATGAAGCTTCCCCTCACTCTTCTGTTGCTGTTGCTCTTGATCATAAATTATCTGATTTGTTTTAAATTGTGCAACTAACATTAATATGGACTTGACCTCTCTTCAAGTGAAGGAAATATTAACACATTTTAGTTAAGTACTATCAGAACTTTTTCAAAAAGCAACTGTCAGCCTGACCTTTTTCCTGAGTAGAAAGTAAACCCCCTCTACACTTGCACACACAAAAATAACACAAAATGGTCCACAATCCAATATTAATCATAGGTCATATGCTATCAAGAGAAAATTAGGGGCCAGGCGTGGTGGCACCTGCCTTTAATCCCAGCACTCAGGAGGTAGAGGTAGGAGGATTGCTGTAAGTTCGAGGCCACCCTGAGACTACATAGTGAATTCCAGGTCAGCCTCAGCTACAGTGAGACCCTACCTCGAAAAACCAAAAAATAAAATAAGGGACAAAATTTTAATTTACGGCATAACCATTAAAATACTATTTGAAAGTGAGTACCACCAGAGCTATTGTAAAGCATGGCATACTTTTGTCAATTATAAAACCAAGACCATTAACAAGAATACCAATATGTTTCTCTTAAACAGCCATTTGGCATGCTGAGATGTGACTCATATTTATGTTCTTGTCAATTAAAATACTATCTGGTTATTACATGGCTCATTAAAAACAAATTATTAATATGAGGCAGGTCTCTGAAGGAGGCAGTCAAATTTCTGGACTACAAGAAGGATTTTACAAAACCATCTATGGCGAGTATTCAGAGAAGCAGCACAACAGGGCTTTGGAGTCAAAAAGAGAAAAAAGTCTTAAATGTATGGACAAGTGCTTCTTGAAAATCAGTCTAAAATGAGATGACCAAAAATACAAGCATCATGGCTACAGTCTACAGATATAAAGATTTTTCCATAAAAATGAACAAGTACAACAAGTATAGATTCTGCAAGCACAGCAAAACCTTAAACTGAAAATATTGTTTTAGCTGGTAAAAACATTTTTATATGTAAGTGAATTATAGTGTTTCCTAACTGCCTAGAGTACATACGGAATTGACATTAACAAGGTCCGTGCAATTTGTATGTTCAAATGAGAGGTAGAGTAAGAAACTAAAATATAAAGGAAAATCATAGTGTGCACATGAAAACTGCTAATCATTGCCAAGTATAATTTGAAACAGATACAGTGCTGTGTTACACATGGTCAGACAGAGACAGCAAGAGGTTTGACTCTAGATGTTGATAAGAAGCTCTTCCTGTAAAATCATTTAAAAAGCATAGAAACTTCCCTGCTTCACAGCTGAAAGCCATTCCTGCTGCCATGCCTTCTCCATCATGATGGACTGCATCTTCTCACCACAATGGACTGTACCTTCCCACCACCACAGACTGCTCTCCCACCATGATGGACTGTGCCCTCCCAGCATGATGATGACTTCACACCATGTGCCCTGCAGCTGTTTCTGGTGAGGGATTTGGCCACTGGAAGCGACTGACAGACTCCAGGGGACATGCAGTGTGGCACATTGTTAAGTGTCTTCAGCCTGGTGTCATGCCAGATGAGGTTTGAGCCCAAATCTGAGTCTTAGTAGACCAGTTTCAGAAAGTCAGTTATCATCCTGAATCTGAACTTCCCTTTGTGAAATAAAGGAAATCCACATGGCATGGGTGGGTATGTACATATTCTCCCTGGGAGCGATGGCTTAGGCTTTACCTTAGTATTTGGCGCAACCTTAGAGAACATATCATGAAAAGTAAGACTGTACTTCATTTTCTAGTCTCTTTACTGACAATGAAAAGGAGGAAGTTTGAGAAGGAATGGTAAAAATAAGTACTAGGGCAGCCAACCAACAAGTAGTGTCTCTACCCATGTATTTTTGCTTGATACTCAGACTTCTAAATCGTTCCATAAATGTTTCCCTAATATTGGAGGGGAGTAACGTGTATGTCAGGCACACTACTCTAAGTAAGTGAAAAAGCAGTTTGTAGAGAGACTTATTTGTAGTGGGCTCATAGTGCATCATTAATCTTTAACATAATTCTTTTCAGATTTAATAATTGTGTAAAAATGCCTTGGAAGCTCTTATGATATAGAAAGCTGAAAGAAACAAAAATATGTTCCTTCAACCTGCTCTTTCTCACTGTAAGTGAGAAAAATCCACAGCCAGGAGCAATGATGCCCCTATAAGTGCCGACAGTTCCACCTAGTTCACAAGTCTAAGTAACACAGTGAGATACTCCATCTCTAAAACTTGCTTAGTATTGCCATAATGTACCCTACACATTTTGAACGAAAGCTATGGAGAGATGTATTCATGTGTATTGTGCTTTGTCTACTTTAATATTATTTCCATGACAGTAAGGACTGCAATTTCCTCGCTGCTGTATCTCCTCAGCTTAGAGCAATGCGTAGAAGTGGTGCAGCATTAGGTGGGAAGAATGCGGTGAGGAGAGGAGAGGGAGGAAGAGAAGGTCTTTTGGCGTGACATGCCTGGTGGGCATCTGCACTGCGGTGATGGTGCAGGATGCAAACAGTCTGAGAGCAGCAAGAGTAATGAGCTCTTTCAGGGTGTGGCTAGAGAAAGAAGGGCACATGGAGTAAAGCCACAGCCCTATTCGCCAGCACAGCCTTTCCCTCAAATGTAAGGAGCACTGGAATCACCTGGGGATTTATTTATCAAAAACAATGACATGGCCCCGCCCGAGCATCCCTGGGTCAGTAGACCTAGGAGGGGATCCAAGGCCTTGAGAACCAGCTCTCTGAAGGCTCTCGGTGCAACACTTATTATGGTCTACAGTGACAACCAAGACGTGGTCCCCAGACCAGCAAAAAAGGCATCCCCTGGAAACTTCTGGAGAAGAGCAAATTATTATGCTGGGATGTCAGGAAGAGCTGAGTGAAATCCTTGCTCCAAATCACCTGTAAACTATCAATTCACTGAAAATAAAAGAACTTCCTAATTGTTGGGAGAAAAACAAGCCATTTCCTCAGAACTGGAAACAAGGCGAGGGCAAACAGTTTTGAAAACAGCAACAGAAGTTCCAGCCACAGCAATGAGGCAAGGGAATGAAAGAAGGTATGCAAAGGAAGTGGAAAGCCTTCCTGCAGCAGACGGTACAAGTCTACAGCTAGAAAATCACTGGCCCCAATAAAAATTATTAGCAATGTTTAATTCAGTGAGGGAGGACAGAAAATCAACATACAAGAATCAGTAGCTTTTCTATACAATGCAATGAATTTGCTGACAAAAATATGTGAGCAATGCTCTTCCTAGTGGATGCAATAATAGTGTTTAGGGACAGGCAAAGGACGTGGAAGATCTCTATAGTGAAAATTACAGAACTGATGAGAGACAACAAAGACGGTGCTAGCAGGCGGAAGGCTTCCAGGAGATTACTAAAGCAGCTCATCAGACTTGACTATGACTTGACTGTTAGGTCTGCCGTGCGGCCCAGGCTGGCTGCACATCCTCAGCCTCCCTGACGACACATGTGTCAGCCTCCTTGGCTACGAGGACTGGTCCCGTGGCACAAGGGCAGGTACCAGTATTTGAAAGGCACGCATCACCACTGAAGTAAGATGACCAAAGACAAGGAAGCCAAGGGTTTTCTCACCTTCCTTAAGATGTTGAATCTGAAAGTGCACACCCTCCCTTGGGAACACTGCTTCCCCCCACCCTCTCACCTACGCTTACATCCAAGCATGTAATATCTATGTAAAATTAGCCCCACACACTTAAGAGACTTTAAGTTTGCTCCATTAAATAAACAGAATCACCAATTTTCAAGTTTCGAGCTGTTTCTATATCCCAGAGAAGAACAGGATCATTTGTTTTCACGTACCAAAGATCCTGCAGCTACTGTGACTTCCATGGGACCCAACACTTCCCAGGAACCTGCTAAGGCTGCTGGCTCTTCTTCCCAGAGCCAACTTCTCTGGGAAGAGAAGCTCTGCTGGCTCTTCTTCCCAGAGCCAACTTCTCTGGGAAGAGAAGCTCTGCCGGCCACCAGGCACCGGCACCAAGGCCAGGCTGGGCCATGAAGAAATGAAATGATGGCTCATGTGCACAATTTATTTTTGTTTAAATATAATCATAAAAATTGAATGAAAAAATGGGGAAATCTTGTACACAAAAGACTCTGGCAATATTTAATGTTCTATACAAGCATTAACTACTGCTGTTTTTAAACTTACTAACTATCCAAATTTCTGAAAACCATTTTGTATAGATTCAAACATAAACTTTAAGATGATAAACACAGCAACAAGTGTTAATTAATCCTGGGTTTCTCATTTATCAGGAATAAAACATAAAAAGAGGAAAAGAAAGACAAGTTCTCTGACATTTTTTAACAAAATTTAATGGTACATATTGTGTGTATGACTTTACATCTTTGGTTTTGTTTTTTCAGTATTTTACAACACAAGCAAGACAAAAATATACTTAGGGCATATTGGCCAGAAATAAAGGCAATAGCAACATTGAACAAATGTAAACAAATACGGTGAGCACACCTACATAGAAATCAGCACAGGCTATTTTTAACCAAACCCAAAACCACTATGGCATTTTTATGGCTTATAACTGAAGAGGACCTTTCAAAACAGTCCCCAACTTGAACAGTAAGTTACTTCAGGATTAAGAAAAGACAAATCGAATGTAGTAACACCTTATAGGTGTCATAAAATGCAGATGATTCTTTCAAATCATTTCTAGTAAAGTATTCACAAAATATGCTTTACTTCTCTCCCTCCCTCCCCCCCTCCCCTCTCTCTCTCCCCTCACAAGGTCTCACTTTACCCAAGCTAAGCGTGAACCTCAATTCATTCCATAGCCTAGGCTGACCTTGAACACAGAGCAGTCCTCCTAGTTCTGTCTCCTAAGTGCTGGGATTAAAGGCCTGAGCCACCAGACCCAGCTTTAAAAACTGCTCTTGGGCAAAAAAAAAAAAAAAAAAACAACGGAATATGGTTGTTTCCATGTGTTTAGTTTCTCATTAAATAAAAGGGTAAAGTATTGTAAGTATTGTGTCCACATTATCTTGTTTATACCAATACTAACCTGTTCCTCTCGGATGATGACATTTTCAACACCAGGGATCACAACTTTTTTTCTGATTATAGACAGATGAAATATGTTCCCAGAAAACAGACAAGTCTCAAAACAAGGGGAAATGATAATAGCTGAGAAACAGTTCTGGCAATTGTTCAACAGATTAAAAATGTCTAAAACCACCAATGAAGCGAAAGACTTCTTCCTCAGTAAGCTTCTGAGAGGAAGGTATGAGGAGATGAGAGGCACGCCAAGCATCTCCATTTCCCAGTCCTGGAGAAGATTGCAGTAAACAGTCAGATGTTAATATCTTCTTCCACAAACCTTAGAATTCTGGGCTAATTCTTTGTGGATTTCTAAGAAAAACAGTTTAATATCTATTTACCAAAATAAGAATGTGCTTAATTCTTACTTTTTCTCACATATTTAAGTTTGTGGCTACTATTGGAACTACTGTGTCTACATAAACCTAAACAGAACATTTTCCCAACTATTTTAAGCACAAACCATTATGCTTTTGAATTTACAGATACAATTTAAGTAAGGCTTATTATTAATAAATCCTGCTAGCATCACTACACGTATGTCAGGCACTGTGCTATAAGCTTCCTAAGAAATGCCTCGATCTGCTCAGCAGAGGCACCTGCTTAGCCCTTGCCACAGAGTTGCAGGAATAGGATTTAAATCCAACAGCTCTGTCCAAACCCAAATCTGAGCTTAGCTACCATAAAGCAATCAGAGCTCCATGAAATATTATTACTGATGTCTTTCTCCCTACCATAAAGGGTTGATTCGCTTTCATAGTTTTAACCCAATATTGGATTTACTATAGCTTCTCAAGTAGGGTTCAGGATCTTGGAGGCTGGGGGAAGACTAAGTCAACACACAGGCACAGGAGACCCCATATCCACTTCAAAGGAGATGCCAACATCAAAACTCAGTGAGCGTGGTAGTTTGAACTATGATTTCTCCAATAAATTCATTCATTTTGGATGCCTGGTTCCCAGGTGATGGCAATTTGGAAGGCGGAGCCTTGTTGGAGGTATTTTTGGAGGGCAGGCTTAGTGATGTTTATACAGCCAGCTAACCCCTCCAGAACTTGGTTCACTCTCCTGCTATTTCCACCTTCTATGTCAGAAGTGGTCCAGAGGCTGGACCATCATGAAGCTTCCCTCGAATTTGTAAGCCAAAATAAAACCCTTTCCATCCATCAGCTGGTTTGGTCACATACTTTATCCCAGCCATGCGAAGGTGACTCCACCAATAGGGATGAAAGAGAGAGGTAAAGTCTGCCATGAACAGACCAAAGCTTTTCTACCGTAGCACTGACCACAGCGCATGCTCATGAATTATTGTTCTGCCTTGTTACCTTTGTGCCCCTGGTGCCTACAGTTACGAAATGATACTATGACTGTATCACATTACATTCGTAGAGGTTAGATTGAAAACCTGACCCAAAAATTCTTACATTCATGTTTATGTAGGATGCCCTTGACCTTTCATCCTATGTCATTTCAGCAATTGGGCTGAGTAGTTCTAGGCTCCAAAGAAGACCCAAATGACACAGAAGATACAAACTTTGGCAACTTAATTATTACAGAACCCACACTCTTATGAGACCATATTCAAAATTTACAAATTATAACAGAAATGAGGCATGTTACTTTGACAAACAGGTAAGTAATTACTTGAGTCAAAAGTTTCTATCCACAGACACCAGTAAATGTTATGTGATTATGTGAAGCTCATAGCTGGTCTGGTAAATTTTCTTAGAATTAGTGAGATCAGTATCCTTGGGTAGAAGGCAATACAGACTGGCTTCTCATACATGAGCATCTCCAATGCTGAACTTATTCTGCATCTCCTCAGTAGTGACTCAACTGAAATATTGTTCTTTAATGTAATACATTTTCAGGCATGCGAGGGTTACTTTAACTGGTGACCTCAAGAAGTGTTCCTAATGGAAGAGGGCCAGAGCTGGATCTGCCAGTGTTCAGTGTGCAGAGTCCTCAGTGAGCTAGCACTGCATGCGTTTTTGTTAAAAGATTTTTACTTAGCACAATTTTACATTCACAGTTAAAAGTTTCAGATTTAAGTGGTAATTAAATATGAAACATATTACCAACAGACAATAGAATTGCTATCCTACTTATCCCTTTCCAATGACCTATCTCTGCTTTGAATATAAAAGGCCACAGACATGGAAAATCATGCAAACACAACTTCCCATCTACTAGCATAGCCATATAAAAAATTAAAGGATAAGTGTTGATTCAACGTGGAAAAACTGGAATACATATACATTACTGGCAGAAATTTAAAATGCCACAGTCACAGTGGAAAATGGTTGAGTGGTTCTTCAATAAATTGAACATAATTTCCCTATGACTTAGCAATTCCCCTCTTAGATATGTATCCAATTAACTGAAAGCACATTTCATTCATCACAGCACTATTCATAATAACTGAAGACATAATGAACTTAGGTGTTCATGAAAAGTAACAGGATAAACAAATCTGTGTATTCAGAAAATTCCTTATTATTGAGCCATAAAAAATGAAGTACTAATATATGCTAAATAGGGATGGACCTTGAAAACATTATGCTATGTGAGATTAGTTACTCAAAGGAGAAATAATGTATGTTTCTACTTATGTAAGAATCCCTAAAAAAAAAAAAAAAAGCAAATTATAAAATCAGCAGGTAGATTAATGGTTACCAACAGCTAGGAGAGAGATCAAGAGGGAATGGGAGAGCTCCATCACATGATATGTATTAGGCATGATGAAAATGCTTTGGACAGGATTATTTAGCAATATAAAGAAATGAGCCATCAAGCCACGGAGACAGAATGATCTCAACTGCATACTTGGGAGTGAAAGAAGCCCGTCTGAAACGGCCACTGTTGCAGTCAGGTTCGCACTATTTGGCAGAAATCACCTAATCAAGAGCAGCTTTTGCGGGGGAAAAAAGGTTTATTTTGGGGAAGCTTCATGATGGCAGGGGAAAACAATGGCATGAACACAGGGTGAACATCACCCACAGGCCAATGTAAGGTAGACAGCAACAGGAGAGTGCACCAAACACTGGCAAGGGGACACTGGCTATAACACTGGATATAGCCCCCAACAAAACACTGCCTCCAGGAGACATTAATTTCCAATTGCCCTCAGCTGGGGAAATTAACATGCAGAACACCTTGGTTTACTGGGCACACCTGAATCAAACCACCACAGCCACCGAGTGTATCATTCCACTACGGAGACACTACACGAACAGTGGCCACAAAGAGTTAACAGAAGTGGGGAAGGTCAAGTGGACAGGATAAACAGGTTGACTGAGGGGACATTTAGGGTAGCAAAACGATGTGATATGAGTCACCTGTGCTGCTGTAAGCAACCCCCACCCACCCTGGTTCATAAGCAACCCCAATAAACTGAGTCACCAGAACTGGCTTTGGTGCAACTGTGCTTTGGTATGCCATCTGAGCCCTGACTGGCGTGAATAGACATGATCATGTATTCCCAGAGAAACAGTTTCATATGACACACATATAACTTATATTAACCAAATGTGACTTTTCTCTTGTTGACCTGCCTGCTGCTATCGGGGTTTCTCTGTGAGCCAACAATGTGTGAGGAAAAGATATTTGTCCTCTTCTACACGTCAGCTTCACACAACCTGTTTTAGAAAATAGGGGATGAAGGAAAATAACTCGACTTAATTGATTCCTTTGGTACAAAACAACAAATTCCCTAAAAACTAAGACACAACTAAATTGCAATACAAAAGAGGAAACAAAAGACCATGATTCCTCAGGAACTTGGATGCAAAAATCCTCAAATGACAATGATCTCATCAACCAAAAACTTCATAGAAAGGTTCCCTTCTCAAAAAGCACATCTAGGTAAAGTTCATGAATCTGTCCTATTTATTTGACCAAACTTGCAGAGATTTGACCAGGGGAAGGGAAGTACAATGGTTGTGTGTCAACAAAGGCAAAGTTAGGTTTGGTAACAGATGCCAGGCAAAAGACCACCCAAAGACAACTTCACTGTTCAAAGCTTAGAAAATTAAAGCAGAAACCCTCAGCACCAAAGAAAACAGCATCCTTTCCAAAAGAACTTATTTGTGAAGCAAACCAAAACTCACACCTTTGAGACCCTCTGCTTACAGAACAGTGCAATGATTTTATTTTGATTGGAAAGCCACTACGTGGTAAGGTGATGTTTCTTCATGTCCTGAGGTATATGAAACACAAGCGATCACTTTTAGTAAGCATAAAATCGGGAGTGCTTTCTGAAAAATTACCACAGAACATCTCCCGATACTGATAGCAAAAATTTAAACATTTTAACTTATCTTCCTTGTGGTATATGGTCAAGAGAATTTCCCAAGAAGTGTGGTTCTTTGACATCATTTTCCTTACTATTGTTCTGCACACAGACAATGTGGAAGCTTCAGTAATTGTTCCAGAGAACAAGTTTCATTGTCAAGAACCTTTATCAAACAAGTGTTTGTCTGGCAAATCCAAGGCTCCAGGCTGAATTCCTGGCATGACAGAAAACTGTTCCCTCAGGAAGAAGGAAGAAAAGTAAAACAAAGGGGAAAAAGAAGGACAGAGGAGGGAGGGAACAAGAGAGAGTGAGAAGTAAAGAAAGATGAGTATAGCTCTAAGTGGTTAGAAATAAGAGCTGCTCTTAGAAATTTCTGATTTAAACTCACTACCAGTTAAAAAAAAAAAAAAAACCTTTTATACCTTTATATAAAAGTATGTGTGAACTGGTTGCTAATATAAAATTTGTTATTTATAAAAAGGTAATATCAGAAGTTTGAAGTTCTAAATAATGTGTAAATTCAATTTCAAAATTAAAGAGCCTTTGCATTTTAAATTCAATTATATTTTAATATTTAAGATCATATCATAATAAGCATTCTTTAATGTTAAACTAAATAGCAAGAAGTTATCAAACTGTTTATATCTCCAGGGCCTGGAAGCTTATTAGTTGAATTCTTATTACTTTCTTTAGAAAAGCTCAGTTACTAGTTAGTCATATGAGGTCATAAAATTAGGAACTTAATCCCAAAGATAATAATATTGGATTCTTGGAAAAACTAAACTGCCACATAGATGAATAGATATTAACACACATCAAAGATAAATCAATTTTAATGCTATAAGATAAAAACCCATGTTGTCTATTTAGGTCTAACGTGTCAGTAGATACTAAACAGACTCTATGTGCGTTCCACATAGAAATTTCAACTGTCAGTCCTGCTTCTTTCTGAGTCTTCACCATCCTTTTTCAATTAATTCACTCAGATTCAATAGAAATCAGTGACACATTTTTATTAATCATTAGTAGGTTCTCACATGATTTGGGTATGAGATGTTTCTCATATGACATGACTTCACAACTTAGAAGAGTCTATCAAATTATACACTTTGTACTTTTTAATTGATTTAAAATGGAAATGTGGTTTTCAGTATTAACTTTATTCTGTTCCCAACATGGGTATCCCATTTCTCCAGGAAATTCATGCATTACAGATCTTGGTTGACAAAGGGGAAAAAAAGAACACTGAGTGACATGTAAATGTTTGGTTAGTATGGCAATTAAAAGTCTTGTTAGTATCCTATAATTAGTAGAGTACAATCAGCACAGAAGACAACCACTTACCTCTATCTCAAATCTATACACATGAATGGAGGCTTCAGAAAAACATGTTTAAAATAACACACAAATTTAAAGAAAGTCATCCTAGTTTTTATTGTGTTGGTGATAACTTTTCAATTGAGAAACACAAAGTAAAATTATCATTCAAATATCTAATTAAGTTGTTGATGTGAAAACACTTGACTTTCTAATGTTTGCATAAATTCATGTAACAAGCATTGTTTAAATATACACACCCATACACCCACAAAGCAGTTCTGCAAGGTAGCATCTAAACCACTACAAATTGGGACTGGAAAGATGGCTTAGTGAATAAAGCGTTTGCCTGCAAAGCCAAAGGACCTTGGTTCAATTCCCAGGACTCAGGTAAGCTAGATGCAAAAGGTGGAGTATATGTCTGGAGTTTGTTTGCAATGGTTGGAGGCGCACCTATACTCTCTCTGTCTGTCTGCCCTTCTTTCTCTCTCTCTCTCTCTCTCTCTCTCTCTCTCTCTCTCTCTCTCTCACTTTCTGTCTCAAATAAATAAATAAAAAATCATGGGCTGGAGAGATGGCTTGGCGGTTAAGCGCGTGCCTGTGAAGCCTAAGGACCCCGGTTCGAGGCTCGGTTCCCCAGGTCCCACGTTAGCCAGATGCACAAGGGGGGCGCACGCATCTGGAGTTCGTTTGCAGTGGCTGGAGGCCCTGGCGCGCCCATTCTCTCTCTCTCCCTCTATCTGTCTTTCTCTCTGTGTCTGTTGCTCTCAAATAAATAAATAAATAATGAACAAAAAATATTAAAAAATATATAAAAAAAAATCTTAAAAAGCTAGTAGAAATTTAGTTCTTGAATAAATACACTTCAGCTCCAATCAACCAGAAAAAAAAAAAAGAAAATAAGAAGAGCAAAGCAGTTGTAATACAAAGAAAACTAAATTGAACCTTGTGATATTTTATTACAGTGACTTAAATAAATTCAGTTTCATCTTGAGTACTATCCACTCAGTCTTACAACTCTTACAACGACTTATGTCTAAAGAGGTTGACTACTATTAGCAAATGTAGGATGCCAAGTCATAAAACACATGCTAAATATTTAAAGTACCATCAAGGGGTTGAGAAGATGGCTCAGCTGTTAAAAGCATTTGCCACATGCATGGGGGTCTGAGAGGGTCTCGGAATGCCTGAGTTGGATTCTCTAGTTTCCAAGTAAAGAGTTGTGCATGGCCATGAACACATGAAACTCCAGGCCTGCAGGGAGTCAAGACCTGACAATCAGCAGGGTTCATGAAAACCGCAGCTTTGCATTCAGAAAGAAACTCCATCTCAAGGAAATACCCAGAAGAGCAAGAAAGGAAGGATACTCAGACATTTGTCTTTGGCTTCCATGCATCTGCATGGTATGTTGTTTGTATGCAAGTGCGTACACATACACACACGCACCAACAACAACAACATAAAAAACAAATAATGATCGGGAAGATGGCTCAGCAGTTAAGGCGCATACCTGCAAAGCCTAATAACCCGAGTTTGACTCCCCAGTATCCACAGAGAGCCAGATGCACAAAGTGGCACATGCATCTGGAATCCATTTGCAGTGGCTGGAGGCCGTAACACGCACATTCTCTCTCTCTCTTTCTCCTCTCTCTCTCAGCTTGCAAATAAACAAAAATAATTTTAAAAAAAGAATGAGCAAACTACTATGAAAAAATTCCATAACTGGCAAGGTACTGCCATGTTTAAAGATTTAATATTGGCAATTTCCAAGTTTTCTGTAATATTTCATACATAAATTCTTGTGTCAATTTTTAAAAAAAGGACTGTCAGACAGAACTGTGGCAGCAAAAGGGAAGAGAAGACATGAGACTGTTGTCATACAAATATGATCAAGTCATGGGGTGAGACTACATACAAGCTTGGTAATAAAAGGCATAGGAAATGATGTTGCCTCAAGGAAAGACAGTCCCAACCTGAGCCCGACCAGGGCATCATGAACACACTTTAATCCCCTGGGCTGATTAAAGGCCACAGGGACCAGAAGCAGGCTTCTGGGCTGCTCTCAGGAGCAACATCTTGCTTTGACAAGCAGCAACTATGAATATTATCATTTCTTTGTATCATGAGATAAAAAAGACTGCTAACCATTAGAGAGATGTAATTTTCAGGAAAGAAACTGCCTGTCAAATTAATCATTAATCATCATGACTTTGATGTGAATATTATCAATATTTTTAATTTCTAAGTTTGTCTATAGTTTCATTAGAATTTAATGGAATCAGGTATTGCTACCTAGACTTTTAAGTTTTTACATGTTTTATATTTGTAAGGACTTTTCCCTTTTAATGAAAACTTTATGAAACATGAAGCGAAAAATCACTTGTATTAGTGGAACTAATTTGAATCTTAGATCTACCACTGGCACTTTCTGTGTACCAGGGTAAGTCATTTACCTCCTTGTTAAGCCTTAGTTTTCTCATGTGAAAGACGGCGTTAAGGGCAGTTCTTATCCATGGGAGCATCTCAGGAGGGATTTAATGACTGCTGTACCTGGCACACAGCAACCAACACGGACAGCTTAGCGAAGAAAACTAACACCAAGATGTGAAAAGTATGTTTCGCATCTAATAAAAGCACATTTTTAGCTTACTTAATTTATCATTGATAAAAAGGCATTGGAAACTGGACTTATTATTGGGGACAATATTTTCTCATTTGTAAAAGGGAGTAGGGCACTTACATTGCTTTAGAAGGACTCCTACCATTCTAAAAATACTGTCCCGCAGCTGTTTAAAATTTATTTCTTTAGACCATAGCACCACTGTTTGGTTGTTTCCAATGTCTGAAACCACAAATAGTAAAAGTGTACTCAGTCTCCTGCAAACATAAATAGCAAGTGCACGCTTCAGCACTTTTTAAAGGATATGGAAATTGGCAACAAAAATGCAGTTCATGTTGAAAATTTACGACAGCCCTGCCATATTTCTTCAGAAATACAATCAGGTAAAAATTAGGAAGATCTCTACCAGCTGGGTGGTATTTTTATGTTTTTTTACTTATATTTTCACTAACTGAAAGACTTTCATTATGCAACTTCTGGCACTTGATAAAATAGAGCAATGGTACCTTTGCTAAAACCACAGTTTCTTTGGTTATGTTTAGCATTGCACAAACACCGTTCACCTTAGATATCCTTTGCATCAGAGGGTTTAATTTGAAATTCACTACAGAGAATATCTTTTTTCAGCATATTATGCGTTCTGGGTATCATTAAGTTCAATTGCATTTTTATGAGTTTTTAAAAGATTGTTGTGCATGCATTTCAATTATCAGGCATTTGGCTTCATAAAAACATTGTGAAAACTATGGAAGAAAGACAAGAATACAAAATATAGTTCAGGGAGAACAAGAGAAGAGAGATTTTCCTGTGTTGCTATGAATTAAAAGAGTTATTTAACACGTCCAAAGCCACAACATGAATTTAGCGTCTCTTCACTGTTACAGGCATATGTAAAATAGCACATCCTCAGCTTATGGAAAAGGGGAGAAAAGGGAACATCCTTGTACCATAAGGGTACACAATAATATTTAATGTTAAACTCAATAGAGGAGAAAAAATTGTCACTGCGAATAAACGTCCAATAAATTCTTCTCTTACTTCAGTGTTAAAATTTCTACTGCAAATATTTAAACTAGAAATACTAAAACATGTTTTCAGAACTTTTTTTGTTTATTCTTATTTATTTGAGAGCGACGGAGAGAGAAAGAGGCAGACAGAGACAGAGAAAGAGAGAATGGACGCGCCAGGGCTTCCAGCCACTGCAAACGAACTCCAGATGTGTGGGCCCCCTTGTGCATCTGGCTAACATGGGTCCTGGAAATCAAGCCTTGAACCAGAGTCTTCACAGGCAAGCCCTTAACCACTAAGCTATCTCTCCAGCCCTTGAAACCTTTAGATATATTCAATTTTTAAAAGTGTCAAAGGTAACACTGGGTGAACAAGTGATTAAATAAATACAGAGAATATTTGGTTATTTCAGGTTTTTCTGTGTGTGCTCATCTGCAATGTGGTGGTGGAGATGTGTGTGAGTAGGTAGTGTTTATTTGGTGGACATACTGCTGAGGCTCCCTGTGAACTCACCCATGGCAGGGTGCACTTGCCTGTGGTGACCAGAGGGAAATGCCAGGTGCCCTCCTCCAAAGCTCTTCTGCCCATTCTTTTATTTATTGTTTTGTTTCTGTTTTGTTTGTTTGTTTTTCAAGGTAGGGTCTCACTCTAATTCAGTCTGACCTGGAATTCACTATGTAGTCTCAGGGTGGCCTTGAAATCACAGCGATCCTCCTACCTCTGCCTCCCGAGTGCTGGGATTAAAGCTGTGTGCCACCACGCCCGGCCCATTTATTTATTTGCAATCAGAAAGAGAGAGCGAAGAGAGACAGAAAGAAAGAAAATGGGCATGCCAGGGCCTTCAGCCTTTGCAAATGAACTCCAGATACACGTGGCCCTTCTGTACCTGGCTTACGTGGGTCCTGAGGAATCGAATCTGGATCCTTTGGCTTCACAGGCAAATGCCTTAACCACTAAGCTATTTCTCCAACCCTTTTTTAAAATATTTAATTTTATTTGAGATGGGGAGAAAGAGAGAGAGGAAGACAAAGGGGGGAGAGAGAGAGAGAGAATGGGACTGCCAGGGCATCCAGCCACTGCAAACAATCTCCAGACACATGTGGCCCCTTGTGCCTCTGGCTTACATGGGTCATGGGGAATCAAACTTGGCTCCTATGTCTTTGTAGGCAAGTGCCTTAACCACTAAGCCATCTCTCCAGCCCTATTCTACCCATTCTTACTTTAATCATAGTCTATTAATGATCTTGGAACCTACTGGGGTTTTTTTTTTTTTTTCTTTTCTTTTGCAATCACCAGCAATTTTCCTATCTCTGTTCTCTAGAGGACTGGGGGTTACAGACACGTGTGGTCATGTTCAGCTGTTTAAGCAGGTCCGGTAGGGGAACTCAAGTGTCCTCTCAAGACCTCGCGCTTGCGGAGGAAGCGCCTGTAGCTACAGAGTTATCCCTAGTGAAGCCGGGTGTAGTACATGTGCCTGTATTCCCACTTCCCAAGGAAGCTCAGACCGAAGGAACCCAGGAGCTAGCTCAGGCAACGTGGTGAGAGCCATTCTCAAGAAAATTACATAAAGCTGGTGGGCAGTAAGCATAAACATGTAAATGATTTGAGAAGAAAGTAATCCTAACAAAACAAGGTTTAAGATGCTGCTGTTCTCATAGAGGCTCCTCTGTGTATGAGTTTATCAATCATGCTAAATATATTTTTTCATTGAATTAGTACTCATGTGTCCCTTATAAAATGCAGTTTACTAGACTACTAAAATAAAATAAATCATATTAAAAATACACTGTGTAACAAAACTCAGGTTAAATGAATGAGAGAAGCAACAGAAAAAAAATGTGCTTGAGTTCTTGTGGGGAAAAAAAAGTTTTAGCTCGCTGACTACAAGGTAAGAGTATAAAATTCTCTGTACAGTGTCTAAGCAGTGCTTCTTTCCCCTGCCTTCTTCTAGGTGCTTGATTTTGTCAGATAACTGATTGTATTTGAATTTAAAAACTGGAAAATGAACCTAACTGGCAAGTTAAAATAAAAGCACTCAAACTGCATCATGACTTAAGAAAAATAGGGATGTTCTTCTCATCTCTAGCTCATGTCACTCCCACTGCAGCCGAGGGAGTTCTCGCCCAGTGCATGTCTTCCGATGGGAGCACTGTTTAGGTGACATCGTCTCTACATGCTACAGCACTGCCAGTCTCGACACCATCAAAAGCCCCCCAATATTCTCCAGTTATCTTTTGGTCCACACAAGATATTATCTGAAAAGTTAGCTGCTTTAAATTGCCCATTATTACTTTAAAATGATACTTAATCGTATTTTCCTAAAATAAGAGCTACTCTAATCAATATGAAAGCCGGGAACAAAATAATATTTTCAAAAGCATTTTTCAGATGGGAACATATATTCTAGGGATGCAGATTTCTGATTTGAAACAAGATAGCTTTTTATAAAAACTGAATGACATTGGTATTCAGAGCAGCAGAAATAAAAAGAATGAAAGTCTAAATGTCTACCTCATTTGCTATAATCATAAGTTCTGAGATGGAAAGAAATACAGAATTAAACACTAGCAGCTAATGGAACATACAAACCTTGCAATTTAAAACGAAAAAGTTTCCTCCTAATACCATATAATAGCTTTTGGTTAAAATAATTTTTCCCTTAAATTAACCATGAGAGAATGGAGAGAAAGAAAAAGCCTTTGCCAACACATTACAATGAGTAGCTGAATATTTAACTCGTGAAAACAAATCGGGTTGCAGAACTTGGGCATGGCCACCAAACAATGAGTCTCCAGATCCTCCTCCCTGACAACACACACCTACAATAGCCTGCGTGTCTCAGCTGATGAGATACATCAGTGCCAGCCTGACTCTGGTGTTAACGACGACATGTCACATGAAGACTCTGACTCTGTAAGGTGCACTAGGGTTTTAGTTCTCTATACATAATCCCAGAGTCACTCAACCTGAAATGACAGTATCGACAACATGAACATCTGAATTACTACTATGTAGTCAGCATCTGTTCACGTTGAGCAGGCGCATCAACCTCTCACCGTAACTATCACTATCCTAGGAGTTCTGGGTGCCACACAACTGCATCAAGTGTTTGAGGTTACAAAGAAATGTCAGAAAAGAGCTACAAACAAACTGTCCACGACACTGCAGCTGCCTCTGCAAGCACTGGCATTATTGCATAGCATTTTAAAGACCTACGAAGTAATCCCAGCTTCTGCTAGTCCTTTAAGTACTGGAATGTCATATTTGAAGACATTCTCTTTAAAAACAGAAACTCAGACATTCTTCTATATAAAATTTATTAAATCAAAGATAACAAACTGTCTTGATTTTTTTAAAGTTTAAAGGGGTTCTTTATCTTATTGGATTAAATTTCAATACAACTAATAAATCTAATCTAAAATTAGTTTTCCTTGCTTCCAGCCCACCAAAAAAATCAGGTTCATATTTTTACATAATTTATAATTCAAATTCTTTACAAATGATGTGATCTGAGCCTGACTGTGAACATCTCAGAAATCACCATGCAAAGTATGGATCTTCATGGTTCAGTAACACCTAAGATAATTTTACAGAAAAAAATAACTTTTTCACATATTTTTTAACCAAATCAAATTGTTTTTGAGCTTTTTATAGTAAAAAAAAAAAAAAAAAAAGACAGAAAAGGTCACATGTTTTAAAGCAAAGAATATACAAAAACTACTAGGTAATCCAAGAGAGTATTTTCCCTATACTATAGTCAGAGGACAGCCCCACCAAGTACTGAAGAGTGACATGGTAGGTAATTCAATAGTGAAATGACAATGCTTCACTAGTTTCACAGCAGCATAATTTTTCACATTACTTGAAACCACTGCTAAACCTGTAACACATTTTCTGTTTCTCTGTGGGTATTTTTTTTTATGTTTAACCCTAAAAGTAATATCTTTTATCTGTCAGCACTGCAAAAAAACATTCATAATCCAGAAATGTTTTCCTTTTTGCAATGCATAACTTTGAATTTGGACTTTTTCAAAGATCAGTAAAACATTGTGTTTCTTTAAAACCAGAGCCTTATTTATGTGAGCCTGTGCCTTAACTCAAAACAATTTTCTGTTCCAAGGAAGGTCAGGCAGTTTGAATGTGCAATACCATAACCTAGTTTCCATCTCCCATACAGATATACACAGAAGAGGTAGTCAGCAAAGGTTAGGACACGCGGTGACCAAGTCAAGACTACATTCAACAGACAAGAGAAAACAGTTAAATGAGAGGAAATAAAATTTGCAACTTTAAACTTTTCAGTAACAATATACCATAAATACAAACACTTCAATTTGGCAAATAATAAACCTTTAATCTGTAAAAAAATAGTAACAGATTTATGCAATGCTAAGGAGCACTGTAATATAAACATATAAAAATATCAAATTGTAGTATTAAACCAAGTGTGTTCATGGAATAGTTACATTTTGTTGTACATATCTTTATTATCTAATTATTTCTAAAACATTATCAAGTTTAAATAAAAATTAACTTTTCCAATGTTAACTGAAGATAAGAATTAATGCACTAACTAAAAAAATTAGCTCGGGCTGGAAAGATGGCTTAGTAGTTAAGCGCTTCCCTGTGAAGCCTAAGGAACCCGGTTCGAGACTCCATTCCCCAGGACCCATGTTAGCCAGATGCACAAGGGGGCGCAAGCATTTGGAGTTCATTTGCAGTGGCTGGAGGCCCTGGCGTGCCCATTTTCCTTCTCTCTCTCTATCTGCCTCTGTCTCTCTGTCTCTCTCTCTCTCTCTCTGTCGCTCTCAAATAATAAAAATAAAATTAAAATTTAATTAGCTCCCTACAAAAGATCTAGTGCAATATACTGAAATCAGATCCTGCTTTTGCACACTGAAAGGATTCTGTGCCAGGAATAAAAAACACATATTTATAAATACAGTTGGTAGAGTAACCTCTCATTTGCTATTGCTAAAGGAACTTGCAGGCATTGCACTCTGTGTAAGCACGTTATGTTCGTAAACGTCCACATTACCAAAACATCCTGTACTTCAGAAATGAGAGAAATGAGGCTTAGAAGGCTGAGGTAACTAATCACAAGGCAGTCAGGTATTAAGGGGCAGACAGCTGGTTTCCAAACTCTATGTCATAAAGGCCATCTTCAATAGCAGCATGGGAAAACATGAGTTTCTAAAATATAAAAGGTAAAATGCAACATTCAGTGGTATCATTCCTGAATCACATCTGTAAAATTTTCTTACTTGAGTATATTAATACAAACCTTATATAAAATTACTACATTTATAAAAAGTACTTTTTCCAGTATCTTGCTATTGTCTACATTAAAAGAAACAAAATAAAATGTTACCTATAATCAGTTTAAATGAAACAATCATGTGTGTACTTTTATACATGTATGTATATGTGTGTGTGGATATGTATGTTACTGTCTTATGAAACTATGAAGAGTTCATCAGAACCAAGCATATTAAAAACAAAGATAAAATATTATTATAATAATAAAAAATATTGAATAAAATAATTAAATATATATGTTAAAACCTTAGTTTAATTTATTGAAATTTTAATATTTAAAAGATTAAGTGAATAGTAACAGGTAACTTAATCATTCATTATACTTTTTTGAATTATTTTTTCATTTATTTGAGAGAGAGAGAGAGAGAGAGAAAGAAACAGAAAGAGAGAGAGAGAATGGGCATGCCAGGGCCTCCAGCCATTGCAAACAAACTCCAGATGCATGCACCACCATGTGTATCTGGCTTACATGGGTCATGGGGAACCTGGGTCCTTTGGCTTTGCAGGCAGGCGCCTTAACCACCAAGCCATCTTCCAGCCCCCCATTATACTTATTATAAAAGATTTTATTTCTATTTAATAGAGTGAGAGAGGGAGAGAGGGAGAGAGGGAGAAAGAGAGAGAATGGGCACACTAGGGCTTCTAGCCACTGCAAACGAACTCCAGATGCATTCTCCACCATGCGCATCTAGCTTACATGGGACCTGGAGAATCAAACCTATGTCCTTAGGCTTCACAGGCATGTGTAATAACTACTAAGCCACCTCTAAGCCCCATTATACTTTTAAAGCAACGTACCTTTAACTTTCAACTGTCTTACATTGCATTTTTTAAAATTCTTTTTGTTTATTTTTATTTATTTGAAAGCAACAGACAGAGAATGGGCATGCCAGGGCCCCCAGCCACTGCAAACGAACTCCAGATGCTTGAGCCCCCTTGTGCATCTGGCTAACATGGGTCCTGGGGAATCGAGACTTGTACAGGGGTCCTTAGGCTTCACAGGCAAGCGCCTAACCACTAAGCCATCTCTCTAGCCCTTACATTGCATTATTAAAAACTGTGGGAATGACAGAGTTTACTCTAAGAACTGGTAAGGAAAATAACTTCATTTCATTTAGCAACTTAAACACAAGCAATTCATTTCTCATTGCTCAGGTGGTTGTTCTCTCAGAAAAGTAATTTATTTCATATTTGGTTAAATACAGGAAGTCACACCATGAATAGAATACTATTATCTACAATGACAGGGAGTTATTCCATATTCCTCTTTTAAAATAAATTAATATATCAACACCTTCTCTAACATTTATATAAATGTTAAAATATTGACTACCTTAAAGTGAAAAAAAAAACATATAATCAGGATAATTTCATAGTGTGTATGGTCATTCTTCACAGAACTTTTATTGTCCAGCATGGAATGGATTACAGTAGATGTATTTCACACATGCTATTTCTTATCCAAAAGGAAACATAGCATGGGATACAGAGAAGTTCTAGCCAAATCTTCACTCAAATCCAACATTCATGGACGCCACTGTAATTGAAAGACATTTTCAACCAGATAGCTAGACCTCATTTTCCTTTAAAATATTATGTCTTTCATATCTGTTCCAACAAAAACTTTCATGTTCTTAAAACTTTACCAAACTGCCTATGCTTAGTTTGTAAAATATTATAGTTTTGTTTCGCTTTAATTTACAACTAGTTAAACTCATAAAATATTATCCAAGTTTTCAAAGTATGCTCACATGTTTAAAAGCAGCAAAGAATGCATACGTAATCAACATTTTAAATCTGTGATTTCCGAAGCTTTCAAACTTCATTAGTTTTCAAAAATCACTTATTATCTTCTAAAACTTTCTAAATGATATAAATGATATATTTTGCATTTTAAAATTAAGGTAAAAATCATTTCAACTTTACTCTGATTACATCTTCCAATATAAAGAGTGGTGATGTAAAATCAATCCTATCACTTTTCATTCTTTCTCCTTTCTTAGGCCTATGGAGTAATTAGAAATTAAAAATAAAACATATCATGTGTGATTAAAATGTGATTTTAAAATATGACTCTAAAGATGTTAACTTTCCTGGAACTTTGACAAAATTATTACAATTACAATATTGCAAATTATTATAAAGTAAGATTACAGATAATTATGATATGTAAGAAGCATTAAAACCAGTAGGTATTATAGGTAAAATAATTACAACTTAGTGGAAAACAGAGAAAGAAACAAGAAAATAGTAAAGGCCTTCATATTTCGTAGTGAAAACTTTACAAAGCTAAAGTCTACAACACAAATTAAGTTACTACTTATCTGACAGTAAATTCAAAAAAGCTTTTAAAAAGCTCATGGGAACGAATCAGATTGGTTTTACTCAAGAACGTTTTTGTATTAAACAGTTCAGTGTCCCCATTAGAAAGACTGCCTAAATAATTTCATCAATAAATCATTCTAAATAGCTAATATTAGAAAAAACTTGAATAATATCACTATTCCTCAAACAAAATCTCTATTTTGAAATAACTTTTCCATTTAATTTAAAATATTTAACTAGAACCAATAAATATTTGTTAATATAAATCTGATATTTAGAACACAAGTCTACTATATACTAAGAGCAAATTAATATAAGTGACAGTTGCATATTCACTGTAGTTTTCAGGTACAGATATTCAACATTTAGAAGAAAAGTACAGTACAAATATGAAAGGAGATATAAACACAGAGAACAATTACAAAGCATTATCTCCTGCAACACAGTAAGGTACTATTAATGAGCGAGTCCACCAAGGAAGTCTGGTAAGGCCATCTGCAGAGAGGATTCAAGATGAATTTTAAAAACAGATCAAAAAGATCACAAGAAAACATGGAGTGGATCAATATGAAGAAAAGTGCAGAAAAAAAGTGGACTGTGAAGTAAAATGACAAAAGGTACAGATCCAAATAGTGATCAATAAACCTCAACCTCTTGGCCTCAATGTTTCTCCATCTGTCCCTCTGTCTCTAGTTCTCCCCCCCCTCAGAGCACAACTGTAACTTTCCCAAAGATTCCTTGACCATTCCTCTTCTCGGCCTCTAAAAGATGCCGAAACTTCTTGATCACTGCACTTTTACAAGTTAGATTTATAATCATGTAATTATTTTTAACTATATTGTAAAATGTAGCTGTGTAATAACCTGTACAGTCCACTGGGGAAAAACTACATCTTTTTACATTCTACCATCCCCAGAATCCAGGCAAACATCTCAAAGGATAAATACTTGCTCACTGAGAAAAAGAGCATGCAGAAGAGGTAGGGTCATCTCCATGGATGTGGGGTGTAGAGAGATGGGCCTGAAGTGAGTTCTGACTGCACTCCTCCCACACATCTTCTCCACCTTTGCTGAGCAACCAGGTCAGTATGGCTCTTGGGAGCTTTTAAACCTGCAGGCTCCTCACACTTCAGTGAGGAAAAGCTTCTCCTTGAATCCTGATGGAGGCCACTCATCCACACCCACTATCCCCCATCATGCGTCTAATAGAAACGACCTCTAATAACCCAAGAAGAAGCACCAAGCTATCTTGGTCCCAGTTCTTTGATTCTTCCACATCTAATCAATCATGTGATCCTGAGATTCTTCTCACATCCATCCCCTTTTTTCCTACTCTCATTGCTCCCATCCAAAGTAGTTAGGTTCTTCTTGTTTCTGGATAGAATGCAGCAGTTTTTTTAAAGTGGCCATCTTAATCCAGTCTCTCCTTGTTTAAATGCATTCGTGCCAGAATAATCTTTCTCATATAGCTCTTTCATAGTACCAATAATAAAAAAATTAGTGGATTATAACTTTTTATCACATCTGACATAACCTGCCTCCTGTCTTTTAAAATCTGCCTCTATAACCTGTCAAAATTGTAGACACAATGTATTAGACTTCCTTCCCTTTAATCCGCTCCGTCTAGTGGTTTTCCTCAAGGTATGTCATCATTCAAGCAGGATGTGTTAACTCTCTCTCTGAGAAACCTGAAGCTGCATGGCACAAGGATAGAGGCACATTAGACACAAAATAGTGTTGTTAGCTTAAACTGCAGGAATGACATCTATCACCTCCAACATCCATGTAGTTCTTGGGTCCTTTAAGACTTAGCATAAAATCTCACACTCACAACTGCATAATAAAAATTGAGGTTGCAAAAAACTATACACACAAGCACATGTGCATGTGTCTGTGTGTGTGTGTGTGTGTGTGTGTGTGTGTGTGTGTGTGTACATATTTATGTATTTTACAGATGAAAAATTAAACTCAAGAAAGTAAAGAACATGGTCAAGGTCACAAACTATGAGCAATGTAAGTAGTGGTACCAGTCTAGCCCAGTTCACTACCTAGTCTAGGACTCCAGCTCTATTTCAACTGCCTTCACAGGAGCCCTTATAGTGCAATAATTAAAGATGCCAGATTTAATTTCAATATAATATTTCATTATATCACTTTTAGCTATTTTTTTGTCTGTGTAGGAGTTCTACATTTATAAATATTTATTGAGACCCTACCATGCTCTGGAAAGAAACAATTAACAAAACTGTATAAAATACCTCCATGAAGAATAACACAGCAGGAGAGATTAAGAACATAAATATGTAAATGAACACTTAAACATGGTTTCAGATAGTGCTAAGGTGAGGCAGTGACTATGTATGGGAACAGATGTTCTGTTAATATTTTATTTATTTATTTGAGAGAGAGTGATAGAAACAGAGAAAGGTAGAGGGAGGGAGGGAAAGAGAGAGAAAGAATGGATACATTAGGACCTCTAGCCACTGCAAACGAACTCTAGACACATTTGCCACCTTATACATATGGCCTTGTATGGGCACTGGGGAATTGAACCTGGGTCTTTTAGCTTTGCCAGCGAGTGCCTTAATTGCTAAGCCATCTCTCCAGCTGCCAAATTTTATTTTAAATCTGGTTATTAATGTGGCACCTGACCAAAGTAGCTGACCTCTGAGAGGAAAGTAATTATTTTGGTTTATGAGGCAGATGAAAGTTTGGCATGAGCAGAGGCTTTATACCAACCTTTGCCACAGCAGGTAGAGAACAGCAACGGGAGTGTGAGTGGAGCTAACACTGGCAAGCTGGACACTGACAAGCCCGCCCCACAGCAACACACCTCCTCAAGCAAGGCTCCACCTTCCCAGTTGCCATCAGCTGAGAATCAAGCATTCAGAACACATGAGTTTATGGGGGACGTCTGACTCAGTCCACCAAGGGGCCTTCAGTGACAATGTAATCATGAAGCAAAGGCATGAAAAAGGTAAGAGAGTAAGAAGTTATCTAAGGAAAGATCACTGGAATGGCTATTCTTAAATGCACACAGGGCTACAGCAGGAGCCACAGGAGGTATTCAATACAGAACAGTGGCGTGTGGCCGACAGTGAGAGCACGAGCACGAGGCGTGGATGTGTGAAGAAGAGGACATACGAAGCTTTTGCACCATGCAACATGACACGCTATCAGAGCTTGGAACAGAATCCAACCTGAATTTTTAAAGACACTCTGACTATCATGCTAAAGAAGGTGAGCCCACAGGGTGGGGGCAGAAAGGAAGACAAGGGTGAGCATATACAGAAAGACGACAGAGAAGATGGTAGTATGAGCTGACGTGCAGCAGGGGAAACACAGGGGGGTGTGAGAGGAGCCAAGACAACAGCCCAGAACCATCAAGAGATGACAGGAGCAGCTGCCCAAGCCTGCTCTACACCGGTGAACCCCTCTACTCCCCAGGCCACATGAATTCTATTTCCTCCTTAGGCTTCCCACTTTTGTGCTTTTCTATGACCTAGCTCCTTCTGACCTGGCACAAGCTGGTGACAGGTCTCATCTGGACATATGGGTATGATGTGCGCTCTGCCTTGCTCAACGTCCAGCACTGCTGCATTCTCCCTGACCCGCAGCTTGGCCTCCATCCTCGAAGCCAGCAGAATGGCAGCTGCAGCTCCTCTTCTGTAACTCAGTTTCCATGGTCACATCTTCAATGAGCCAAATTGTCCTGCTTTGTATAATGAGTATACTTGCGACCACGCTGGGACCACTCTCATAACCCAATGTCATCCCTGAATCACATCCACAAAACCCCCTTTATGGTAACACATCCAAAAGCTCCAACGATTAGGATAAACATCTCTTAGGGGTGCCATTATTTTGTCTACCAAAACAGTTCCGTTTTAGAGTGCAGGTCTTTGAAGTATTTTATGATTCCAAGAGGGCTTTTATAGCTCTAGCCCTCCTCCCCCAGGCTGAAGCTCAAGAGAGAGGGTGGAAAGGGAGCAAAGGAAGATAACTTTTCAGCCGTGTGTGGTTCTGTGAAATAATGTTCCCAGAACTCTTCCACTCCAATGACTTTGCTTTACACTGATTACTCTATGAGAAAGCTTGGATGAAAGTGTATTATTACATTCCCATTTTTTATACAAAGAAGAAAAAGCTAATCAGCTAAAATCTCCCAAAATAAGCAACTGCCACTGAAAATAGTATTTTTTTAAAAGCTGAAGATTTGCATACTTACATGGGTAAAAAACCTTAATTTTTGTAAAGGTAAGTTTCTATTTCTGAACATTCTACAGGACTTCTTGAGGTGTCAAAGTGGCGAGGTCCTAGTCTTCTCAGCCCTCCACGCCTGCCTTGACCATTCGTACGGCTGGAATGAAGGGAACAGCTGGGCCACGTGCTGCACACACACCAGTCTGACCTGCATTAGTGGCAAAACCATTCTGGGGGTTGGAGAGATGGCTCAGTCAGGAAAGTACTTGCCTTGCAAGCATAAGACCATAAGCTCAATCCCTAGCATTGCATGTAAAATGCCAGGCATGGTGACACATGTCTATAATCCCAGTCCTGGAAGGACACAGCCAATCTAGCCCAGTTGCTAAGTGCCAATAAGATACACTATCTCAAAAAGACGTGGACAACATTCCTGAGGAACACCATGAGGGTACATCCTCTACTCTATGCACACATGTGTGTGCATACCTGTATACATACAGACAACAGCACACATAGGAACACACAGACGTGCGTGCATGAATATATTAGTAACTGATAAAAACACTATATTATGAACCTTTCAGAGAAGCATTAATCAGCAAGCTAGAGGCAGACTCTCAGATACATACATTTCACCACTCTGCACTGGAGCTTAAGTTTCTAATCTACAAACCTCGGGGTACACATTCAAACCAGAGCAACACCTCTCTTCTCTCACCCACACATTGTTTGTGCTGCATAAGTTATTAACCTTCATATACTGGCCCTAAATACAACTGTTACCTGTGCGTTTCCAAGAGGATGACTCTTAAAAGAGAATGCAAATAAAGATGACTGTGATTATGTTCTGAGCCTGTCTAGTTAACCTTATTAACCAATTAAAAGGGAAATATGGGCTGGAGAGATGGCTTAGCGGTTAAGGACTTGCCTGTGAAGCCTAAGGACCCTGGTTGGAAGCTTGATTCTCCAGGACCCACGTAAGGCAGATGCACAAGATGGTGCATGCACCTGTAGTTCGTTTGCAGTGGCTGAAGGCCCTGGCGTGCCCATTCTCTCTCTCTCTCTCCCTCTCTCTCTCTCTCCCTCTTTCTCTTTCTGTCTGTCATTCTCAAATAAATAAATAAAATTAAAAATAAAAGAGAAATACTCTTGTACCATGGTTAAACATACTCTATCAGTCACTGAAAACCAGAATTCAGCTTACTATACTATCATGAATTTTCCAGTATTTAGGGCAGGCATTTTAATTGCTTCCTTTTAGCTGAAAAATGTAAACTGTATCCTGATAGCTCAAGTATTTCTCCTTAGCCAGTCACGAGTGCTGTTACGTAAAGTTGTGCACACTCGTCCTGCACACTCAGTTGGGAAGCTCGCCCTGAAGGCACTGAGCACACACACCTGCAGCTCCATCCACTGCCCTCGAGATTCTGACTTTGTTCTCTTGATTTCTACCTCACTTTCTAGCACCTCTAAGAAACTTCCAAACAATACAAAACTGAAGTCTGAATGCATGGTTATCTAAGAACACCTTTGTTCTGCCTCCCCACAGCAGACAATCTGCTTGGGTCAAAATTCTAGATTTGTATTCTCACCGTCTTCAAGGACCCAGTGTTGCTATCTGTTTAAGTATCATCCATTCCTATTGAATGACATGCATTTTCCCCTACCTTGGCTACTCTGCATTGTTTCCAAATGAAGTCAACTGCATTTGATGGGTAGGGAGAGGAGGTGGAGGAGAAAGCCTAGTACCAAAACCTGGTGAGAGCAGCTCAAGAAAACCAGAGTACAACTGTGAATGCGGAAGCAAAGTGTGCCTGCTCAGCCACACCAGCACCATCCCTTATACCAGCACTGCCCAAAAGGAAGAAAGGGGAAATAATTGTACTTACCTGAAACTCTATTAGGGGCTGGAGAGTTGGCTTAGCTCTAAAGGCACTTGCCTGCAAAGCCAAAGGACCCAGGTTTGATTCCCCAGAACCCACATTAGCCAGATGCACAAGGGGGTGCACGCACCTGGAGTTTATTTGCAATAGCTGAAGGCCCTGGTATACTCACTAGCTCACTCTCTCTCTTGCTACCTCTTTCTTTCTCTTGCTCTCAAATAAATAAAATAAAATAAACATTGTTTTAAAACTCTAATACAGCAGTCCCTGATCTTTTCTTATTGAATTCTACCTCCATTCCCTCAGGTTTCCTTCAGACAGACAGACAGATGCCCACACACCCACACCCATGTACATAGACCCCACACATATAATCTGAGAAGGGATTTTACACACACATCATGCATGCACACACACAACTTAAGTTTAATGTGACCCCCCACAGAACAAATGAACTGTTTCAAATTCACAGGAGAACAAAGCTAAATAGCCAAAACATTTTCTAATGTGCTGAAGCTGTAAGAGAACTGTATATTAAGTAAATTCTAATTCCTCACTGGCAAAGACAAAACAAACACATAAAAGCATTGGCAAGGTGCTAGAGAAACAAACCTTCCCTGCCGCCTTTCCTGGGTGTCAGCAGAACAGCGTTACACTGTGCTGCTGGCAGCTGTGACCCGACTGTCCCGCCCTGCAGGAGCACGGGCTTGCCTTCCAGGACTGTATTCTATGACAACCTTGAACCAAACTGTAAAAGAGTCCATTAAGTGTGGGCTGAATAGTTTAGCACTCCTATCAATACAAATAGCTAAAGTTGCTCATCTGAATCATAAAATACTACTCCAAATTTATAATTAAGACAATAGTTTTATGAATAAATTCCTAAAATTTTACCAAAAGCACAATAAAATTCTCCTCTGGGAATCAATACACTCTTGGGAACTTTGAAAGTTGGAACTAAAGATACCAAAATACATTCAAGTTTACACAAGTTACCACTTAAATGTAAACAGCCATAACAATAATGTCATTAGCATTCAAAATAATTCTGAGATGGTGGAAGTAAATGAAAAAGTTAACATACTAAAAGCAGTTAAGTCCAGGAAGAGATTTGGGACAATAAAGCAATGTATGAAAGAGCGAGCATAACAGAGGTACAGTATCTGAGCAGGCCCTGACCACCCAAGTACACAGCGGCTCAGAAGGAAGAAATCACTTTTCTACAACACCTTAGGAAAAAGTTCAAATATGTGACCACACACGTTCCCAATTCATGTCGTTAAAGAATAAAAAATAGCTGAGGAAAAATAATCTAAAGCTGAAGAAAAAAATAAATTGTGCCAAAAGGAAAGTTATGCAATAGACAGCAGTTTAAAAAAAAAAAGGACAGTAAATTTTAGGGGCAAAAAAATCAGCTTTAACACCAAGACAAAAGGGAATAAGAAAAATTATGTCTAATGATTAGCTCTACTAAAGTAGACCACTGAAAATACATTATTATTTAAAAATGGGTTACAAGATATAGATTTTTAAATATAGGATTATCCCAATCCAGCCACTTACGAATATTCAAGAAAAAATACATTTATGAGTACATTAAGGGTAACCTTTACACATAAAGTACCAGCTTACAAAGAAGGTAAAATGCTTTCATATGAAAGATGAATATTTAGGAGTTTACATAATCATAAATCCCTTTAAAGGTAACAAAATGCACATGTAACTATTTACTAAGCCTCTAATCCCAGCAAACAGGACATGAAAGCAATAGGACAGTGGGTTTGAGATAAGCCAGACTACAGATAAAACACTGTCTCAAAAAGAGAAAAAAAAAAAGAAAATGTAAAAGTTAAAAAAAACCTGCCTACTATTAAACATGTCAAACTATTTGAATATACAGCATTCTTTTGCTAACAATGTGAGTTGACAAGGAATTTAATACATCAAGTACATTAAATTAATATACATTTAATACGTGACATGTATATTACTACAACAATTTCAGCACAGGCAAGTATTATAAATATGAAGATTGGTTATACTTTGATATGTAAAATATTTTTGCTGTGTTCTAGCATTCTTTAAGGTTGATAAACATGGTAAAAAGCTAAAAAGGATTATGATCATTGATTTCAAAACTAAAATACTGTTAAAGCTATTTACTTACAGCATTTATGACAGATGAACAATATTTTCTTCATTCCCATAAGGTACCCGAGAGTTCATTTATATATAGTAAGTTTTAATGAGTGACAAGTACATAAAATATCCACCTTGAGTTTAATTCAATCTCATGTTTAAAACAGTAAGGAATTTGTCCTTTAAAAATGTCTAAAGAAAATTCTTCAAAATAAAATAAGAAAATAAGAATCTTGGGAAATCAGTAAGGACTAAACAGAAGAAGCAAGGAGAAAGACACATGCAACGAGCTATCTTCCTCCCAAACTGTTTAAATCCTATTTGATAACCGAAGCAAAAACTTAAAAAAACATCTGGTGAAAAACAGCACTATTTAAAAGAGGAAGGTAAAGTGACTATGCTTCATTTCAGTTGCTAAAATGGTAAGGTCAAAAGAACAAAATAAAGTCTGTCACTTGTGCACAGTGTAACACCCAAAGCAAGGGCTGGAGAGATAGCTTAGCTGTTAAGGTGCTTGCCTACAATGCCAAAGGACCCAGATTTGACCCATGTAAGCCAGGAGTGTAAGGTAGCACATGCATCTGGAGTTCGTTTGCAGTGGCTAGATACCTTGGAGTGCCCACCATTTGTTTGTTTGTTAGCTTCTTTCTTTCTTTCTTTCTTTCTTTCTTTCTTTCTTTCTTTCTTTCTTTCTTTCTCTCCCTCTCTCTCTCTCTCTCTCTCTCTCAAATAAATAAATAATATTAAAGACCCAAAACAACCATACGTGAATTACACACAATTCACTAAAAAATACTATAAATCATGATAAATCAAAAAATGTTCAAGTACTCAAATAGGAAGGCAAGAAAATGAGAAACAAAAACTCAAAAAAAAATAATAATAAACAGGAAAAAAAAAACTAAAAAAAATCATTAAACATTACTAACTTCAATAGAGATTGCTAAAATGCCCCATTCAAAGGGGCGGAGTTGCCACACGTGGTGCTGCTCACCTTTAATCACAGAACTTGGTAGGCAGAGGTAGGATCACTGTGAGTTCAAGGCCAGCCTGGGACTACACAGTGAGTTCCAGGTCAGCCTAGGCTAGAGTGAGATCCTACCTTGTTTAAAAAAAAAAAAAAAAAAAAAAAGAGGGGGTATGGAGAGGGAGCAGAGTTACCAGGATACTTAAAAATATGATCACAGGTGAGGAGCTATGATAATTACCCTATGCTATCATTTCAGAATATTTGCATGCATCAATTCAGCACACTACTCCAGAAACAAGCATGTGATTGCTATTTCTCATTTATAGAGTATCTGCTCTGTGAGGTCCATTATATTCTCTTCTAAGAGAAGAGAAAAAGATTTCCACAGCGGTTATACCAGTTTACATTCCTACCAACACTGAATGATGGTTCCTATTTCTCCACATCCTCACCAACATTTGTTTTCATTAGATTTTTTAATGTTTGCTATCCTTACTGGGGTAAGGTGGAATCTCATAGTTGTTTTAATTTGCATTTCCTTAATGCTGAACATTTTCTAAAGTGTGTGTTTGCCATCTGTAATTCCTCCTCTGAGAATTCCCTATTTAGTTCTCTGCCCCACTTATGGAGTGGGTTGTTTGATTTTTTTATTGTTTAGTTTTTTGAGTTCTTTGTAGATTCTAGATATTAGGCTTCTGTCAGCATTATATATAGCTGGCAAAGATATTCTCCCATTCACTGGGTAATCTATTGGCTCTGTTTCTGGTATGTTTCTCTGTACAAAAGCTTTTAAGCTTCATGAGATATCATTGGTTGAGTGCTTATTTAATTTCCTTGGCTACTGGAGTTTTGCTCAAAGTTTTTTGCCAGTCCTATATCATGGAGGATGCTTCCTATTTTTTCTTCTAGTAGTTGAAGTGTTTCGGGTCTCATATCGAGGTCTTTAATCCATTTGGACTTGATTTTTGTGTATGGCAAAACGAGTGGGTCTAATTTCATTTTTCTACATATAGTCATCCAATCTGTCCAACATCATGATTTGTTGAAGTTGCTGTCTTTTCTCCAGTCTACATTATTGACACCTTTGTCAAAGATCAAGCAGCTATAGTTGCTTGCCCTAAACTCTGGGTCTTCAGTTCTGTTCCACTGTTCTATGTTTGTTTTTATTCTAGTACCATGATGTTTTTGTGACTATGGCTTTGTAATATAGCTTTAGATGAGGTATGGTGATACCACTAGAGGTCTTTCTTTTGCTGAGGATATGTTTGCATATCCAAGGCTTTCTGCCATTCCATATGAATTTTGGGATCATGTTTTTTCGGCCTCAGTAAAGAATGATGCTGGTATTTTTATTGGTATTGCATTAAATCTGTATATTGTTTTTGGTAGAACTGCCATTTTTACAATATTAATTCTACCTATCCAGGAACATGGGAGGTCCTTCCATCTTCTTAAGTCTTCCTCTATTTTTTTTCTTGAGTGTTTTTATGTTTTCATTATATAATTCCTTCAAATCCATTGTTAGTGTTATTCCAAGGTATTTAATTTTTTTGTTATTGAGAATGAGACAGTATCACTGATTTCTTCTCTGTTTATCTGTCCTTTGTACATAGAAAAGATACAAATTTTTGAACATTGATTTTGTATCCTTCCACTTTGCTGAAGGAATTTATCACCCTTATAAGTTTTGGGATAGAGACTTTCAGGTCACTTATATATAGGATCATGTTATCTGCAAATAGGGCTAACTTGGCTTCTTCCTTTCCAGTTTGAATCCCTTTTATTTCTTTCTCCTGTCTTATCACTTGGACTAGTATTTCTAGTACTATGTTGAACAGCAGTGGTGAGAGTAGGCACCCCTGTCTTGTTCCCGATCTTAGTGGGAACTTCTTGAGTTTTTCCCCATTAAGAATTGTTTGGGCTTTAGGAGTTTTATATATAGCCTTGACTGTGTTGAGATATAAATCCTCCATACCTATTCTTTCCAGTGTTTTGACCATAAAGTGGTGTTGTATTTTGTCAAAGGCCTTCTTTGCATCAACTGGGATGATCATGTAGTTCTTATGGTTCAGTTTGTTTATGTGGTATATTACGTTGACCAATTTCTATATGTTAGACCATCCCTGCATCCCTGGGATGAAGCCTACTTGATCAAGGTAGATAATGCTCTACATATGTTGAAAAAGAGAGAATGGGGAAAGGAGGGAAGGAATAAAGAAAGAAGACAGCATTGACAGTAAAATCATGCATGAGGGAGAAAGCACAGGGCTCAGTAGATGACTTCTGTGCAAGGGGTGGGGTGCTCTTCAGAACCCACACAAACGTGAACACAGCAGTGTACAATAACAAGATGGGAGGTAAAGCCAGGAGAGTCCTCAGAAGCACCCAGGCCAGCCAGCCGGGTATATAACATGAAACCCTGCCCACACGGGATGGAATAAAAGCCTGATACCCCAGGTTTTCCTCAGACCTCCACACACGTGCCATGCAGCAAATGCAGACATGCGCTCACACATGAACATATTCATACATACACCATACACACACCTGAACACACATCATACCAACACACACAAACACAAAGTAACAAGGAAACAAAAGCATGGGAAACAGACAATGCAAACACTACACAATAAAAGGATGAGCAGCTATATTAATTTTTATATGAATAAAAAGATTGCAGAGCAGCAAAGAAAGGAATTACATTATAGCAAACGATCTAGGAAAACAGAACAATTATATAAATATAAACAAAAATAGTATCAAATACATAAAGCAAGATCTGGAAGAAAGAATCAAATACACCATTAAATATGGAGACTTCAATAGTCTCTTTTTAGCAACTTCTAGAACTACCAGACGGAAAATCATCAATGATACCAAAACTCTAAACACAATAACAACAGAATCAAATTGAAACATACCGACTACAACAACAGGGCCTTCAGAATACTCATCAAGATGGGCTATGTCCTATGTCATAAGGCAAATTTGAAATGAATAAAATACATCAGACCATCTATTCATAGTCAAATCAAAATAACAATTTATTTTTAAAAAGCTAATGCAAAGGTCCTTAAGCACATGGAAATTAAGATAGGATACTTCTATATAGTCTATGAGTCAAAGAGAAAACTATAAAGGAAATACAAAAATTCTAAAACTGAATTAAGCTTACTAAGTATGTATATATCAAAAATACTACAGGGCTGGAGAGATGGCTTAGCGGTTAAGCGCTTGCCTGTGAAGCCTAAGGACCCCGGCTCGAGGCTCGGTTCCCCAGGTCCCACGTTAGCCAGATGCACAAGGGGGCGCACGCGTCTGGAGTTCGTTTGCAGAGGCTGGAAGCCCTGGCGCACCCATTCTCTCTCTCTCCCTCTCTCTGTCTTTCTCTCTGTGTCTGTCGCTCTCAAATAAATACATTTAAAAAAAAAATACTACAGAGAAAATGGTTTAAAAAATATGATCTTAGCTGGGCATGGTGGCTCATGCCTTTAAACTCAACACTCAGGAGGTTTAGGTATGATCACTATGAATTTCAGGTCAGCCTGGGCTAGATAGAGCTAGAGCTAGACCCTAACTAGAAAAAAAAAGTAAAAATAAGTTCTCACTTAAAGAAACAAGGAAAAAGGAGCAAATGAATATAAAAAAAAGAATAAGGAAATGAAAAAACACAAACACATTAAGAAAATTTATGAAGAAACAAAACTAATAAATGAAAAACAAAAATAGATTAAAAAGAAAACTTGTAACATCAAGAATAAAAATGAGGTCATCATTCTAAGCCTTGTAGTAACTCCTAAAGAACAATAAGAGAAAACTTTAGATTTATAAATTTTATAACTTACAAAAAAGAACTAATTTCTTGAAAATCACATAATGACAAAAATGCAGAGTTTAAATAAAGTAGGAATTGAATTTGTCATTTAAAAGCCTCCTCACAACCACCTAAGTATCTGGACACCCCAATCATTTAACTAGAGAATATATGAAAATGTTTGAAGAGGGAATAACATTAATCTTTGCAACACAGACAATGAAAAGGGTGGTTGAAGAAAGGGGGTAGTTTTTATTTTATTATACTAACAGTACTCTGATAGTAAAAACAGACAGAGGAAAAAAACTATTATTGACAATTATTGTGATGACTATAAAGGCAAGAAGCTTGAGCAAAAAAAAAAAAAAGGAAATAAAATACAACTATACAAAAAAGTATAAACCAACTGCTTCAATATTCAAAATAAAATCAATATGATCCATTACATCCAATAACTACAAAAAGGAAAACAAAGTAGTATATCAAGTAAGAAAGAAAACACATTTCACAAACCCCAATATGATCTTATGATTAAAAACTATCAAGCCAGGACTGGAGCAATAGCTTAGTGATTAAGACACTTGCCTGCAAAGCCTAATGACCCAAGTTTTATTCCCCAATATCCATGAAAAGCCAGATATTGTTTGAAGTGGCTAGATGCCCTGGCACGCCCATTTTCTTTCTCTCTGTCTCTCTCTGTCTCTCTCTGCCTCTTTCTCTCAAATAAACTAATAAAATATTTTTAAAAGAAACTACCAAGGGGCTAGAGAGATGATTCAGGGATTAAGGGCACTTGCCTGAAAACCTGACATCCATGGCTCCATACCCAGTACCCACATAAAGCCAGATGTACAAAGTGGCATGTGCATCTGGAGTTTGTTTGCAACAGCAGGAGGCCTGGTGTAACTATTCCATCCCTCCTTCCCCCCACCCATCAATCCTACCATCCACCTACCTATCTATCATCTATCTACCCACCTACCTACCCACCCATCTATCATCTATCTATATCTGCTTGCAAATATATAAAAATATTTCTAAAAATCTATCAAATTAGGGGCTGGAGATATGGCTCTGCAGTTACAGCACTTACCTGCAGAGCCTAATAACTCAGGTTCAATTCCCCAGTATTCACATAAAGCCAGAAACACAGAGTGGTACATGTGTCTTGAATTCATTTGCAGTGGCTAAAAGGCCCTGGCACACCCATTCTCTAGTCTCTTTCTGCTTGCAAAATAAATAACTTTTTAATACTTGAAAAAAAAAAGATCAAACTAGGAATAAAGGGTAACGGGAATGTCTACCAAAAAAAGCTATTTGTAATGACAGAAAATGAAATGCCATCCACCCCACTGGGAACAATGCAGATAATTTACTCTCACTGCTCCTTATCAACATACTATATTGAAAATTGTACATTCCACTTCTATAAAAGTAGAAGGGGAAAAGGAATGCAGATTGGGTAGGAAGATATGTCAAAGCAACTTTGTGATAGCTTATGATATTAAGATCTACTTAGAAAAGCCCTAAAAGAAGAGGAGGAAAAGATCACGACATCAAAATAAAAGAGAGACTGGTTGAGATGGGGAGGGGATATGATGGAGAATGGAGTTTCAAAGGGGAAAGTAGGGGGAGGGAGGGTATTACCATCTGTAAGCAGCAAATTCTCTAGCCAAGAGTGAGAGCAACATGGAGACTTATTGGCAGGTGTAACTACTTATCCTCTTAGTCAAAGAACAGTGGACAATCCCCTCTATAGTCTCTGACCTTCCTATCCATAGGCTTCCGCCTTGGTTCTCAGTAACAGGTTATTAATTCCTTGCCACTAAGCAGACTTCATAGCCATTCAGAGAGCAGCTGATTATCCCCATAGGCTGGGTACCACTACCGCACTGGTGTGTACAACCTGCCTGGCTGGTTGATTTTGTAGCTGGCAAGACCCTCTGCTTGTTCAAGCCCCTGGTGACCTGTATTCCCTGGCAGCTTGCACACCACTTTCTGACACTAGGAGGGCTAGCCAGCAGAATTGGCTTCCATCTAGATTCTCTAAAAGGAGAAATCATACCTGTCAACAAGTCTTCTAAATGTATTCATTACTTATTTTCAATGTCCTGAGACTGTAGGGCTGCGGTGGTCTCAGTACTGAACTCTTACCACTTAGTTCGGGTGCTTTGAGCCCAGGAAGCACTGCCGAGGATGTGGCAGACTTATGAGTGCTGCTCTCACTGCTAGCCTGAGAATCTCTTCCTCCAAGAAGACAACAGTAAAACAATGAGGAGACTCAAAATGCATCAATGCAGAAAATCGGAGGCTTCTGAGAACTCAACGCTACAGGAGACTTATAAGAGGCTGACAAGGCTTGGGGAACACTGTGAAAGAGAAGGGACAGAATGAATGTAACAGCCACAGGGTGGAAAAGTGCACTCTACAGCACTGTAACCCAGCGACTAACTAATGCAGTCATGACCCCACACTGAATGCAATAACCCCACTAATGGGACCCTTAGAGGGGCAGGGGCAAGGGAGAGGGAAATTTACAGTATGTTCATATAATAACGTTCTCAATTAAAAAAAAAGAGAATAGGGCTGGAGAGATGGCTTAGCGGTTAAGCGCTTGCCTGTGAAGCCTAAGGACCCCGGTTCAAGGCTCGGTTCCCCAGGTCCCACGTTAGCCAGATGCACAAGGGGGCGCACGCGTCTGGAGTTCATTTGCAGTGGCTGGAGGCCCTGGCGCGCCCATTCTCTCTCTCTCCCTCTACCTGTCTTTCTCAATGTGTCTGTTGCTCTCAAATAAATAAATTTAAAAAAAAAATTAAAAAAAAAAACAGAATATACAATTACTGTATGACCTAGAAATTATCTTTGGGTATTTATTCCAAAGAAAGGAAACATATGTGCTCTTATAATACCCTATATATAAATGTTCACTCAAGAGTAACTGCTGGGCTGGAGAGATGGCTTAGCAGTTAAGCGCTTGCCTGTGAAGCCTAAGGACCCCGGTTCGAGGCTCAGTTCCCCAGGACCCATGTTAGCCAGATGCATAAGGGACGCACGTGTCTGGAGATCCTTCGCAGTGGCTAGAGGCCCTGGCATGCCCATTCTCTATCTATCTATCTATCTATCTATCTATCTATCTATCTATCTATCTATCTATCTACCTACCTACCTACCTACCTACCTACCTACCTACCTCTTTCTCTCTCTGTCTGTCACTCTCAAATAAATAAATAATTTTTAAAAAAGAGTAACTGCTAATAGCCAATATGGGAAATCTCAAGATATCTTCCAGGAGGAGAATTTGAAAGAAACCATCTACGCAACTCTCCTACTAAGCAATGGAGATACAAGCTGAATAGTAAAGTTGTGAAGAACCTCATGGGATTACACTGGGAGAGACAGAAAGCAACACCAAAAGAGTACATGCTATGAAAAATCTACTTAAAATCCCTTTTTTGGGGGGTGGGGTTCAAGATCGGGTCCCACTCTAGCCCAGGCTGACCTGGAATTCACTATGAAGTCTCAGGGTGGCCTCGAACTCACAGGGATCCTCCTACCTCTGCCTCCCAATGCCCAGCTCTACTTAAAATTCTTAAGTCATGAAAGTTATATAAACAAACTTGTAGTGGTCAAGGGACAGGAGAGAGGAGGACACGAGAGAGAGTTAGTTGGGGCTACAGAAGGACAACAAAAGGAAGTCTAGAGTAAGGGAAGTGACGACAGTGACAGACACGTGAAACTAAATGGGCGTGAATATGGTACATACTCATGAGTTCTAGTAAAACTGTGCAAATACAAACCAAACTGACAGATGTTATCACTGTTCATGTCCCGATCATGGCTGGAAGTTTCGGTTCTATATGAAGTTACCACTGCTGAGATGCGACTGTATCACTGTTCTTTTCATATCCAGGCCACTGGCTGAATGCTATGTTATATTGGGAACTGGACAAAACAAACTGATAGAAAAATAAACGAATAGGAAAATTGTGCCATATCCTAATATAAAAGGTTTAATGAGGTAAGCCTTACCAAATTCATGTGACCAGTAGCTTCAACCCAAATAGCTCACTTCTCAAGTGAAAACAGTTAACTACCATTGAGTTTTGTCATAGATAAATCTTTGCTTAAGACCTTTATGATTTACAATAAATAATTTATAAAAATTAAATTTTCCTTACTAGAATGTATCTCCTTAATATATAGCAATTTGTTATAAAAGATAAAGTAAAGCCGGGCAGCAGGCCACATCAAATTCCAGGATATTTTGAAGAGAGCCTTTTAAACATTTTAAATTTAACTTCAAGGTCACATTTACTATAATTATCAGATTATGATGTAATTTATTACAAATATATTCATCTAATGAAATTTAGAATTTTACTTAAGATCTTGCTATGAAACTAAAATTTTCTAGTTTATTTTAAATCTATTAATATAAAATATTAATATAATTTTAAGCTAATGATATTAGATCACAATCCTGTGAGTGAAATGTTTATCATGATTACATTACATCAATAAATCATAACAAGATGGTCTAGCTATCCAAGATGAACATATATTATATATACTAAATTTAATATATATAATGATACTGGATCCAAACAAATATTTTGAAAAAAATCACAGAATGCACCAAAGGCAGAGTAGTTACAATTCATTCACAGGATTGAAAGTCAACCATAAAATGTTGGCTCATAAAATGTAAATATATCATTAAACTTCATCAGCATCATTCTTCCCATTTACTATTTCTGAGGCTTTCCTGTTTCAATTGTGCAGCCCACTTAAGGATGTTGTCATTACCCATATGTAAGTAAGTACTCCCCCTAAGTAGCATGAAATTCTCTCAATGGGATTAGTAAAGGATCTACAGTGCTTCATGGTTTGAGCAGAACAAACTATGACATGCTGAAAGAATGTTTCTCTCTGTGTGGCTCTGTCACCACCCACACACAGAGTTCACTGTTTAAAGAAATCGCACAGACACTTCACACAGCACAGCCACTAACCACCAATTCCTATCAACAGGACAAATCTCAGTAGCTGTCCTAGGTTTGATTAAAGAACAAATGGGGATATAACATTTAATTTACAACTATAAACAAATATGTATTATACATTTAAAAACAGATTGCATGTATAAAACTATCATATTTCCATTCCAATGAATTTTGACAACAAAATATATTATGGTTTTGAACATAAGATACTTTTCACCTCCCTTAGCTAGTTATTAAATGTTCTTATACATTAAATAGTATAAAGAAAGATTTTTGTTTTCTTTACTAATATGACAAAAAAAACTCTAAAAAAAGAGCAATAACAATAATAACCCACAGACCAACAGAGCTACCTGGTCTAGTCAATATTTCACAGAATTTCTTTATAGTGTAATTTTTGAGGCTCAGGTTCAAATCATTACTGGCAGTTGTTAGTTCACAACATTACCAACACTGACTCCAGCTATAATCTATACAAAAGTTGGTCACTTATGAAGATTAAATCTTAGAAATGTTTTGTTCATGTTACACATAGAGACAGAATAACTGGTTAGAAGTTATATTTTCTTTCTTCCTCTGTCTTCTTCCTCACCACTGGTGATTTGCTAGTGAAATTGTCTCTGAGATGAACTGGTTCCAGCACCCCCATTAGATCTCCAAAAACTAAAAACACTTATGACCCTTACATGAATGACACATTTTTATTTGCATGTGACATACGCATCATCCCCTGCATATTTTCAATCTGTGGATTACTCATAAAATGCAACACAAGGTGAATGCTCTGAACTGTGCCACTTGGGAAATGACAAGGAAGAGCCTGCACTGCAGCTCTGTTTGCTCCTACACCCTTCCTTTTGGTCTGCAGATGCTGGAATCTACAATGCGGAACCAGGCGTACAGAAGGCTCAGGAGAGCCTTTGTCCCCCGACTCAGAAAGTATCCTGAAAGTTTTTCTTAAAAGTGAGTAACAAAAATTTAACAGACTACTTTAGAATAATATACACAATCCCATATATGTCATACTCAACCTACTATAACATGTCTGAAAATCTCACTATACCCACATGTCAAACACAATCCCACAGGACATGATATAGGCTTTTCGGGAGCCCTCTCCATGACTTTAGTTCTTTATCAGAAAAACTGAAAACTAAAAACACATTTCCAATTTTATCTAATAGGCACCTCACACAAAGCACTCCATTTAGCACAATGGGGATGAAGGGATGAACTGGCAATTCCTCGGAACACTATCAGTCCTCACAAGCCTTCTCCCAGCCGACGTGACCTGGAGGGAGGTCAGAGCATAGCACGCCCTCACCAAGTGGGCACAAGGCGCCGAGGGCATCTTCTTCCTAATCCTGCGTGTCTACGATTTCACAGCTGATACGGCAAGACAGAGTGGGATCTTCCACTGAGAATATGAAAACTGTAAATTTACTTTCAGAAAACTACTCCCATCTCTTAAGGTAGCTAAATTATTTGAAAAAAAAAATTTTTTTTGGTCACCATGGGACATTCACTATTTTATACATAAATTTGAAAGGTGGGGTTTGAGAGATTGCTTAGTGGTAAAGGCGTGTGCCCGCAAAGCCAAAGGACCTCGGTTCAATTTCCCAGGACACACATAAGCCAGATGCACAAGTTGGCGCATGCACCTGGAGTTCATCTGCTTTGCCTGGAGGTCCTCACATGCCCATTCTCTCCCTCCCCCCCCCCAAATAAATAAATAAAAATAAAGTTTTTTTTAAAAGTTGATGACTAAATTACAAGAAAAGTACCTTTGGCGTTTATGATGAAAGAATTGCTGTGCTGTTTAAACAGATTTATTAACAAAACAAATCTTAACGCCTTCCATGATCGCGTGTTTATGCCAAGAGCCAGGCTCAGGATACGTAGCTACAACTTCTCAGGAGGCTGAGTAGGCAAGAGCAGCACTTCAACCTAGGTAAAGCAGGCCTGGGTAACACACAGAAAGACCTTTGAGGGAGGGGGGTTTGGATTTTGGATTTTCAAAGTAGGGTCTCACTCTAACCCAGGAATTCTGACGTGAAATTCAGTATGTGGTCTCAGACTGGCCTCAAACTCACAGTGATCCTCCTACATCTGCCTCCCGAGTGCTGGGACTAAAGGTGTGCACCACCATGCCCAGCTAAGAAAGATCATTTTCTTAGGGTGAAAAAAAAAAAAAACCAAAATTTTCTCCGTTTATGCTACAACTAAGAAAATATGGAAAGAAAATCTGTATGAAAATTAATCTAAATCAAGGTCTAAGGATAGTACAACTGTCTTTCTACTAATATGTCCAGAAGCCAAAGTTCCCCTGGTCACACTAAGGCAGCTTTCAAGTAATTCCAAGTAACGATGGAAGGGGTAGAACAACAGCTTGATTGAGAAAGAAGTAAGCCAGGCATGGTAGCTCCTGCCTGTAATCTCACCACTCAAAGGCTGAGGTACGAAGACTGCCATGAGTTTGAGGCCAGCCTATGCTATACAGTGGCACAGGGCTAAAGTGAGAACTTGCCTTCAAATACCAAAGAGAATCAGAAGTTACGAAATTATTTACAATAGATAGTATAGGAAAATATACTTTCCCTCCAAAATTTATGTAGTTATTATTGATTTGAGGATTCCTTACACTGTCTTTCACATATTTAACTCAACTTCAGATTTTCAGCTCAAGATGACTATTGTCACACTAAGCAGTGCTCATGAAACATAATTCAAGCAACTTTGGTTGAGATGTTTTTTAATGCCTTGTCAAGCTCCTCTGACCAAATAAATAAATAAAGAAACACTATTTCCCAGAGTTTCTTTTTCCATTTTATTTTTAGACTTAGAACATAAGATAGAATGTTACAAAAGAGAAGCAGTGACTGATGACCAGTTGCACAAACCGGATCACAGCGGCTGGATTTCCACAGGGACAGAATAGGCAGCTAACCGTGGCAGCTTTAGGACATCGAAGGTGAGAAGCAAAGGTGGAAATAACAAGGGACCAAAACATGCAAGAAGTTTCTGAACAAGCAGCACTGTTTCTTCATTTAACACTTTGCCCATCCAGCTTCTAAAGGAAAAATCCTGCCACGCACATCCAAATGACAAGCCCAACGCTTTCTGATAAGATGGTAGCACTTCAGAAGACAGAGGGATACACTAATATAAGACACTGTATCTTCCTTTTTGAAATACAAAGAATGAGGAATTTTAAAAAATATACTCAAAGTATAAAATAGGTCCAGAAAACTTGACAGTAACCTTCAGTGAAATCTGAGGGCATCACACTGCACAGGGAAGGGGAAGAGAGGTTTCTACTGCTGGCTCACTCCTCAGGAGCTCAAGTGAAATCGGCGAGTCCAGCCGAGTCTGCTGGAATGGTTTTTCTGCCTATCTTCTATGATGTCTAATTTTCTGTGTCAACTTGACCAGGGGGTAGATACTCAGATATCTGGTCAAACATTGTTGTGGATCATTCAGTAAGTGCTGAGGGGTGAAATCAACCTTTGAACTAGTGATGTGAGTAATGCAGGTGGACTAACACCATCAGCTGAAGGCCTGCTTTTCCAAGAGAGAGAGAAGACGAACCACCGGTGGCTCCTGACTACTGCCTCGCTGAGGCGCTGGTATGGCAGCACTGCCCACAGCTCGAATTACCCCATGCAATCACATGAGCCAGTTCCTTATAATAAATCTGCACGTGTGCACGCACGCGCGCACACACACACACACACACAGACACACAGCTCTAATTACCCCATGCAATCACATGAGCCAGTTCCTTATAATAAATCTGCACGTGTACGCACACATCTCACACACACAAACACACACACACACACAGCTCTAATTACCCCATGCAATCACATGAGCCAGTTCCTTATAATAAATCTGCACGTGTGCGCGCGCGCACACACACACACACACACACACACACACAGACACACAGCTCTAATTACCCCATGCAATCACATGAGCCAGTTCCTTATAATAAATCTGCACGTGTGCGCGCACACACACACAGACACACAGCTCTAATTACCCCATGCAATCACATGAGCCAGTTCCTTATAATAAATCTGCACGTGTACGCACGCATCTCACACACACACACACACACAGACACACAGCTCTAATTACCCCATGCAATCACATGAGCCAGTTCCTTATAATAAATCTGCATGTGCGCGCACACACACACACACACACACACACACACACACACACAGCTCTAATTACCCCATGCAATCACATGAGCCAGTTCCTTATAATAAATCTGCACGTGTGCGCGCGCACACACACACACACACACACAGCTCTAATTACCCCATGCAATCACATGAGCCAGTTCCTTATAATAAATCTGCACGTGTGCGCACACATCTCACATACACAAACACACACACACAGCTCTAATTTCCCCATGCAATCACATGAGCCAGTTCCTTATAATAAATCTGCACATGCGTGCACACATCACACACACACACACACACACACACACACACACACATACTATCTGCTCTGTTTTTATAAATAACCCTTCCAAAAACAGTTGCACAAGTGACCAATATAATTATTATTGAGTTTATGATATGATTATAAGATATAGTCCAACATGAAAGTATTTCATTCAAGCAATAAGTAATAAGTACTCTAAAATATGCATGGATAAAATCTCACAATTAAAAATGTGAAGTAGGGCTGGAGAGATGGCTTAGCAGTTAACAGCACTCGTGTACTCACGTACAGGCAGGTGCACAAAGCCGCGCATGCATTTGGAGCTCGTCTGTAGTGGCTAGAAGCCCTGGTGTGCCCATTCTCATCCATCTTCAATCTCATTCTCTCTCTTACTCTGTCTCTATCTCTCTCGTTTGCTCGCTCCCTTCTCTTGCAAATAAATAAATATTTTTTTAGAGTATAAAATTAAAATTTTGGCACCCTGTTTACAGAAAAATCATGACATATTTTTAATGAATATTGAATCTATTACAATTTACTTTTTATTATCTTATACTTATTATTGGGACTATCATTTTCACGATAATAGCAATTATTCAATTAACTTCTTGGGCTTCTGTGAATCATACTAGATGCTGAAAGTCTTTAAATTCATTATTTCTCTAGAAAGACGTAGGAGTCAGTTTGCACTGACGAAGGAGCTTTCTGGTTCAGCATATGCCTCCCCTGTGACAGGCAATCATGCCTCTGCAATGTGCAGCCCAATGGAGGAGGCGTAAATATGAAACATGCATCCCACTGCACTGACAGGCCACAGCACCCAGAGTGTGGCAAGCGCCCCAGACATTTGACGTTCTATGTGGGTTTCTCATGGGCTCTTCCCATGCCACTTCTACTCTTACTAGTGTCACCAGCAGATGAGGCAGGTGAGGAAACTGAGGCCCACACACAAGAATTCCAAGAATGCGCAGCTGCTACACGGCTAAATCTTTTCCCAATGCCGGCCTGACTCCCAGCTCCCATTGTCAAGCACTGCACTGCAGTCACCACGCACTGGTCACAAAGGAAAAGGTCTCGCTGCCCATTAAATATCCAAAAAGAGTAAAAAGTGAAATTGGAAATGCTATTTACTGTGCAACTAAACATGGCCTAACACTGAAAAAAAATCTCAAAAATCAAAATAAATACAATAAATTCTCAAACATATACGATGCAAAAATTAGCTGCCTAGGACATATCAGCTACAATGTCATAATAAATATTCCCTTTTTGAAAATATTACTTTAAAAAGATAACTTTTTGCAAAGGTTACCTATGTGTAGGTCGAGGAGATGAATCAGTGGTGATGAAAACGTGAATTCAGATTCCTAAGAGCCAGGTAGAAATGCTGGGTGTGGCGCATGCTTGTAGACCCAGAGATTAGAACAGGAAAATCCCCAGGACAGTTCTAGGCACATACATATACACAAACTCATACACAAAAAATATGTAAGTTAAATAAATGTTACTTATGACCAGTCAACTCTTATAAAATGTACTGAGTACAGATTGATGTTTTGTTCAGTTACTTAAAATTCTGTAATCCTTGGGGAAGACACATTACTGGCTTTGAATAAAGGTAAGCACAGGATATCAAGTTCCTATTCATTTGTCTGTTTCTATATGTTAACATACAGCAGACTGATCACGTTCCCGCTCCCCGCCCCTACTCCGCTGAGGCCCGGGCCCTAGGCGGAGTTAGCAGTGAGCACTGAGGGTCGCGAGTCATGAATGCACAAGTCAGTCTCTAAAGGAGACTCCTAACACACTCGCCGAGGCCCAAGGAACATCATGGAAGAGGGGACATAAAGATCATAAATTCTTAATTGTTTATTGGGTAAAATGAGTATGTGTTTTGAAATTAAATAATTACTGAGTTGTCAAAACCTGAAATTTTGCATATTACATTTTTATCTAATTTAATCACCATAAACATAAGTTAAAATTATTAAATTTGAAACTGTAAAAGTGAACAAATTACACTCATCAGGCTGCTAATTTTACATCCAGTCTATAATTCTCTTCACGTAAGATGCTCTCTCCTCATGAGTGGGTTCTTGATCAAACAATGGAGTTTTATAAAATTCAGCAATCCCATGTCTTTTAACAACTCTAAAAATAGGTAAGATACAAAGTCCTTCATAAATTCACATCTGAATGAACCAGAAGTCTTACAGAACTTTACAAGCTCTGCAAAAGCAACACTTTTATATGAGAGAAAAGGACCAAAAAAATCTTTAAATTTGAGAAGAAAGAAATTATATATATATAACACTTTAAATTATTAAATGAAGAATATTATGGGTGATTTTTCTAAGCTAATACAAGGAATTTTTAATGTTACATTTTAAGCTAAGTAGCCTACCCTCAGCATATAAAAAGGCATAAATAGTTTAATACATTTAAAGTTTAAATTATCCATAACAGACAACTATATCATGTCATCTACATAGATGTCATAATTTTTACTGAATTACCATAATTCAGAATAAAGTCTCCTTTGAAAGCTGAGTGTTTCAAGTGACATTATGAGAACAAATTTGTACCTACTACTCTAAATACTATTAAGAAAAATAAAGGTAACTTTTTAGAAATAAAATAATGTACTCACATAATTGGATAATTGGGTTAGCTTTTGTATTCACAGGAAAGATTGGACAATCTAGATTACATTGCTTTTAGTCTATGGAACTGCTATCATTTTGTTGTGGAAAAATTGATTGAAAACAGATCAACTATGGTAAATGTGGTATAATCAAATTTTTAAAATGAGGCTTTCTTTACCAAAAAGCTAGCAGACAAGTAACTCCCACTTATACCAGCACCATAAACTTATTAAACATGCATTCCAGGCTGTATAGATGGCTTAGTGGTTAAGCACTTGCCTGTGAAGACTAAGGACCCCAGTTCGAGGCTTGATTCCCCAGGACCCACGTTAGCCAGCTGCACAAGGGGGCGCATGCCTCTGGAGTTCATTTGCAGTAGCTGGAGGCCCTGGCGCACCCATTCTCTCTCTCTCTCTCTCTCTGTCTCTGCCTCTCTCTCTCTCTCTCTCTCTCTCTCTCTGTCTATCTCTATCTGCCTCTTTCTCTGTCGCTCTCAAATAAATAAAAATAAATAGGAAAAAAATTTTAGAAACACATGCATGTAAACAGCAATATATGTAAATAAAACAACTCAACATACAGCCCCAGATAGAAACTCGAATACCACAGCACAAGAGAAGCAACAAACTGGAATAAGTAAGACTACCCAGAAGAAAGGAGGTAGGTTGGGAGCAGGAGGTTATCAGCAAGAGAAGGGGGCTGTGGTTAAGAAGAAGACAGCAAGGACAGAGGTGAAGCCAATAGACAAAACGCTCAGCCGGAGAAGGGACCAATTTGAAGAGATGGAACAGCGTGAGGAATGTTCCCCAGAATGAAGAACAAGTTGCCCAAGGCTAAGATGCGAAGCACCAAGAAATCCAATACCTAGTTATGGAAAACTATGGAGAGACATGTGTTTAATGCACCCAAATGCCATAGTGTATGTGGTTGGAGCAGTTTCCACCAGGGGTCAGGTATTCGAAGCATGGGGCTTGGTATGGGATGTTAGGAGGTAGGGTGGAACCTCTAGGAAGAGGGTCCCAATGGGAAGTTAATGGGTCAGGGCACTGAGGGCTGCCCTAGTAATAAATGAATGTCATTCTTATGGGATCCTAGTTCGCTCTCATGACTTGATCATAAAGCAGTAAGAGTGGCTCCTCCCCACTCTACACCCTGGTCTTTTGCTCTTTCACTTGAGCACAAAGAAATTCCCACCAAGACACCTAATGCCTCTAGGCCTTCGGCAGAAACCCAACTATGGAAGCAGCTTAATCTTGTACTTTAAGCCTCCAAAACTTTGAGATAAACAAACTTGTTTTTTCCTAAGTACTCAGATTTGCGTATTTTGTTAAAGTAGTGGAAAATACACTAATACACCAATAAAACATGACTGATAGAAAACCAACTGGATATATATTCTGACAACCTTCTAAATAACATCCCAGACCGTTGCATTTGTGGAAACTACAGAGTAAGTTTACAGCATGCTCTTGGGCTGTAAGTCACCTGGAAACTATATAAAGTCCATGAAGTAAATGGTTTCAGATAATAAACAAACCCAGTCTAGCTATGATGACTGAAAGAAGGAAAATAGGTGTACACCTCCATACTTCTCTGGGCAGAAAAGGGTAAGTAGGTAAACGAACTGAGAAGTCAAAGATCAGGGATGTGGGCGATGGAACAGTACAGTACCAAAGACAAGGAAGCCCCCCACCACCAAAAAAAATAGCAAAACACTAGAAATCTCCATTATTGCCTCACTGAGGCTTGAAAAGGCTTAAGATTCTCAGGTCCTGACTAGCGGTAAACATGCAGTTCTAGACCTCGGAGCACAGTGACATCACGGAACAGCCACTTCGCTGCACAGGCGTCAGAATCCACCCGCAAGCCTCCTCTGAGAGTGACCACCGTCGTTTTCCTGGCCAATCCCAGCAGCACTCCCACAGTTCTCCTCAAGCTTTTCCAGCAGCCAACTGGGGTTCTTTATCTTTTGGGTTTTTGTGTTGGAGACAGGGTTTTAATCATGTAGCCCAGGCTGTCCTGGACCCTCACACGAAGTCTGGCCTCAAACTCACGTATGCCTGCCGGAGCCTCGTGAGTACCAGGATTGCAGCATGAGCAACCTCTCTGAATCCAAACGGAGGTTGAAGGCAAAGATAAACTACTAAACCATGGCTGACCTATACCTATAATGGTAATTTTGTGAATAATCACTATTATCCTTAAATTCACTTTCCCCCAGTGGACTCCACTATGTTTTTCCAAATTCATTCTTTCTTTTCATCATTTAAATCCTGCACAAAACTGTTAACTCTCAGAGCAGCAATCTGAGTAAGCTAGCAGGCTCCCCTCTCAGGAGCACTGGTGCCTGCCACTCAGGAATGAACTTCTTCATAAACACTGTGTTAATTTTGCATGAATTTCTTACCTACCTATTGCCTCAATATCCATTTTATTTACTATTCTATATAATTTTCTAACCTTTTAGCCCTTAGACAGCTTAGTTTTCTCTTTCTCACACACATAATTCTTCAAATTTTCTTTACTACTCTTTGAAGATTCATGCTCATTCCCTCCACTCTCCTAGTATTTCTCCTACTTTTTATTACTGAATATTTTAAAAGTAGGATAAGTGTATGCAATGCATCTATATTAAATGAATGAAGTTTTGAGCTGACATCTGACATAACGACCACCACTAAATACACATGAAAGCTCTGAACAGTCTATAAATTCTTCTCTAGTAAAATTGACATTGACACAGCATTAAGGATTTTATATAATTTATTTTTCAAGACTAATAGCATTTTAATTACTAAAACTGTAAAGAAATAACCTTGACCTGGAGAGATGATTTAGCAGTTAAGGTGCTTGCCTGCAAAGCCAAAGGACCTCAGTTCAATTCCCCAGGACCCACGTAAGCCAGATGCACAAGGTGGCACATGCACCTGGAGTTCATTTGCAGTAGCTGGAGGCTCTGGCGTCCCCATTCTCATTCCCTTCCCCCCCCCCCGCCCCCCTCGCTCACTCGCGTGCTCTCTCTCTCTCCCCATCTCGTACTCTCTCTCAAATAAATAAATTTTTTAAAGAAATAACCGCTACTTTTTTTTTCTTTTCACATGTGCAGCATCCCAGGAATTTTACATTTTCAAATATACCAATAAATTAATCTGAAGATTCAGTCTCGTAATAATACAATTGCCTTGACAAAGTATACTGTGAGTTCCAAATAACTAAAATACAAATGAATTATCTTTGTGCAGTAAAATGTTAGCAGCATAAATTTTACGACTCTAATCATTCTCATGGTTAAAATTCAGGGGCATTAAATTCACCCAGCAAGAACTCCGAATTCCTCCCTCCTGAAGCCCCTATAGCCTTGAATCTTTTTTTTGTCCTGTCATTTGGGATCATAAGATATGTGTCCTTTTTGATCTGGTTCATTTAACTTAGCATGGCTTGAAAACTGACCCATGATAGCGTATGTATCACAATTGTAACCTGCCGAGCGTGGCAGCGCATGCCTTTAATCACACCACTCAGCAGGCAGAGGTAGGAGGATCGCCATGCGTTCGAAGCCACCCTGAGACTACATAACAAATTCCAGGTCAGCCTGAGCTAGAATGAGACCCTGCCTCGAAAAACAAACAAACAAAAAATTTGTATTCCTTTTTTAAAACTGAACAATATTCCATTGTATATACATGCTATAATTTGTTTCTCTCCTCATTCGTCAATGAGGTATTTGGGATGTTTCCACCCTTTGACTATTGTGACAAATGCTATTCTAACTATTGCTATATAACACCTATTCATTTCCCAGCTTTCCACTCTTTAGGGTGTATTCTCAGAAGCAGAACTCTTGGTGCCTCTTAGTAACTACTAAAATCACTAACATAATACAATAAATCAATAATAGCTGTGACACTTAAATTACTACCAGTAATAGAAAGGGATACTAGTTTGTCCACATCCTTGTCAGTACTTTGCACTGTTTCTAAATAATCTTCATAATGAGTGTGGGCAAGTATTTCACTGTGGCTTTCCTGTGCATTTTCCTAAGGACAAGTGACACTGAGCACCTTCTCATACTCCTGTGGCCTTTTGTCTGTCCTCTTCGAGAAATGTCTATCAAAGTCCTTTGTCTATGTTTAATTAGATTTTTAATAGTTGAGATTTGGGAGTTCTCTAAGTATAAAGATATTCCTGATACAGCCTTTATTACAGGTGATTTCAAATTATACTCTCCCATTCTGTGGGCTGTTTTTGAACTGTTTAAGATCTGTGGGGGGGGGGGCGGGGGGCTGTTTGAATACAAATACACACCACAGTGCAATGTGGGGGTCAAAGGACAACCTCGAGCACTGGTCTTTGTCTTACACCTTGTTTGAGGGAGGACCTCTTGTTCACCGCTGTGTACACCAGATTAAATGGCTGTGAGCTTCAGAGGATTCTCCAATTTCTTCCTCCCATTTTGCCCTAGGCACACTGGTTTTACAAATGCCCACACTATAGTGCCCAACTTTAAGTGGGCTCTGAGAATCGAACATGGGTCATCACATTTGCATAGCAGGAACTATTATCCACTATTATAACCCATCTCCCTAACCCTCAACCTCTTAGAAGCCCTTCATACAAAGGCTTTTCATTTTTATGATTTTCAACTGTTACTTCTGTTGTCCATGCTTTTGGGAATCATCACCAAATTCAATCTTATGAATCTCTACCCCTTTATTTTTTCAAAGCGTTTTATAACATTGGCTATTATGTTTGTCACAAACAAACTTATGACATATAATTATTTACAAGTAAGACACTATATTAGCTAACAAAATAAAATGCATTAACTAAAATATAAAGTGATCTACACTAGATCCCCACTATAATATAATTTGCTAAAACATGGTATATGTCATGGTAATGCCAAAGTTATACAAAGATAATGAATTTTCAAACAACAAAGGGGCAGAGACTCAGGTGAAAATACAGGTCTCTTCAAAATCTAAGGGTCTCAATTTTATAAAATATAATGGTTCATTTTTTTATTTGGAGAGTCCATATGCACAGTACTTCTATGTGACTTCCTTTGATGGTTAAATGTAATCTTTAAAGGCATAGTCAACAAATATTCAACAAAAATGCAAATTTTTATGGTGTGGCACCTCAAAAAATTCAAAACACCAATTATTTCATCACCTAGTACACAGCAACGATAAAAAATAATAAATGGCCAGGCATGGTGGTGCATGCGTTTAATCCCAGCACTCGGGAGGCAGAGGTAGGAAGGACTGCCATGAGTTTAAGGACACCCTGAGACTACATAGTGAATTCCAGGTCAGCCTTGGCTAGAGAGAAACCCTACCTCAGAAAAAAAAAAAAAAAAGTAATAAATGAACTAACACTAACAGAACAATGTTATCTCAATAAGTGTTTGCAATTATATATGAGTTATTTGGACAAGAAGTGCAATTGCACAAGTTATATTGACTACTTCTATGGTTAATTTCGTTCACACTATTAAAAATATTTAATCTAAGCTGGAGATAGCTTAATGGTTAAGGCACTTGCCTGAAAAGTCCTGAGTTCAATTCCCCAGTACCCATGTAAAGCCAGATGCACAAAGTGGTGCATGTACCTGGAATTTGTTTGCAGTGTCTTGAGGCTGTAGCATACCCATTCATTCCCTCTCTCTCTCTCTCCCTCTCTCTCTCTCTCTCTCTCTCTTCTCTGTCTCTCTCTGCTACCATATAAAATAAAATAAAAACTTTAAAAAGATTTTAATCTAAACATAAGCAATTAATTAATTTCATCTCCTATCTGTATATAAAAATTAAAAAGGTAATACAGACTTAATGTGGAAAAGGATAACACAGTTATTGCATATGAAACAAAAACACTATATGGGATGTCAGCCTCCACTTACCATCACCACACAGCTCAGGAAAGAAACACATTACCATCACTATAAACAGTCACGAAAGTGGGATCGAGGGTTGAGGATATATCTCAGTTGGTAGAATGCCTACCTAAATTCAAGAAGCCCTGGGTGCCAACATATGCACCTCATAAATAGGGTGTGTTGGAGCACACCTGAAAGTGGAGGCAGAAGGACCAGAAATGCAGTCAACCTCTGCTACACAGTGAGTCAAGGCCCAACTTGGACTATATGATAGCTTGTCTCAAGGACAACAAAAAAAAACTAGAATTTTTCCTTGGATTCTAACACATTCTTTTCTACAGCAAGGAAAGAAATGAAATGTGATGATCACAAATCCTAGTCTCTACCAATTCTAAATACTGACGATTATTTTAAATAGACATGGGGTGAAAATGTCACAATTTCCAGCATGACACTGTCTCCATAATGATCCCAGGGGGGTTGCTTTATCACTCATTTACTAAATATTTAACAAACTTCTACTTGTTCTAAGCCCTGTGGCAAACACACAAAGACTGTTTTTAGGCAATACACACTGTAGTGAACAAGTCATGAAATCAACAAAAGGACGAAATGTGCATGGGTAGACAATATACCAAATAAAGCAAGAACACTAGAGTGGAACCATCTTAGCTCAGAAAACAAGCCACAGCTGAAGAGATAGCCAGGGCTATGAAACTAAAGAACATGAGAATGTTGACTTACTCTGACAAAGATAGTAAGCCATTAAAATATTTTTGAAAAAAAGAAGTGGTTTTAAGATAATTTACATTTTTTTTTTAAATAAAACATGGCCACTGCACAGAAAATAACCACAGAATAAGAATACCTTAACAATTATGTAGACCAAGTTTGCCATGTACCAAACACGGTTCTAAGAACATTGTAAATATTTACTTCTATTCTCATGGCAGTCATATGAGACATTTTGCAGACAAAGGAAGTACATAACAAGAGGTTAACACAGTCCAACTCCTTTGTGCATAATCATCACTTGAATCTAAGTAGAAATATTCAAAAGTAAACACATCAGTAGGGGAAGAAAGTGGTGTTGGGGAGCAGTAATCTGGGACACATCGTGGAAACACAGGTGAAGGGGGTTTTGATTAAGTTCAATGTAGACCCAAGCATGGGAGCCCACATTTGAAATCTCAGCACAGAGAAGGCTGAGATGAGAGGAGTGCGCATTGCAAGCGGGTCTCATCTACAGAGTAAGCCTTTGTCTCACCAGAAGCCAGATGGATGGACGGATGCATGACTAGACAGACAGGCAGACAAGATGTCAAGTACAAGGGAAAGAATAATATTAATGAATCAGATATCAAATTGAGCTAAAAAACTGAAAAACAATGAATGGTAAAAGGAAAGGAAGTTCTTTTTTTAAAAATTTTTTGGTTTTTGAGGTAGGGTCTCACGCTAGTCCAGGCTGACCTGGAATTCACTCTGTACTCTCAGGGGGACCTCAAACACATCAATCCTCCTACCTCTGCCTCCCGAGTGCTGGGATTAAAGGCTTGCACTATCACGGCCGGCTGGAAGAATGTTCTTGTTGGAGAATAATAAAAATGAAAATCAATACATCAAGTAGGCAATTACTTACATACAACAGTCTGGAGATCAGAAGGAGGCATAAACTGAAGTACTAATTCTAACATTTGCATATATGTGGTATTTAAAATTACTTGAAAGGATACAATGACCTAAAGAAAAACTATAGATAATGAAGTTTGTGAATACCATTGATAAAAATTCTGAAGCTAATACAAACCATGCACATAATTCCCTAAAAAAAAATTGTACAAGTACTGAAGTTTCCATTTAAAAATTTGAAGAAAAAAAATAAAATCTGAAATAACTACCAAGAACAGAAATACTTAATTATAGTATGTTTTGTCATGATGTGTTCACAGAAAAAGTCATAGAATAAGACTGTACAGAATGAATTGGGGCACAGAATTAGGAAAAAAAAAAAACAGATATAAATGAAGCCAAAGCTTTAGTGTTGGCCAAAGACAGTTTCTTTCCTACCCTATTGTGATTATTTTAATGGTAATGTATAGAAATTGCAGAGCACAAAGACAAAAGTATTAAATTTCACAAAATTTATTGTTTACTAGCAAAATCCACACCCCCATAACAAGTAACATCCAGGATGCCATAGGAGAACTGCCTGGTGACAAAACTGTCAGGGACAGAAACAGCCGTAAGGGAGAGACAGAGCACTACTCACTATGATGCCCCATCCTGGTGTGGGAGATGGCTCAAGGGCTGAACCCAGATCCCACAAGCAAGTCTGACAGTACACAGCCCAGCAACTTTTTCCAGGTCTCGACTGATTCTTTTTATTTCTTTCCTGGTCACTGTGGTCCAATGGTGCAAGCTAATTATAACCACATCCTAAAATTAGAATTCTGTGGCAACCTCAATTCTTGGAGAATCACAAAACACTTTTTTATGCTTCATTGATGGATATGCAAAGTCAAATTTCTTCCTAATTTAACTAGTTGGAAACATCCAAAAGAAAGGTTTAATTGTTTTAACTAAAGTTATACAACTAGATTAAAAATAAGATTGTGCAAAACATCAATCAAATTATAGCCCATGTATCTAAGTGATTATCACACAAAATAGACTTTACAATAGTAAAAATTACAAGGGATAAAGAAAAATGTTATTTTAATATGAAGATCTAGTTATTTTAAACATATATGCACCAAAGAAGAAAGAAAATAACTAATTGAAGCCAAAGTACAAATAGATAGTCAAAGTCATATTTAGAGATGAACAGTTCAGCACACTTTTCTTGAGTAACTATCCAAATAATCTGACAGGGAAAGAACAGGGCTATTTAAGATCAGACATTAACTGACAAGTTCATTTAAAAGATACACACAGAACAGTCTACAACCAAATATGCAATCATTTCGAGTGCTCCTGAAATGTGCTAAAACAAAACACATTCCAAACCATAAACAAATAAATGAATAAAGAAGCTGAAATTTTACAAAGCATCTTTTTGTCCATAATTAAATTAAACTGTAACTCAATGAGAGGAAGATAATAAATCTTGAATTTTGTAAGCACAATTAAGACATACATAAAGTTAAAAGATTGGAAGCAATGACTAAACTTTTTAGAAAAAGGTTTAAATCAATAATTTCAGGTGTCTGTTTAAGAAAGTAAAAATAAAATGTAAAGCAAACAGAAAGATAAGGATAGAAATCAATGAAATACAAAAAGAAAAATGAATAAGTCCAAAAGCCACATGTTTGTAACAATCAAGAGAACTGATAATTCTCTAACCATGCAAGAAGCTCATGAGGGGATAGTTCAACAGACCCTACATAGACTAAAAACATACTAATCGAATACAGTAGCTTATTTTTAAGGTTTTATTTTTTTATTTATTTGAATAAAAGAGAAAGGGGCAGGGAGAGAGAATGGGCATTGCAGGGCCTCCAGCCACTGCAAACAAACTCCAAATGCACATGCCAACTTGTGCATCTGGCTTTATGTGAGTACTAAGGAATCGAACCTGGGTCCTCAGGCTTTGCAGGCAAGTACCTTAACTGCTAAACCATCTCTCCAGCCCAGAATATGTTATTTTAATCTAGTAATAGAACTCATTACAAAGTTTAAGACATGGATTAGTTCCTTAAAGCATATAAACTATGAACACTCAAGATTTGAGTCCAGATCTCTACAGCGCCCACGCGTGATCTCAGTGCTCCTGCAGCAAGAAGGAGGCCGAGTCAGCGGAGCAGAAGCTGTGCCTGTGAGCTTGACAGACAGGGTGAACAGCGAGACCAGGACTTACAGCAGAAGGCAAGGACCCACATCCAAAGTCGTCATCTGACTTCCATATGCACGCTCTAATATGTGGCCGTGACACAAACAAATCCATACATTATACACCAGCATACAAAAACAAAACAATTTTTTAAAGCACTATCAAAGAAACAGAAAATTTCCAAGAACTGAATGATACATGTATCTAGAAAAGCAGATTTTAAAAAACAAACCAATTTAGTCACAGGCATTATAAAATAAAAATAAAATAAAATAAAAAAACAGGGCTAGAGAGATGGCTCAGTAATGCCTAAGGACCCAGGTTTGACTCTTCGGTGCCCACATAAGCACAAAGTGGTGCACTGTGTCTGGAGTTCATTTGCATGGCTAGAGGCCCTGGTGCACCCACTCTCTCCCCCCTTCTCTCAAATAAATAAATAAAACATTAAAAAATTTTTAAATATATAATATATTAATTAAAGACAGTACAAGTATGGAGATACATTGAGTCCTCCCATTCCTGAGACGTTGAGGGTCAGAATGAAATGAGATTTCTCACTAGCAGCAATAGAAGGTAGAAAAAGTATAAAAATTTTATCAGGAAAAGATCTGACAACTAAAATTTATTATCAGATGAATAGAGTTTGCAAGCAGATGATATAGATTGTAAATATAAGTATTCTCAAGTGTTGTATTTGCTTTGTACAATCTTTCAATAACAGTTAACATCGAAACTATGCTTTAAACATATTTTAAATGACAATGAAGGGAATATCATGAAAGTTACTCATTGCCAGGATAAAGTCCAAGGAGGATAAAAAGTTTATTGTGTGGCGCTGGAGAGATGGCTTAGCGGTTAAGGTGCTTGCCTGGAAAGCTTAAGGACTCGTGTTCAAATCTCCAGGTCCCACGTAAGCCACACACACAGTGACACAAGCACTCACGGTCACACATGCACACAGGGGACACACACACCTGGAGTTCAGTCGCAATGGCTGGAGGCCCTCAGGCGCCAGTTCTCTCCCTCTCTCTCGCTCCCTCTCTCTCTGTGGGCAGTCCTCATGGTACAGCTGACTGTGGAGAAATACATGGCTATCAATTTTGATCTGAAAAGTCATCGAATTACAGAATATTTAATTCCTGAAAAGTATCTTAATAAAGCACTAAACTAAATTTAGGCAATCAAAATAAAAAGAGATGCAGTCAAAAACATAAAGGATACTTTGGCAGCTGGAGAGATGGCTTAGCAGTTAAGGCACTTGCGTATAAAGCCTAAGGACCCATGTTCAACTCCTCAGAGCCTACGTAAGCAGCCAGATGCACAAGGTGAGGCAGGCATGCAAGGCTGCACATGTGCACAAGCTGGCGCAGGCATCTGGAGTGCAACTACAGTGGCTGAATGCCCTAGTGTGCCAATTCTTTCTTTCTCCCTCTCTCTCCCCCTCCCACATTCTCTTTTTCTAAAAAAAAAAAGCCAGTCTGTTGGGTTTACCTCAAAAAATAACATAAAGAATACTTCGGGTAGTGTATTAGTCAGGGTTCTCTAGAGGAACAGAACTGCTAGAATGGATTTTTAAAGTATTTTTATTTTATTTATTTGGGGGAAAGAGAGAGAGAGAGAGAGAATAGGTGCACCAGGGCCTCCAGCCACTACACATGAACTTTAGATGCATGCACCACCTTGTGTATCTGGCTTACATGAGTCCTAGGGAACTGAACAAAGGTCCTTTGGCCTTGCAGGCAAGTGCCTTAACTGCTAAGCCATCTCTCTAGCCCAAAAATGGATTATTTTTAAAAGGGAATTTATTGGATTAGCTTACTATAGTTCAATAGCAGTCGCAGGCCCAAGAATCAAGGAACCTGGTAGCTGCTCAGTCCACATGGCCAGATGTCTCAGCAGTCCTGACCCGGCACTGCAGAAGGCGCTGGAAGTCCTGGAGGCTTCCTGAGGAGCCACTGGGTTTTGATCCATGTGGGTTTTCAGTTGATGCTGGTCTTCAATCCATGCTAGAAGGCAGTGAGCAGCTCCAACAGCCAAGTGGGAAGAAGGAAGGGGCTCTCTTTAACTAGAGCTTCCTTATATGAAGTCCCCCTCTGAGTGGGGCCACTAGCTCTGGAGGAAGGACTTCCTCCTTTAGTTGATCCTTCCTGGAAGTAACCTCAGAGACCCACCGAAAGGCCTTTCTGTGGATTACTAAACAGATCAAGTTGACAAGACCTTAACTATCACAAGTCCACCCCTTGTCAACTTGACACCAAACCATATCTCCTTACATCATACTTAATTTCCAAATGAAAACAGTTACAAGCTCATAATTCCGCCTAACATGATATAACTATCCCACATACAACTGGAACCGCAAAATCTTCCCCAACACAAAGCAAGGTTCCTTGAGGAAGGCTTAGTCTCTAATATAATAGCCCTAATATAAATTCAACAGTTAGCTAATGATATCTTAATATTGGTATAGATATGTACAAACACTCTGTATCAAGGTAGGACAGAAACACTGCAATTACAATCCTCGTTTCTTTAACTGGTCACATGGCCTTAGCTGTTACTTATAACTGCCTTCTTCTACTACCCATTCTGTATTTCCTCCACCTTCAGCAAGCACCTCAGCAGGTCTTAGTTCTTTACCTAGAGGATCTGGGCCATTGATCTCATCACATCAAATGGGTCCTTGCAGTCGTCCATTGACTTTGATAACAGGGCATGGTAACACTAAGAGATGCTCTAAAGAATCTCCTGCACTCCAGACATTCTTCCTTACCTCCATTGTGGAAGAGTAATCCACTTTCCCTCTGGAAGTCTGGATCAATCAACCCTGCTATCACTGTAACTCCTTTCTCAGCCTGTTCACTCAAGGGCATCAGGAGCCCAAAGTGGCCAGAGGGAAGTCTTTGCTTCCAGTACAATGGAATGTTCATTGTGTCTCCTAGCAAAAGCACTCCCCACTCTGGGACCAAAACCTATAGGCCAGCAGAGCATAAGGTTGCAGGAACAGGAAGCAAAAATTTAGCTAATGGGTCACTTGGGGTGATGGTAAGTGGGACCATTCCCATTTCTACCCCTTGATTCCTGGACCTGAGAATCCAGGCTATAGGAGAAACAATACCATACAGAACGCTGATTCAGAGCATATACAGCCAACTGGAGGACACTCCCCCAGCCCTCCAAGCTACTGCCACCTCGTTGGGGAGACCAGCATCCAGAATACCTAAGTTTATGGGGGACACTTGACTCAACCCACCACGAGTAGAAAAGAATATGCTTTAGTAAACTACCACTAATATTAAATAAATGAAATGTTTCTCAGAAGAAAATTTTCAAATGTACTGTCATATACCTCACGTACTGGTCCGATAAGGGCAGTTCTAGCCTTGTTTACCTCTAAGAAAATCCAGAAAGCTGAATGAATTACTCTTTGTCTACTGGTGTACTTCACTACCGTATGGAGTCCACGGGCTCAGATGACTGCTGGTCAGTATAAAGGAATGAGGGGTCAAGAAGATGAAAGAAACTTCTAAGAGTAAAATCTCAAGTCCTATCACACGTTTTAATAAATCATTTTGAAACAAGACTCATAAATGGGGGGAGGGAATAAAATGCAAAGAATATGGATCTAACTAGAAGATGAAGGAGATATGCTCTAAGTTAGCTCTGTGTGCAAAACTGAAGGAAGATCAGGTGATGTATCAGTCAGTTTGCATGAGCTATATTAAATACCTGATATAAATCATGCTACTAGATGAAAGGCTTATTTTGGCTCACAGTGTAGGGGTTTTTCAGTCCACAACAAACAGACCTGTGGTAGGCAGAGGATCATGGAAGAGGCATGGAGCTGAGGAGGGTCACACCCCTCATGCCAGTGAGAGAAACAGAGAAGGAGCTTCTGATTCCTCCAGCAATGCTCTACCTCACTTTACTTCTATTTTCAATTAAACTTTTTTTTGGGGGGGTGGGGAGAGCAAGCCCAACAAACTGCTTTTTTTTTTTTTTTTTTTTTTTTTTGTTTCTCTAGGTAGGGTCTCACTCTAGCTGACCTGGAATATTCACTAGTTTATCTCAGGGGGGCCTTGAACTCAAGGTGATCCTTCTACCACTGCCTCCCTAGTGCTGGGATTAAAGGTGTGCACCACCACGCCCAGATAAACTGCCTTTTTAAATGCAGAACTGAAAGAGTGAGTGAGAGAGTGAGAATTGGCATTCCAGGGCCTGCAGCTACTGCAATTAAACTGAGGATGTGAGCGGCCTCCTGTGCACATGTGCGGCCTTGCATGCTTGTGTCACTGTGCATCTGGCTTACATGGGACCTGGAGAGTCAAGTATGAGTCCTTAGGCTTCACAGGCAAGTGCTTTAAATGCTAAGCCATCTCTCCAGCCCTTAATTAAACTTTGTGGGCTTGTCCTTTAAAAAAAATAATAAGGAGGCAAGATATATGTCCTCAAAGGTAATGACGATAGGATATTTGCTACCCTCTACCTAGGCCCCACCTCTTAAAAGGTATTACCTTCTCCCTTTAGTGCCAGGAGCTGGGGCCACTATAGGATATTTCAGACCCAATGTACAGTAGAAGACAACATTCAAGTTATTTTGATTCCCAGCTATTATAATCCCGATATGTCCTTTGGCCCTCATTAACTGTGGACATTTGTCCCATTTCATAGCAGGAAACTATGCTAGCAATGGTCAAGTAGTTTGCCCAAGGTCACAGCTACTAGATGAGATAACTCATTGGATTCTATTCTCATTTCCTCCCAGGTAACAAGCATCACTCTCCAGCTAGTTCTCTCCCACAGAACTGCACATGGAGAAATGGCAGGACACATAAACAGGTCAATTCTAAAGGGATCAGAATTCAATGGTATCGTATCGACAGATACATGTCAAAGGAAGGAAGGCTGTCAGAAAAGATGTGCCAGAGGAAGAGAGTCCCAGATAATGAACGCTCATGTGGGTTATACATTCATCCAAACAATGTGCGGTGCACTCCTCCTAACATGCCACGCACATTCAGTCTGGGGCAACAGGAGGGGCTTTAAGGAGACGATTGTGGATGTGGGAAGACAACTGAAAAATCCTTTATCAGAAGACAGGAAGCAAGCCAAGAAATGAAGTATTCCTAAGGATTATTCCTGGAGGAACTAGGATCAAAGACTTACAAACACTCAGATGAAAACTACCACATGTTAGGCCGTCTCCACGGGCCTATATTCATCATGGCTTTGACGGAGTGACTGCATACTACACTACTCTACCAAATACAATTTACCTAGAAGAACCCTGAAAGCCAGAAAACCACACTCAGGCTGTCTTGTGTGATACACACAGAGATCATTAACTTGGAAGAATTTATAAATTTTTTAAATATAAAACACCGAAAATTTCTTGCAACATGAAAAGGTTTAAAGACCTTCTCCTAATATATAGAGTTCTTATGGCCCAGTAGAGAAATACAAATACCTTAGTAATTGTAAATGTGTGAAGCATAACAGATAAATTATACATGTCAAAAGCATACTTTGTTCCCCAGTGCCACTGGGAAGACTGATGTGCATTCTCAGTCAACAGTGCAGATGAACACAAATTTTAAACTTTACTTGTTCCATGTTAGCATCTGATCTCATTCCAACCCAAATCACAAGTAAAAATTACATGTAATTGCCAAAGCAAATACATGCACACATGCAAATATTTACTTACATGGGCCTGTATCAGTAGCATGATCAGAAGTTCGGCATGGGGCAGGGGAGATGGCGCAGTGAATGAGCGCTGGGTGTGTAAGCACGAGGACCTGAGCTCGATCTCCAGCACTCGTGTACAAAGCCTGGTGTGGCCATGCAAGCCAGTAGCCCCGGTGCTGAGGGGCAGGCAGAGGAGGAAGCTGGCAGCCAGTCTAAAGGGGGGGATGCTTGGAACACAGAGAGTTGACTAAACATGTCAATTCTAAAATGTTCAGGGTTCAGTGGTGTAATACAAATGGATACATGACAAAATAGGGAGCTTTGGGTTCAGTGAGAAACTCCTATGTCACAGAAATAAGATGGAGAGCAGCAGAGGAGGACAACTCTTCCTCTGGCATGCAACATGTGTCCATGGGACATGCACATCTGTGCAAGTGTGCACACATGCACAACATACACACACACACACACACACACTGCACACTATACACACACCAAAGCCAGGAAAAAAAAAACATACACATGTATTTATGTTGTATAAAGAATGGATGTGAAAGCCTACATGGACCTTCACTACATATACGCACGTCGATTCGTGCATCGATATTAGTATCTGGAGCAACACAGAGCAAACCACAAGTTGGAAGATTTAGATCTGAAGCACTTCATTTTTCCTAAACCAATTTCTGATGAAAAGAGTAAGATTACCCCATGTCTTGTCTGTCGGACTGGGTGGTGAACTCATAATGAACATGAGTACCCACCCATGGTTCTGGAGGCTGGGAAGTCTACAATGAAGACGCTGTCTTCTACCAAGGCTTCTTGCTGACTAGCAGGGACAAGAACCACCATGGTTCTGGAGGCGGGGAAATCTACAATGAGGAAGTTTCAACCACCAAGGCCTTGGTGCTGCACAGCACAGAGAGCAAGACATGCAAAACTGAACCTTGTATAATGTCACTGACCTCACATCTGAGGGCTCAAGGTCTAATCTAGTCTTAAAAGATTTCTTACCTTAATATTGTTGCAATTAAATGTCAACATAGCCGGGCGTGGCGGCGCACGCCTTTAATCCTAGCACTTGGGAGGCAGAGGTAGGTGGATCGCGGTGAGTTCAAGGCCACCCTGAGACTACATAGTGAATTCCAGGTCAGCTTTGACTAGAGCGAGACCCTACCTCAAAAAAAAAAAAAAAAAATGTCAACATAGATTTTGGATGAGGCAAACATTCTAATCATAACAAACATAATTAGCTTAGGTATATGAAGAAGGACTAAGCAAAGTCATGCCTTTCCAGAAAGGAACAACCAGGAAAGGCTCTTGCAAGCCCAACCCACACGGTTAGCAACAGCGGATATGTAAGGAATCAATTTGTATTTTGCTTTTCCTATCATCTCAAAAATGAAAGAAATTAAGAGACTTAAAAAAGTTATCTTTCATGCATAGTGTTATTTGTATGAATATAGAATGTCATGTCAGTTAGTAAAACCTTCACAGCTAAAGAAACAACCATTCCAACAGAGCAAAGAAGCCCCAAGTTTTCTTAGGTTTAAATCTCACTATAGAACTCAAGGATAGGAGTAAAGAATTAAATAAGAAAGCTCTATTTGCATCTTGTAACTCTCTAAGACAAAAATCAACTGAAGTTTAAAGCCAAAAAAATGGCAACTAATCCTTAATAAAAATGAAGATTTTGCTGGGCGTGGTGGCGCACACCTTTAATCCCAGCACTGGGGAGGCAGAGGTAGGAGGATCACTGCGAGTTCAAGGTCACCCTGAGACTCCATAGTGAATTCCAGGTCAGCTAGGGCTAGAGTGAGACCCTACCTCGAAAAACCACACACACACACAAAAAAAGAAGATTTTAATATGTAAGGCTTTACAGTATCTCTTCAAGTGAAATATATTTATAACAAAAGTTTTCATTCATTTAAAGTTTCATGAGGCTGAACAAGTTTTTAAGAATATATAAAATTGAATTTAAACCAAAATAAAATCATACAAGGCTAGTAATTATTTAATAATTAGGTTTCATAAATAACATTTTAAGTACAGTATTAATTCATAATAGACAAATAGTTTTAATTTTCCAGACTTTCTTATTTCTAAATGGGCATTCATGCTCCCAAAGTGATATAGCACATTTTAATACTTGCTTCTTGGGAAGAAATGAGGAAATAAGATGAGTTTACCAGATCATTTAACTGTGTACCAGAAATACTTCCAAAGTATCTATGTGGCTCTCTCATATTAAAAAAAAAAAAAAAATGTGTTTAAAGGTGGGAGGGAGCAATTGACTAAATAATTACAAAGCAGGCCTGCCCTTAGATAGTTTATCATGTAATTACAATGGTGATCATTTAAAAGCATCCAAAATGTCTCCAGCATTTTAAAGAGCTAAGCAGAGTTATTTTTAAAATCAAACATATGTGCTTTTTCTGTTTATGTCTTTGGAAAGAACATTTTGTATAATGAAAAACACGACCAAATTTTTCACAGTACATCACTATAAACCCTGTAATTGACTTTTGGGGTTGGTTTACTCTCTATCTATTTTTGACCATGTAGAAAACAGCAATGATGTGGTGAAAAGCCCAAAATGTAAGCCCCATCACAGGATAAGACTCCAGTCTGATTAGTATAGAAGTATCATATTTGTACTGGGAAATGTGCCCACTCTAAGAGGAAGTTGAATCTCCTCATTTAAAATCATGCTATGTAAAGCTAGCATCTCTGGGCTGGCCAGGCCTTGGCTGGAGCAGGGATATTGTTTACACTGACCCCTCTACTAAAAGCAGCACTATGTTGGCAATGACAGGTTCATTTCAGTTGAACTGATAAGACTGTAGAGCATCCTGTATTTCAATTTATCATTGTAAATTAACCTTTAAACATATAAAGTAACTGGATGGCTATTTTCTCATATCTTAGCACAGATGAAACAACTTAATCACTTTCAAAAAGCTTTGAACTCAGGTAACTCTGACAAAACTAATCTGTTCATCCTAACAAAGGCACTGGTTTTCTTCATTGAAAGGAATCTAAAATACCTCTGATGAGCAGAGCTGGCTTCATCAATAAAATTTACATATTAGCAAGTAAAATAAACTGGAAGAGGGAGATGTTGTGTGGTTTAAAAATCGGCCCAGTAACACCTACCGCAGATTTATCTCCTGTGAGTTGACTCAACCGTTCCTTCTTCTCAGTAAATAAACTCAGTTCTATGTAGGGTACTGCAGGAGAGTTTTCCAAGGGCCAATTGAAAGAATATGTTTCACATGGAAACTTCCAAATTGACAGCCTGCCCATTTTTGGTAGTTATTAAAGGGTCCACAGCACTTTATGAATTAGTTGTGGTTTACCTAAATAATCATGGCCAAAACTGCCAAGGTCACTGAACATTCAATTTATTACTATCAAAAGTCAATGTACCTTAAAAAAGTGTATGCCTAGAAAAACCCAAGCCAAAGTAACAACTTTCTACATTCTGTTTAAGGATACTCATAAGTCATTTTTTTTTAAAATTATAAGTATACTAAAATTATTATTAATATTTAGTCTTATAATGTAGCTAATTATCTCTTGCTATGCATTTTAATTAAACAAAAAACACAGTAACTTAGCATTAGCAATATAAAAATATTTAATAATTTCTGCCAACTTCTTGGGAAACAGTTGTTTAAAGATACCCAGAGTCCTCACTACTTTAGCACAAAACAAATTTTCTGTGGGTTACCTGTAATAAGCATCATCTCTAAACAAAGAAAGAAATCAAAGGAAAGAACTAGAAGTATTTTTAAAAATAGACTCATGTCCACTGCCATTGCCACCATACATGCAGGGATTCCTGGAGCATTAGGTCTGCTCTTAGGTGCAGTCAGAAAACTTGCATTTTTCAGCAGTGGAAGGTGATTAATGTAGAGAATCATAATTGATCAAGCACTGAAAATAAATGACCTGTGAGTGTTCCCTCCTATATGGGATATATACACCATCTCTTCCAGGGATCAAAGAACAGTGCGAAAGATGGGATGGAAAGAATAAAAGAGATGGAGGGTGAGGAGTGTTATGATTCTCTGTTGTCTGAAAAAGACACGGCCATTATATTCATGAACTCATGAAGCTGTGGTACCATCAGAAGGTTTGTAAATGAAGGAGCCAGTCAAAGTTCTGATGTGGGTAGGGAAGGAGCTCAAGAGGCCACACCCCTCTTTTAATAAGCTAGCTAGTGACAGCTGAAGAGTTCCAGGGCAGGGAATCATTCATGTCACTGCCACTGGTAAGAAAGAAGGAATACAGTGGATCTGAGGGGAATAAAAGAACATAATGTGGGGTGCATGCGATAAAAATGCAATGTATAAGTATGAAAAATTAAATTCAGTAAAATCAGACTCCACCAAATAGGTATTTCAAAAGCAAGCTCTTTTTTAAAAGGATTAACCATGATTTTTGTTTGCAAATTACAAATTGTAATTTTCAACCTACAAAATCCATTAATCAATTAAGCAAAAAGGAAGTGAAGAAAAAGAAGAATGAGGAGTAAAGGAAACAGATAAAATTTTAATTTGAAAAGGAAAAACCATTTAGGCTGGGTGTGGGGGTGCATGACTCTAATCCTAGCACTTGGGAGGCAAAGGTAGGAGGATCGCCGCCAAGAGTCCGAGGCCACCCTAAGACTACAGAGTGAATTCCAGGTCAGCCAGAGCTACTGAAGGAGAGAGAGACCCTACTTCAAAAAACCAAAACAAAAAAAAAAGTAAAAGAAAAAACACGTATGTATATATGTACTGTATGCTAGGTAATACATTAATGGTATTATATGCATTATTTGTATTACTTCATTATGATCCATATATGATATCCATCTTTACTCACCAGTTTTACAAGTGAGGAAATTAAGTATTTATACACTAACATTTCAAGTGAGGAACATAAATATCTATAGGCCATTATAATCTCAAACACCTTCACATTGCAGTTAGGTAGGCAACAATGCAGCCAAGGTCAACATAACCCAAACAATCACTACAAACTTTACATATGAAAACATAGTTTAGCTTATCAACAATATTTTATCAGACGAGATTAGGGGGCATTCAGGGTGGTATGGCTATTTTAAATACACTATTTTAAATACTCTTAAGAATATCAGAAGTTTAAATTTTCCACTCAGTCTAGACAGGGAGTTGAAGTCCTGCATCCTGTTCTATCCACAACCTCTGCACTGCACTGAGATACTCTGTAAGGATGACAATCAAAATGGAGATTCCACGGGTAAGGAAGTTATTAAGGGTCACAAGGGAATTTATTTGCCAAAGTATAAAAAAAAAACTATCAAGAAATTATTAGAATACTAAGTGACCTCTAACTAAACTGTTCTTGGAAGCTGTCTCTGTTTTGTTTTGTCTTTTTCAAGCTCCAGGTTTATATGGAGCCAGGACTGACATCAAGAGGACTAGGGCACTTTCAGTCTTTTCCCCAAGGAGTGGAGGAATATTGACGTCTAAGAGCCATGTGGGCAGACATGGCTGCTCACAACGTCTGTGTTCTTCACCATACTACTCAAGAGCACCAAAGCACAGCCTGACAACTCTTCCATTCTTCCTTCTTTTCCCTTCTGACTTTCTGCTATCCTTTCTTCAGGTCCTTCATGCTTTTGTCTTTCTTTCATCCTTCCTTTCTACTATCTACTCCACCCTTTTCCAAAAACACATGTAAAAGAAATAGTGGGAAAATAATCCACAAAATTTTATCATACCCAAGAAACTTCTATGTATTTGACAGCTGGATATTTTACAACCTTTATTGGTTCCATCATATTTCCTAGCACTTTGTAGAGCCTCTTGGCTTTAAAATTAAAATCTGGCCTGAACTAAACAGTGAAATGAATGAGGTTTGAAAGACAAAATACTAAAGGCTATCCTTGGAAAAACTACAGAAATGCACAAATGCAAAACACAGATCTGCTGCATAATGATAAGCAGAGGAATGCTATGCTTGTCTCTCCCTCGGCTCAAATTTCAGAGAATAGAAACATGACCCCTTCTTGCCATGAAATTATTAGTGCACAAAGGCACCATGATTTCAGAGCATTACTGTATATTATAGCTCATTTTCCATTAAAAAGAAAAAATTTCATATAAAGTGACTATTCCATTAGAAAAGATAAATGCTTCTTTAGAACTAGATCAAACTGAATTATCAGTACATTGTACTTAAATTTATTATGTACTTCATTTATGTACTTTCCATCAATACAAAATTTCAAAGAAACTCATATCAAATAAGCAAATTCAATTTACAGAAAAACTTACTGATTTTATTTCATTATGGCCAACATAGTGGATGTATGTCAGGGAAGAAAGGATCTATAAGCTATGAATTACCATTTTAAAATAGAATTAATTAGTAATGACAGAAATACTGTTTAGCAAAGATATAAGAACAGAAATATCAAAGAAAGCCAAAGTAGTTTGTTAATTCAGTACATTTTGAAAAACTGGATGGCGGGCTGGGGAGATGGCTTTGAGTCTAAGAGCACCTGTCATTTAAGAATGAGGGTCAGCCGGTGTGGTGGTGCACACCTTTAATCCCAGCGCTCGGGAGGCAGAGGTAAGAGGGAGGTAGAGGTAGGAGGATTGCCATGAGTTTGAGGTCACCCTGAAACAACATAGTAAATTCCAGATCACCCTGGGCCAGAGTGAAACCCTACCTCGAAAAAAAAAAAAAAATTATATATATACATGGATCTGCCGAGCGTGTTGGCGCATGCTTTTAATCCAAGCACTTGGGAGACAGAGGTAGGAGGATCGCTGTGAGTTCGAGGCCACCCTGAGACTACATAGTGAATTCCAGGTCAGCCTGGGTCAGAGTAAGACCCTACCTCAAAAACCAAAAAAAAAAGAATGAGGGTCTGAGATCTGAGATCAGAGACAGCTAGAAAACACCCAAGTTTGATTCTACCAGACCCTAATAAAAATAAGTGGGCATGGTCATACACATCTAGAACACCTTATGTGGGGGACAGAGACCAAAGAATTGTGTGGGGTCCCTGACCAAAATCAGCAGCACTGGGTTGAGGGAGAGACCCTGTCACAATGGAGTATATGATTGAATGATAGAACGGGACACCTGAAGATCTCCTCTGGCTTCCTAATATATGAGCATGACACACACATCTGCACACACATGTGTGTACGCCACCATCAGGACACACCACACCACACACACACACACACACACACACACACACACACACACACACAAAAAAAAAAAAAAAAAAAAACTGGATTGGATCATGAAACCTGAATTTTTCAGAATCAAAGTATATCTTAAAGTTTTTAATACAGATTTTTCTACTTGTGGTACAAGAGTTCATGAGCCAACTTTGTCTTTTATTCACTAACTTCCTCGAGAAAAAAAAATTGAATTTATACTAAGGAAGATAAAAGAAATTCCTTTCCCATTAAATGAAATAAAGAGAGCAACAAGTGGAATTAAACATTTCCTTCAAGATCACTGCACTGATCCTCTTTAGGAAAAGTTTCCCACTACATTAATGCCATTTTTGATGACTAAAACTGGATTAAGCTAAACTTGTTAAGACATTATTACTACTAAATCTTAGGGACTTGGAAATGTCTAAATCTCAAGGAGAAAAAAAAAATCTACTTCACTGCAAACTTGTAATGACTCCCAGATCTTCTCGGTCTTGCTGGGACCTATGGTGAAAGCACGTCCAGAGTAGGTGGCAGCAACACTGCCTCACCCCCGGCTGGATGCTCGTCTACATTATAGCACACCACTTTAGCTAGATCACACACACATACACACACACACACACACACACACACACACACACACACACACGAGTAAAATGGTATCCTCACTCAAACACCTGCAATACACGACAGTTTCTAAGTAGCTACCTGACCTAAACATAGGAATAATGACATGAACTCTGACGAAGCCGCTAAAGCTAATTAGACGAGGCACGTTATCAGTCAACCTTAATTAATCACTTCCTACTTGCCAAACCCAAAGCCAGGCACTAACTGTAAAACTCACGATGGACACCAGGAATACCCAGTAGCATAACAGGGCAGGAATTACACTAGTAACTGAAGAGAGGCCCATAATTATGTAACTGGGAAGATAGTGGGAAAAAAAATAATGATTAAAAATTTGCAGGAAGCCAGGCGTGGTGTCACACGCCTTTAATCCCAGCACTCAGGAGACAGAGGTAGGAGGATCGCCATGAGTTTGAGGCCACCCTGAGACTACAGAGTTAATTCCAGGTCAGCCTGGACCAGAGTGAGACCCTACCTCGAAAAACCAAAGAAAAAAAAAAATGCAGATAAATGGATGGATCTGGAAAGGATTATACTAAGTGAGGTAACCCAGGCCCAGAAAACCAAGCATCACATGTTCTCCCTCATATATGGATCCTAGCTACAGATGACTAGACTTCTGTGTGAGAAGGAAAACACTCAGTAGCAGAGCCCAGTAAGGTAGAAAAGAGATATCAAGGGAAGAGAAAGGAAGGGAGGGGGGTACTTAAAAGGATGGTATTGTATATATGTAAGTAGAAGAATAGATTAATGGGGGTGAAAAGCCCAAAATGAGGTCTGGGGAAAAGACTGAGTAAAGGAAAGGTGGAGGGACAGCTAATCAAAATCTAAGAGGCTATAAATAAAACATATGTAATCCTACTTTTTTGGACAATGGAACACTCAGGAGCCGTAGATTGTTGCTAGAAAATTTTCAGTACCAAGGATGGGATACCTTCCAGTGAGTTGTTGGCCAGGGAGATCCCTAATGCCCCCAAAACATTATAGGCCACTGCCGAGGCCCTTGGTTTCCCACCAGGAATAGATGGTAAGACCCTATTGCTGAAGACTCCATATACTTGGGCTGCAAGGCCACTGAAAAATCTTGCTGGAATGGAGCTGATAACCTCCTCCATGTAGACCAGCTGACAGAAAGCTGGAAGAAGCCATTGTGCATGCAGTTGAATGGGAGAGAGAAATATCACCAGTGAAGATACTCATCAGTGGATACTGCAAGCCTTATAATTGGCCAGCCAGGCCAAAAGAGCCAACAGGTGCAATAGCGGCATGTCTGTTATGGAGAAACCACCTGCCCTCTAATTGGACTGGAGGACCGCTCCATGGAAAGGGAATATATCCCTGATATGGAAAACTTAAAACAGGTGTAGTCATGAGCCCTAAGGGTATAACGTCTGCTGTTGTCTGGCCAAACATACATACTATGCTTATCAAACTGACCAGTAAGCACTTCTATTAATATTCACACCCTTATATTAATGCTATTCTCACTATTGGTTGAGAATCTTCTCTTTTCAGATGGCAGTGGTGATGGAAAGAAATGACCGCAGTGCTCAGTACTGCAATATCTCTATCACACCTTCCAAGGCTCAGGGTCTAATGCAGAAGAGGTGGAAGAAAGAATGTAAGAACCAAAGGAAGGGCAGGACTCCTTACAACATGCTCCCCCCAGACATAAAATGGCCTGGATATTTATGGCCTCACAGTGCCTGATACTACCTGCATGAGACCATCATAATAGGAGGAAAAGATCAAGATATCAAAAGTAAAAGAGAGACTGATTGAGATGTGGTGGGGGTATAGAGTTTCAAAGGGGTAAGTGGGGGGGAGAGGGGTATCACCATGGGGTATTTTTTTGTAACCATGGAAGTTGTTAATAAAAAAAATTTAAATATTTAAATATTTTTAAAAAATGGAGGGCTGGAGAGATAGCGGTTAAGGCACTTGCCTATGAAGCCTAAGGACCTCGGTTCAAAGCTTGATTCCCCAGGACCCACGTTAGCCAGATGCACAAGGGGGCACACGCATCTAGAGTTCGCTCACAGTGGCTGGAGTCACTGGCACACCCATTCTCTCTTTCTCTGGCTGTCTGCCTCTTTCTCTCTGGGTCGTTCTCAAGTAAATAACTAAAAATGAACAAAAGAAAATTAAAATTAAGTAGCCAGGCGTGGTGGTGCATGCCTTTAATCCCAGAAGTCAGGAGGCAGAGGTAGGACAATTGCCGTGAGTTAAAGGCCACCCTGAGACTACAGAGTGAATGAGACCCTACCTTGGGGGGGAAAAAAAATTTTAAATAGACCAGTTACCTGTTAAAACAATAAAAAAATTTTGATAGCTGGAACAGAGGACACGCATTAGCAACAGTGGAAGATGAAGGCGGAGCAGTATGTAAGGACAAAAATATTGACATGTTCTAGGCTATAATAAAAACCTCATGAACAAATATAAGTTATTATAGAGTGATTAAGTCAGTCCTCGCACTATCTTATAATGATGTGTTTACATGTCTGTTTCTGAACTAGACAGTGAGCTCAGAGGTAGACATGGGAGTGAGGCAGATTGTGCAGTATTTATATTTTACCTCTGCTCCTTTTCTCTCTTAAATAAGCAGGTTGATTTAAAATTAAGAAAAATCAGTAACACTTCACAGAAAAGTATCCATAGGGAATCCTACTGTCCATTATTATATTATATTAAGTTATATTAGTCGTATTATATATTATAGTAACTTGAGAATCTGAAGACTAGAGTGTGGAGTCAGGGTTCATTACTGGAAAACAGAGGAGACAAATAACACATCTATAATGAGATTCATTTTCTTAAATCCATAAAGTGTTTTAATTACCAGCTAATGTGTGATTCTGGTAAGAGCCAAATAAGTAATTAAATCACATATGTACATAAATACTTAATTTATAAACTAAAAAGGACATTGCCAATACAAGCCCAGAATGCCACCTCTGGAGTTCCCCCACACATCGATATTTCCAGTTATTTCCCTACTTCACTTGACCACTAAAAACGTTTCTACTCCCCCTTGGCCTTATTCAAAGATCTGTTCCTCAGGAAAACATTTCTAGACTTTTGCAAACAAAACTGAGCCGAAACCAAGCTCATACTTGGACATACAATGTTACGCATGAGCTTCTAACACTACACTTGCCACCTGTAATCACCTCCCACCACTACATCTGTGTGTAACTGCAAAAGGCCATGTCTACTGACTGTGCTTCCACTCACTACGTGGAATGAGAAATCCTGTGCTCACTCATTCATCCAATAAATATTTAACAATGGCCTGTTTTATGAGAGACACAGTTGTGGCCCTAGAGATACACTCTGTCGTAGTAAAGCCTACATTAGAATGGAGCAGACAGATAGTAAATAAAAAAGCCAATACACTTCAGAGGGCATGAAGTGTTAGGAGAAAATGAGTTTGTGATGGGAACATGGGATATCATGTGGCGATAAGGGAAGACTTCCCAGAGACTCAAGGTACAGAGGACATGGGTTCTGTAAATCTGAAGAAGAGTATTCTAGACAAAGAAGGCATGAAGTAGAAGGGCTTGGCATAAGAACAGTCCTAGATTTATAAAAGAAGTTCTAGGAAAAGAACAGAGTGAGAGCAAATGAACAAGGGGAAGTGGTCAGGAAGTAACAACAAAAGCATCACAGAAGGCCCATCGGAAATCTATATACTATGGATGAGATACAAAGCTACTAAGTATTATAAGCAACAACAAAAACCATGACCCTGCTTTGTAGGCACTTCACTGTGCTTGCAACACAGAGATCAGAGCACAGAGAGAACAGAGGTAGGAAGGAGGCTGAGTCAAAAGGGTACCAGTACCCAAATCAAAGCATAATTTTTTTCTAATTTCATAACATGTTCCTGAAACCAAGACAACCAAATGGGAGCTGATGAACATGTCGCATATCATCAGTGGACCAGAGATTGTGGGCATGCACAGCAAAGACCCAATTCACCTACACGCTCACACGCTGCAGCATGTAAAGCTCATGCACAGAAGACACACCAGGTACCACAAAAGACAAGGCACATTTGAAAGCAGACCATGAAGTGATCACCAGTCCACAAAAGCAAATGCATTAGAAATAGAATGTGGATATCATAAGTAATGAATAGATTAATCCTAGGTAAAAAGACAAAACAAAACAAAAATTACCCTTTGATTAGACCTTGGACAATGGCTTGATTTTTAAGTAGCTCTGACACTCTAAACATGCTGAGGACAGGTACATGTATGTGGGCAATTTCAAAAGGTTCTAAATGGAACAAACCGTATCTATGTGGTGTAAAAGTGTGTTGTACTTCTCTGCCTCGATTTTAAATTCATCAGATGACTTTCTTTAATCTTGGCCACTGATAAATATACCCACATGAAAAAGCGGTAGATTAAAAGCTGAGGACTTAAGAGGACTAATAAAGCCCTCTGGGTATCAGTGGCAATCACTAAAACTACTGTGTCCTAGACAGTCCCTTAACCCAGAAGCATGAGATCTAAACCAGTGCATGATGCATGGAACACAGCCTACGCGTCCTACCCAATGTCTACAATGCACAACAGAGCTTGCCAACTCATACCCAAACCCCTTCTAGGATATTTGCTATACAGCAATAACGAAATAAGTTTATTAGAGGTAGATTATTCTTGTTGGCATCAGGATAGAAACATTAGCAATAAAAACTGGTTCCACAGGATTATAGGACTTGCTTGTCACAGAAAAATAAAATCATTAAGGACTGAATAAAGTTACATTTTTTCTTTGACTATGTGCTCTAGACTTCCATACACAGTCCCACTACTAAGACAAAAGAAAAAGAGTATGAGTCCCAAACAATTCACATTTTAGAAATACGCTTCATAAATATGCTTATTAACTTCAATTCATATTCTTTAATTTTTTGTTTATTTTTATTTATTTATTTGAGAGTGACAGACAGGGAGAAAAAGAGGGGGAGAAAGAGAGAGAATGGGCACACCAGGGCCTCCAGCCACTGCAAACAAACTCCAGAGGCGTGCACCCCCTTGTGCATCTGGCTAACATGGGTCCTGGGGAATCAAGCCTTGAACCAGGGTCCTTAGTCTTCACAGGCAAGTGCTTAACCACTAAGCCATCTCTCCAGCCCTCAATTCATATTCTTACTTTGGAATTCTTAAATATAATGATCTGGTTTTGAATATATGATTTTTTTCATGATAATAAAAAGGAGGCTCAGGTGAGAGTCATTGAATATCTAAAACTGGCTGTTCTGACATGTCTGGAGCCCTCGGGCTAAAAGCAATGTAGAGGCTGCATTGGGACACAGCCCAGAAGACAGGTGAGTTCAAGCACCAGTGAGGACCGATGACCAGGAGTGGGGCAGGCACTGCTTCTTAGTACTATGCGTAGACTCCCATCACAAGGGGGTCCTCAGGGCCAGCGCCCTCTAGAGATGCAGACGGACAGAGGAGGAAGCGGTGGAGACTGTGCGGCTCGGATTAGACCACAATCTATTAGCACTCAGGAGAGGAAACCTCTTGGAGAATTCCATAGTCCATATACAGAGATTATTTATACTCACCATTCCAGGCACTACGTTGGTTTTCCATAATAAACTATAAATTGATAATATTTAAATCTATACAGAGCTTTTGTATAAAATGCTATTCACTATCTGAACATGTTAAGCACTGTTACCTTTCAGAAGTTCTGTCATCTTATTCCATGATACTATTAGCTACAAAAATTAGTGGGTGGGAATGTGTAATTTAAAATGTTTAGGCAAAGAAAAAGCCCTCTATGACTAAAGCTAGATGGCAGATGACGTCATCTTCTTTTGGCAAATGACCTCAATATATAACTAGCTAACCAACTAGCTCCTGAAGCCACTAATTACAAAGTCATGGCAGCTACTGTTTCAAATGACAAAATATTGACTTCATTTTAAATGTCACTTCAAAAAAAGCCAATAATTTCTTCAAAGCACTACAACTTATGAGCAAGAATTAGACTGAAGAGAATCCAATGAGAACTCTATGGCTTGTTCAATAAAGAGGATTATAAGGAATGACAGAACAATTAGCTGACAAGCTAGACTGAAGATCTTAGACAGCAAGTAGACACATTTGGAGGCAATGTAAGTCACTTCTGAGCAAGACAGTAAACATAGAAATTGCTTATTCTGATTTTCAAGGAACAGAATGACAGAACAGAGATACATAGACAGCTTATTTCAAAAAGGAACTTGTCAATAATATTTCTGGAAATGTTTTAAATAATTCATGAAAGGTTAAACTCTCCCCAAATGCAATGGTTTAAAACTGTTTACTGACCAAAATAAATTGATTAAACCAACTTACAGGACATCAGTGGAAGGACACACTATGTGAGCAACCGGCAATGCATGACGGAGAGCAACCGCAGACAATGCAAAATGGACAGGTCTGCGAACGAAAGCCCCGGGAGAGCTCTACAAGGAGCATTTCTGTGTCTACTGTATACAAGTACATGTGCATAACTTTTAAAGGTCTTCATAGTAGCAACCTGGTTTCTCCAGGCCAGACTCATAGTTAACAGCCTAAATGCTATTTCAACATGATTGTGTGATATGTCCTTCAAACATAACATCAGCAAGACTGAATTACCAATATGCCCACTGTACTAGCACCCCACTGGAGCTGGTGGCAATCCTATCCTTTCCGATGTGAGGGCCACCAACCTTGAAATCATTTTTAATTCTTCATTTCCTTTCAAATCCCATATTCAGTTGCTCAGTAATTCCTCTTGGCTCCAAGTTTTAAGTACATCCAGATTCTCATCGAATAACCATACTTCTTACACTGTTACTCTCCTGGACCAGCATACACTACATATAGTCAGTGCCTACTAAAAAGCACCTAATAGTAAATTCCATCAGGTAAGTTCTGAGCCTTCCCCTTTCATCTGGAACAACTACCTCTGATCAGCCTTCTACCCTGGCTCTCAAACGACTCCTGCCAGAGGCAGGTGGGTACTCCAAGTCATCCTGGCAGCAGCCACTAACAACCCAAGCAGAGGCTCAACAGCTCAGGATTGGCCACGGCAAGGAGGAAGAGGGAGGCGGCAGTAGAGAGGACAGGAAAGTGGACTGCTGGTAGAAGGCTATGAGGAGCCAGAGAACCGCCAACTCTGGTTCGAGAGAGCCGCCGTGGCTTCAAGGCCAAGGGTCTTAAACACAAGGCTGAGAGCTGGCACGTGCCAGCTGCCATGGGTCCCAGTACTCAAGGTCTCAAGGCAGCTATGAACTTAGAGGGACCGCTTGGCAGTGCTTCTAGCAGCCTGCTGCCCCACCCCCTGCCCCACCCCCACCTCGTGCTGCTGGACACTTACATGTGAAGAGCTTCTTGTCACCCACAACTTCTCACCAGACAGAAGAAAGAACATCTAGCCGGGAGACCACTGGCGTGACTCAGCCCTTTGGAAAAGCTGGCAGTTCCTCAACAGGTGAGACACAGAATTACCACAAAACTCAGCAATCCCAGTCCTAGGTAGAATCAGGATGTGACAATAACAGTGACTTTGGGGCACGAGAGAGGAAGAGACAACTTAATGGATTTAGGCCTATGACGAAAAAGTTCTAAAGATAGATAATAATAATTTGCACAACTCTAAAATAATACCACCAAATTTCACACATTAAAATGGTAAATTTTCTATGTAGTTTAACTTGCATTGTGTGCATTTGAATGCAATTTTAAAGTGGGGAAAGAAGCCTTCGGTAAAGTTCTTGAGACACAAAGTCTAAGACAATTCTGCATGCCTGCGGAGCTGACCCTACATGACCATCCAGGGAAACAGGACAGGGACCAAGCTGTGGGTTCAGCTCACATCTCACCTCAAACTGATCCCAGGATGAGCTCTGGAGTCTTCCTGGCACCAGGGAGTTGTCCTATTGAACCAGGGCCAAATCCCTCTATCCCATATCTGCCAGTCATGAACTAATGTCTCCCACAACCTCTACAGTTCTGTAGATGTGGTAATAGCTCACAGTGAGTCACCAACTCTACAGGTGAGGAAATCAATAGGTAAAAAGGACTGGGTCCAGTGTGCCAACATTTGCTATGACAAGAGAGAAAATGCAATCTTAGAAAATTAAGTGACTATCTAGGATACGCAGCAACAGTTGCGGAAGTGTGAAAATCACCTTCTTACTTAAAAATGTGAGCTCTTTCTTTCCTGTCCCACCAATGTAGAGATCTCAGCTCGATGACAGCCTAAGGAGAAAGCTCAGTCAGTAAGGTAATGTGCGTGACTGTAAAAGCATGAGGTCCTGAGTTAGATCCCAAGAGCCCATGTGAAAATGCACAGTGTGGAATCGTGTTCTTATCACTCCAGAACTAAGGAAATAAAGATGTGTGTGTGTGTGTGTGTGTGTGTGTGTGTGTGTGTGTGTGTGTGTGTAGTGTGTGTAGATATATTTTTTCTAGGTTTCTGGATGTATGTGTGTATGAATGTTTGTGAGCTTACATGGGGAGGCTAGAAATCCATATCAGGCATCTTCCTTATTTTGTGAGAAAGGGTTCTTTCACTGAACCTGGGACTCACCAATTCAGCTAGACTAACCAGCCACAACATCGTAAGGATCCTCCTCACCTCGGCTTCTCATCAGTGCCATGTGCTGCTACGTGCAGCTTTCCCACGGGGGCTTGACGGCTGCGTGGATTGAGCAGCCCACATTTTAACAAATAATCCATCTCCCCACCTCCATTTTGACCTATTGTTTTCAATTTAAATGGATGTGATTTGGTAAAGTCTACTGTGCTGGAGTTCCCTATTACTGATTGCCTTACTGAATTAGATCCTAACACACTAGACCAAACCAAGACAGAGTCACTAATGCTAAGGAAAATGTAATTAAATAAAATTTTCAAATAAAACAGTTGTCAAAAAAACAGGAGATTCACAGTAACCAATCGAAAGGAATTGACTTTACTTGAGCCAGCGTGGCTTGGAAGTCCCCTCCGTGTAACCCTACAGGCACTGTCACTTTCCAAACAGCCAATCTGTTTTCCACTCAGAATTCTCTTCTTCAGACTTCTTTGCTTAGAAAGATAACATCATCCTCCAGGCAAACCTCACAGGAACACTCATTGTTTTGTCAGGTAGGTGTTTTACCTCATTTAAAAAATGTAAGTAAAAGCTAAATTCAGGGCTGGGGAGATGGCTTAACAGTTAAGGCACTTGCTTGTGAAGCCTAAGGACCCAGGTTTGATTCACCAGTAGCCACGTGACCCAGAAGTACATGGTGGCTCATGCATCTGGAGTTCCTTTGCAGTGGCTAGAGGCTCTGGTGCACCCATTTTCATTCTCATTCTCTCTCATAAATAAATAAATAAAACTAAAATATAGAAAAAAAATTTTAACTAACTACAGGCTGGAGTTAAGCACGAGGGCCTCAGTGGGGCTGAGGCCACCAGAGTTAATTCCCCAACACTAAAACCTAGACAGGCACAGCCCTGCATAGCTCACCCAGCCCTGGGGTGTGCAGGGGTTCATGACAGGAGCACTCTTGGGCAGACGCGGAACAGCAAAGGAGCACAGGATGTCACTGATGTTCTCCTCTGGCCTCTGCACTTGTGCACACAGGGCACATGCATCTGCATGTATGTGTGCATACACCACTCATATACACACATACAAGCAGAAAATAAAAGCTAAATTTAAACTACATTTAAGTTACTAACAAAATTAAAGAATATCTAACACTAATTTCTAAATGATAATGTTATATAAATTAAATTAACTAAGTAACTGTTCACTATGTACCCACCAAACGAAAAAGCTCTAATTTTGGACAATTTATCATGAGGAATTTTACCTAAATAGTTTTTTAAAGTACATTATTTCAAAATTGTGATCGAATATATATACATTTCAATGTAACAATACAGTACACTAGAGAGTACCTAATCTTGTACTATTTTATCATTATATTTTCCACTGGCAATATAAAGTCCTTCTAAAAACAACACATTTCCCAACCACAATAGCATAAAGCTGGAAACCAACAATAAGATGAATGATGAAAGGTTCACAAGTGTGCAGAAATTAAACAATAAACATGTTGTTTCTCCTAAACCTCTGATGGATTAAAGCTAAGAATTTTTTGAGAGATTTTAAAATACACTGATGGTGGCACATGCCTATAACAGATATAATCAGGATACCAGGGTAAGAGGATAGCACTCATTCTCAAAAAATCAGAAACAAAATAAATACCCTGAGACAAATGTGGCAAGGCAGGTTGGGGGGTGGACCATCTGAGATGCAACAAAAGCTACTGAGAGAGAGATGATAGCAATAAATATCTACTAAGAAAATCTCTTGGACAACCTATTTCATATACACATCAAAGAAAAAAATGAAGAATGGTCAAAATTAACAGCAAAAAAGTTAAGATCAGAGCACAAATAAATAAAACAAGCTAGAAAATAAGAACATAATGAAACTAAGAGTTGAGTCTTTTGAAAAGATAAACAAACCTTTAGCTAGAGTAGAGGAAAAGAGGAAAGATGGGCTACAGAGATGGCTCACTGGTTAAAGCACTTGTTTACAAAGAATGCTGAACTAGATTCGATTCCCTAGAACCCACATAAAGCCGGAGGCACAAAGCAGCACATGTGTCTAGAATTCCTTCCCAGTGGTAGGTGGCCCTGGTGTGCTTATTCATATTCCTTCCCCCCTCCTCCCTCTCACTCTTTCCCTTTACCCACTTTCTTCCCTCCTTCTTTCTCAAATAAACATGAGTAAATATACATTTTTTAAAAAAAGAAGAAAATATATAAAAATGAGATTCCAACTGATACCACAAAAATATAAGTATTTCATGAGACTACTATAATTTTATGCCAGCAAACCGAATAACCTGGAGAAATAAATTCTTAGACCCAAGCAACCTACTGTGGTTCAATCATAAAGTCGAAAATCAAAGCAGACCAGTAACAAACAAGGAGACAGAATCAGTAATAAAATGCCTATCATCAAAGAAAAGTCCAGAACCTGATGACTTCACTCCCGAATAAGACCAAACATAGAAAGAATTAATACCAATCCGTCTGAAAATGTTCCCAAAAATTGAAAAGGAAGGAAAAATTCCAATCTCATACCACAAGGCCACATTTATTGCAATATCAAAGCCAGAAACTGACACTTACAAGCATACAAAATTACAGTTCAGTATTTCTGAGGAAAATAGATGCAAAAATCTTCAACAATAAAACCAGCAAAGCAGCACATTAAAGAGACCACTCAGCAAGATCACGTAGGATCTGCCACTGCGGTGGATGTGCAAATCAATGTGACATACCACATTAACAGAAGTAAGGATGAGAACCATATGACCACTGCAATAGACGCAGAAACAGCATTTAACACAATTCCACATCTTTTCATTGTAGAGCATACTCAACACATTAGGTGCAGAAGGCATGAATAGCAACGTAATGAAGGTCACCACATATGACAAACCCACAGTTCACAGCAATCTCAACAGTGAACAAATGTTTTTCCTCTAAGGAAAAATGAAAGGATTCCCACTCTTACCACCTCTATTCAATATAGTACTGCAAGTCATAGCCAAAACAATTAGATAAGAGAAAAATACACAAGATCATCCAAGAAAGGCATGAATTAAACTGACTCTGTGAATGAAAAGATTCTATTTATACAAACCTAAGACATCTACTAAGAAAACTACTAGAAACTGAGCTAGGCACGGTAGTGCATACCTGTAAACTCTGTACTTGGTAGGTAGAGATGTTCAAGGTCCTCCTCAGCTACAAAGTAAGCCTGAGGCCAGCGGAGCTTTATGAGACACTAATGTCAAACAAATAAAACCTATTAGAAATAATAAATAATTCTGTGAGGTTGCCGAGTACAAAAATGAGTAGCGTTTCTAGAAAGAGCAATGAAGTGTGTAAAACAGAAGTGAAGAAAGTCCGAGGAAGGGCCACGGGCTCACTGCAGGACGGAGGCTAATCAGAGGATTGCAGAATGGTAACCACAACACCAGGAGCATACTATGGTATAACAGACTGCGACGCAAAAGTAGGAAAGCCTCAGGTTCTAGTTTAGAAGTCTCAAGGGAAACCCAAAGATATAACAGTGTGAGCAAAACCTAGAGCAGGAGAGGAAATGACACAGCCTCTTTCAGTGGCACGACGACGCGAACCATGAACAGAAAATCTCCCCCCCCCCCCCCCCCCCCGTGCCAACCAAAGTTCGTTGACCCAGTGCATCACATCCAGGTTTCAACCAAAAATCACAGGGTATTCTAAAAGCGAAGGATACCACATGAAGAGACACAGAGATGGCATGAATTTTTTTAAATCCGAATGGAAGTTTTATATAAGTTTGGCCACTGATATGCTAAGGGAATGAATATCTGAGCAGAGAGCAGCACTACGAAAGAATCAGAAGGAAATGCATAAGAAAAGAAGCAATTTTCAAAAACATCAAGCCACTGTAAAAGAAATGAAGAATAGTTTTGGCTTGTAAGTAGACTGGAAACAGCAGAGGAAAGAACCATTGAGCTGAGAGAAATGTCAACGGAAACTTCCAAAACTGAAAAAGAATGAAGTGAAAAAGTAAATATCCAAGAACTTCAGAAAAATACCCCCCAAAATCATTATATGTTAATGCATAAAAGAGAAGAGTAAGGGAAAGAAGATATACTAAGTAATAATGGCTATGAATTTCCCACAATAAATGAGAAAAGCAGAACTCCAGTTCCAGGGAGGTTAAAGAATCCCACACGGAATCAATATTTCCTAAACTGACGCCTGCGAGAGGAGCGCAGTTTGCAAACACGCACCAGCTCCTGGGTTTGACTCCCAGCCACACTCTAAAGGGAAAGTCATATTCAAGTTATATTTAAACTCAATTGAAATGATATGCAAATTCTCAAAATTCAAAATTGTAAAATATCAAAAGAAGCTGGAATTACAACCCACTTTACCTACATAGGGTCAATAGTACAGAGAGGAGATGAATGAAATACTGTGTCAAAAAGAAAATAAAAACACCAATTTACAATTGTTTCAGACAAAATTGTCCATCAGCAGTAAAAGAAGAAAACAAGATTGTCATATGCCAAAAACAATGGAACAAACTTATTATTAGTAGACCTGTCTTGTGAGAAATGCTCATGGAACTTACTGAGAGGACAAAAATATGTCCAAGAGGGATCTACATAAATAACAATGCTGCAAAAGGAATAAATGGAGGTAAAACCTTACTACTACTTCTTCTGGTTGATCATAATACATCCAAAATCATAGAGATCATATTCAATGATTAGAATGCGGAAGTGAGTGTGATGGAGGGGCGTCACACTGTGAAGGAGGGCGAGCTTTAAAGAGGTACTGACAGCACCTGAGAGCTAAGTACTATTTACTGGGAAATTGAACTCAGTTAGTCAGATATGTACATTCTAAACTCTAGGGCAACCACTAAAAAGAGTAAAACAAAAAAATAATTTAGCCGGGCGTGGTGGCGCACGCCTTTAATCCCAGCACTCGGGAGGCAGAGGTAGGAGGATTGCCGAGAGTTCAAGGCCACCCTGAGACTACATAGTGAATTCCAGGTCAGCCTGAGCCAGAGTGAGACCCTACCTCGAAAAACCAAAAAAAAAATAATAATAATAATTTAATATGCTACAGGAGGAGAAGAGAATAAAATTATTTAAGATGCCCAATCAAAACCAAGGAAGACAAAAGAAAATAGAAAATAAATGATAAAGAAAACACAGTTAACGAATAGAAAGTTACAGATATGACAGATGTGAATCCAACTGTATCAACACACAAATGAAAAAAGAAGCTTCAAGTTTTAAAATATTTCTATTGTTGTACCTAACTTAAAGATGAGCATAAGCTGTGAAAACTGTGTCTTTTGATCATCTCACCACTATGTAACGTCTTAGACCGTATGAGCAAGCCCAGAGAGCTTATCAAACAATACACTAAGTTGTGTAGGGAAGTGCACTGATCCTGAGCTACAAACCTGTGCAACACAGAATTGCACTGACTGCAACCGGAAATGTTAGCACAATAGTGAGCGCTTGTATGTGTAAACATCTAAAGAGTACAGGCACAACAACATTTTATAGTGAATGAAGAGGTAACCATTCAGGAGCTTACCATGAGTACAGCAAACAGGGGTGCAAATGGCTTTGGATGCATCAGTGAATGGTAAGTGAATGTGTAGACCTGGAGTGTTATGTACGCAATGCTAAATTAAAAAGAAAAACACTATACACATGGGTTAAATACATCTATAGAAATGATTTTTCCCATCTTTAATAAGAAATAACCTTTGACTTACTACATTTTACTATTGTTTCTATTTGAATCTTGTCAAATCTTTGAACCTTTCTTATTGAGAACAAAGGCACACATTAGTCCGGATGGTCGCAGAGTCATGCTCAATACTGTCTTCCACTTCCACGGAGCAGCTGCAAGCGCAGGAATAGTGACAGCGCTGCTATCTCCCTAACAATGAAGGCTTCCTCTAGGGTACCTTGGAGCTGTTTAATGACAAACATTTTTAATAAGGAGAAAGAATATGCATCACCAATAAAATACACAGATAATGAAAATATAAAGCAATAAACATTTATAAAGTGTAATGTACAATGTATTGTACATAATGCATCTCTTATAATGTATACACCAAACAACAAAGTTGGCTCATTATGTCAGTACCACTCCAAATAAAGGAGCAACGCATTGAGCTACATGTTAGAATGACTATGATGCTACCATATGAAAAGAATTTTTTTCATCTTGTTTAAATGCACTTGGAATCCTTCACAATGAAAGTCCCTTTGATATGTAAATATTATTATCTTTATCCATTCAAGAAAGTTCACTCTACAAGACAGGTGACTTTGCAAACTTACAGAATGTTCATATTTCAAACATTTTAGGGCTGGAGAAATGGCTCAGTGATTAAAGACCTTGCTTACACAGCCTGACAGCCTGGGCTTGATACCCCAGCACCACATAAAGCCAGATACCCAAAGTGGCACATGCATCTGGAGTTCATTTGCATTGGCAGGAGGCCCTGGAGCATCCATACTCCCAGTCAGTCAGAGTCTCTCTCTCTCTCTCTCTCTCTCTCTCTCTCTCTCTCTCTCTCTCTCGCACACACACACACACACACACACACACACAAATAAGTAAAAATATTTTAAAAAACATTTTAATGAAAAATTTTATTAGGAGGGAGGGTATTACCATGGGATATTTTTTATAATCATGGAAATTGTTAATAAAAATTGTGAAAAGAAAAAAAATTGCATTAGCTTATTAAGACTTGGATTTCATTATGGTGTTTTCCAAACACATAATTTTGTCTCTCTCGCATCTGTTTTCCCCCCTCCCTCCCCCTGTGCCCACTCTTTGCATAGCCCTATGTTCCAAAAGTCCTTAAGCCCATCATAATCTTTCTCAATACCTCGTGCTCCCCTTTCATGGAGTCCTAACTAGTTTCCTAGCCAATAATCTCTCTAGAATCCTCTAATCACAAACATAGATATATTAAAAGTTAAGATCTTCATATAAGGAGTAGGCTCAACAAATAAAGGAATGTGCTTGCAAAGAATGTCAGCTCAGGTTAAACTCCCCAGTCACCCATGTAAAGCAACACGGGCATTTGTTTGTAGCACCAAGAGACAATGACACACATGTGCGTGTGCATACACACATGCAAGAAATGGATCCAATTTTTTAAATATCTGAATGAGTGAAAAAATGCAAGTTTTATTTTTTCAGATTAGGTTACCTTACTTAGCATAATCTTTACCAGTTCCATCAGTTCTCCTACATAATTTCATTTTTTTTTAAATTTTTTATTTATTTGAGAGCGACAGACACAGAGAGAAAGATAGATAGAGGGAGAGAGAGAGAATGGGCGCGCCAGGGCTTCTAGCTTCTGCAAACGAACTCCAGATGCGTGCGCCCCCTTGTGCATCTGGCTAACGTGGGACCTGGGGAACTGAGCCTCGAACCAGGGTCCTTAGGCTTCACAGGCAAGCGCTTAACCGTTAAGCCATCTCTCCAGCCCCATAATTTCATTTTATAGTTGAATAAAATTCCATTGTTTATCTGTTTTCAGTCCACTATAAACTGTTGGGATCACTATTGCACATAGTCCATCACTGCCCAAAATGTTGTCATACAGCACATGATAGCAAAAAAATAAAAAAAGGAAACTAAAACTTATCAAACTTTATGGAGTCAGCAAAAGCGGTTCTTAGAATTTTACACTACTGATTGTAAATATCAGAAAAGGTAAATGGAACTAATAATCTAAGATTTCCTTTAGAAAATAGAAAAAGAGAAGCAAATAATCCAAACTAGGAAAAAGAAAGATGATTTAAGGAAGGGAGGAGGGTACTTAATAGGTTGGTATTGTATATATGTAACTACAGTGATTGAGATGGGGAGGGGATATGATGGAGAATGGAATTTCAAAGGGGAAAGTGCAGCAGGGGAGGGTATTACCATGGGATATTTTTTATAATCATGGAAAATGTTAATAAAAATTGTGGAAAAAAAAGAAAGATGATTTAGAAATTTAATGAATCAATACAGAAAGATTAATTAACCCAAAGCTGGTTCTTTTAACAGATAAAATTTAAAAACCTCTAGGTGGCTTAAGAAATTACTAATCTAAGACTGAAAGAGAAATAACACTACTGATCTCTTATAGATTAAAAATATGTCAAAATAATACTATGAACAACGTTATGATGAATATTTACATAATCTGGATATACTGAACTAATTATTTGAAAGAAACAAGCTACTAAAACTCACACAAGGAGACATTATCTAAATATGCCAATTCAATCAATTATAACCTTCTGAAACAGGAAGTGCTAAGCCTATGTGATTTCACTGCAGAATGCCAGCAAGTATTTCAGGGGAAAGTTGTGAATTCTCTGCAATTTGTCCCAGATAGAAGAGAGAAAACAGTTTTGAATTAATGCAGCAAGCCTATTATTATCCAAACAAAAACCAGACAAAGATATTAAAATAAGAAAACTACAGAAAGGAAATCTTCTAAAAGAGGAGATACAAAAATCATCAGTATAGAATTGGAAAAGCCATTTCAAAAAGTATAAGAAACCTTAGATTCCTGACCACGTGTCGTTTGTTGTACATCTATGAGACGAGACTGCGTCAGTATTCCAACATCTACTGGCACAGGCGCTGGGAGGACCGCGCGGTGGGTTGGAGCACTTGAGGATGGGAGAAGGCCTGAGTTCAATGGGGAAAACCCACACAAAAAGCCATGCACCCTGGAAACTCAATCCTGCGGGTGGCAGAGAGGACAGTAGAACTGTGGTCAGCCTTTTGGACCCAAAACAAGCTCTGGACTCACACAGAGACACCACCTCAAGGAAAACAACACACGAGAGCAATAGAGGAAGATACCCTACATCATTCTCCTCTCACCTCCATACATATGAGCACAGGGTATGTGCATACCTGCACATACATGTGCATACACTATACATACACACACGACACATGCCACACACACACACACACACACACACACAGATATCCCCAAAAAATCAGCTAGTATAATCCATCCAATTAATACGTGAAGAAAAATAATCTGACATCCGCAACATTCAGAATAAAACTTTTAGCGAACTAAGAATAGAGAGAGGGAAGGGGAGGAAAAAAGTAGGGCGGCTAAGAAGGAGGGAAGAAGGAAGGGGAGGTGAGGAGAGGGAAGAAAAGAAAGCCATGGCTACACCATACTTCACCAGTGAGAAACTAGGTGCTGTGCTTTTAAGATGAGTAGCCAAGCCCAGCCGGGCCTGAGCACGGGCACGTCATTCCAGCTACCCAGGGGGCTGAGGCAACTTAAGACAAGTATGGAGAATGTACTGAGACCCTGTCTAAAAATTTTAAAAAGCACAGAAAAGTCTGGAGACGGTGCAGTGGTAGAGTGCCTGTCTAGCATGTATGAGGCCCTGAGTTCAATGTCAATAACCATAAAAATAAATAAATAAAATAGGCAGACAGACAAAATCAGTAACAAAGCAAGGATATTCTTTCTCTCTTAGCTGCTATTAAACATCATATTAGAAGTCCTGTATAATTATGAAAAAGAAACAAGAAGTACAAAGATTGAAACAGAAAAAGGAAAATGCATTTGTTCAATGATATGTTTGTGTAAAAAATCCTAATGAATCAAAACATTCCTAAAAAAAATAAGAAGAAGCCATTGTACCAAAGTAGTACAATAGAGTAACAGAAGTAATACTGCTTTCTTTTCTTTTCTTTTCTTTTCTTTTCCTTTCTTTTTTTCTTTTTTTGTTCTTTCTTCCTTTTTTTCTTTATTTGCAAGCAAGGACAGAGATATAAAGAAGAGAGACAGACAGAACGGATGTGTCAGGGCCTCCAGCCAATACAAATGAACTCCAGTTGCATGCGCCACTTTGTGCATCTGGCTTCACATGGGTACTGGGAATTGAACCCAGGTTAGGCTTTGAAGGCAAGTGCCTCAACTGCTGAGCCATCTCTCTAGCCAGTATTGCTTTCTTATTCATGAGAATAAAAAAAATAGAATTTCAATTTTTTTAAGTATCATTTACTTTTGAACTTCAGTTAAAAAAAAATATATATCAGCAGGTAAAAATCTAGTAAGTAGACTACGAAGTTAGCTCAATGGTTAAAGGTGCTTGCTTGCAAAGCCTGAAGGTCCAGGTTTGATCCTCCAATAAATATCACATGAAGTTACACACATGGATCAGCACGTGTCTGGAGATCATCCACAGAGGCAACAGGCCCTGACAGGCCCATTCCCATATTTTCTCTCCCTCCCTCCCTCCCCTCCTCCTCCTCTTCCTCTTCCTCCTCTTCCTCCTTCCTTCCTCCCTCCCTCTCTCTCTCTCTCTCTCTCTCTCTCTCTCCTTTCTTCCTGCCCTCCCTCCCTTTCTTTCTCTCCCATAAGTAAATGAAAAAAAAAAAATTTAATCTAGTAAGGAGAAAGTAAAAAACTGCAACTGAAATGATCAAAAGTCTAAATGAGTAGAAGGTAACACATCCTCATGGGCAGGAAGACACAATAATGTCAAGTTGTCAGCTCTTCCCAGCATGGCATAGACACTTATGAAATCCCAGTACAAACTACAGTGACGTTTTGAATATCAACAACGTGGTATTACTTTATTATCATAATATGATGATAAACACGTATTTATAAATCAATAGATAAATAAACAGAAGTAAACAGAGCCCAGGAAGAGACTCACAAATATAACCAGCCGGTCTCTTAAAACAAAGAAAGTCAGTCCAATGAACAGGCTTTTCCACAAACTGTTAGAACAATTAAATAACTCATTTCATCATTAAGGAACAAGCACATGACCTATTAGAATGGCTGACAGGCAAAATGGTGTGGAGCAAAAAAGACTCACTACTGGTGGGAATGCAAAGACGCTGAGTAGGAAAGATATTGGGAAATTTCTCACAAAGATAAAGGTGAAGTGTTTTTTTAATATTTTTATTTATTTATTTACTTACTTACTTACTTATTCATTTGCAAGCAGAGAGGAACAGGGAGAAGACAGACACACAGAGAGAGAATGGGCACACCAGGGTGTCTAGCCACTGCAAACAAACTCCAGGTGCATGCACCACTTTGTGCATCTGGCTTTTAAGTGGGTACTGAGGAATAGAACTTGGGTCATTAAACATTGTAGGCAAGAGCCTTACCTGGTGAGCCATCTCTCCAGTCCCTAAAGGTTAGGTTTTAGCAGTCTAATAATCATGTCACTAGGTATTTGCTAATATCCAAACAAAAGCATGCACTTGAATATCTAATGTTGCTTTACTCGTATATGCCAACACCTGGAAACAAGCAACATGTCATTCTGGAGGTAAAAAGACAAAGTGAGGCCATCTTTACAATGGAACATTACCCAACACTTTTTAAAAGCAAAAAAAAAAAAAAGACACAAAGGAAACTTAAGAAACTAGACAACTAGACTCAAGAAGTCTATGTTTTTTACAATGCCAACTATGTGACATTTTGAAAAAGGAGTTCAGCAGACAAAATGTTAAATCAGTTAATAAAATAGTTAAGGTGGTAGATTTATTTATAAAAATAAATCAGAAAAACAAAAGAAGCGAAGATCAGTGGTTGGCAGGGAGTGGGAGAGAAATCTCAGTGCTACATAGGCAGCAAAACTGTATGAAACACATGACATTCATTTAGCAACATCTATAGAACAACGTGAATTCCAAAAGGATTTGGACTAAATAATAATGTACCACCCATTGGTTCAGCAATTTTAACAAAGTTTGGGCACTGATGCAAGATGTTAGGAGAGGTTCCTGACGACTGTTAGGGTCAGAGAAGAGACTTATAGGAACTCTGTAGTTTCTACTCAATTTTCCCCTAAGTTGAAAACTGCACTAAGAAATTCCGTTACTCGGGGTCTCAGTCGGCAAAGTGCTGGTCACACAAACATGAGAACCTGAGGTACACCCCAGCACCCACGTGAATGCTGAATTCAGAGCATGTGCCTGCAAGCCCAGCTCCTGACAGGCTCCCAGAGGAGGATGCTTGGAGCTTGCAGACAAGCCAGCCTAGACTAACTAGCCTAGCTCCAGGACAAGATAACTGAGGTTTCTCTCGGGGCTCTACACACACACATGCATACATGTGCACACGGTATATATATAAGCATACATATAAGCATGCATACATTCAGGTGTAGTACACAAACAAAAATTGTTGTTTTAGTAATAAATCTATGAGTAAAACAAAGGTTACAGCAAAATTTATATTCACTAACATAAATTCTACATACAAGCTTTAGTTCTCATTTTTATAATGAATTTGTAACCAAAAAGGAAGAGTCCTAGAAAGTTAAAATAGTACTAAGAGTCACCAAAATACATAAATTTATATGTAGTGATTTATTATTAGGCAACTCTATTCCTCTGAGCTTTTTTTTTTCATGCCAACTAAATGAATGTCATATCTTAAATGTAAAATCTGTTTCTAATTTAATGATTCAAAATGAATATTTTAAAGAAAGTGTATTGACACAGAATTCCTCCTGTCATCTAGTTTGTTAGATTGCTACACCACATGATTACCTCCTAGACTATGTCAAAATGGAGGAACCCGCCCTTACACCGAAGGCCCTTGGGTAACGCTCTGTGAGTGTCTGGGTTCTCTTGGGTTTTCTTTTGCTTCCCGCCCAGACAAGTATCTGAATTACTACTAGAAATGAAAGGACATCAAAGGGAAAAAAGTGGGGGGGGGGGATTAACATGGGATTTTTTTTATAATCATGGAAAATACTAATAAAAAATTTAAAAATAATAATAAAAAAATAAAAAATAAAAAACTTTAAAAAAAGAAATGAAAAGACAGATGTCACGATATCACATATAAGAGCAAACAGGCAATAACCAGTCTGTAATAGAAAAAGGAAGAGGGAAAATTTATCCCTTATGACAAAATTATATAAGTCAAAAACAAATATTTTTCAACTGTCTTATCCATAAAATAGCTTGGAAAATATGAACCAGGGAGATAGCTCAGTCAGTAAAGGGCTTGCCTCCCAAGCAATGAGTACCTGAATTCAATCACAGCCCCAGAGCCCATGTTAAGAAAGGGAAAGGGGGGAAAGGGAAGGAGGAGAGGGAAAGGGAGAGAGGGAGAGGGGGACAGATAGAGGAGAGGGGGAGAGAGAGAGGAGAGGGGGAGAGATAGAGGAGAGGGGGAGAGGTAGAGGAGAGGGGGACAAGAGAAGGAAGGGGAGAGGGGGAAGGCTAGGGTAAAGGAGAGACTGAGACGGGGAGATGAAGAGGGGGAGAGGAAGAGAGGGAGAGGGAAAGAAGGAGAAGAAGAGAGGGAGACAGGGAGGAGGGGGGGAGAAGGGGAAGGGAAAGGGAGAGATGGAGAGGGGGAGAGGAAGAAGACAGGCACCAGACCATGGACTTGCAGACAAACAGGATAGTGCAAGGAGTGGGCCAGCTCCTACAGCAAGCCAGCCACCAGGTTTGCAAATGAAGTTTTAGAGAAATTTTAGCCACATGCATTCATCTACTGACCACCTTCAGACTGTGAACAGAGCCAAGTCACCAACAGAAACCCCCTGAACTACATGCCAAAAATATTTCTTATCTATCTCTTTATAGAAAAAGTATGTCAGCCCTTGACAGACTATCTACAACTATGACATCAATTCAAAGTAACGCTTCTTACATAGAGATCAGGCTTCTGCTCATTCAAATAATTCCTGAAAATGTACAATTTGGTAGTAACAGAACAATCTAACATTAATCACTTAATGTGAGAAAACTGTTTGTTTGGTTTTTGGACTGTCTGGTTATATAGCCCGTAATCCTGCTCGAGGGCTGCTATGACATGCTACAAGAGATTCACTCTCGGCGCACACCTTTAATCCCAGCATTCAGGAGGCAAAGGTAGAAAGATCACCATGAGTTCAAGGCCAGCCTGAGACTACATAGTGAATTCCAGGTCAGCCTAAGCTAGAGTGAGACCCTACCTCGAAAAAACAAAAAAAAAAAAAAAAGTTTTGCCTTTAGTTATTCATCTTCATTTATTTTTTCCCATTTTTTAAAATGTGCTTTATTTATTTATTTACTTGAGAGAGAAAGAATGGGGGCACCAGGGCTTCCAGCCACTGCAAACTCCAGACACATGTGTCCCCTTGTGCATCTGGCTTACATGGGTCCTGGCAAATCAAACCATGGTCCTTCTTAACCACCATGCCATTTTCCCAGCCCTATTCTTTCCATTCTTATATTCTCACATATGTATATAAGTTTATTTGACTTAATTCTCTCCAGTTACCTTCTGTTACTACCTGTCCCCCCATTAACACCCTTCTTTCTCATTAACTCCCTTCATACTTTTAAGCCTTTGTTTTTTTTTTTAAATATTTTTATTTATTTATTTATTTGAGAGCGACAGACAGAGAGAGAAAAACAGGTAGAGGAAGAGAGAGAGAATGGGCGCGCCAGGGCTTCCAGCCTCTGCAACCGAACTCCAGACGCGTGCGCCCCCTTGTGCATCTGGCTAACGTGGGACCTGGGGAACCGAGCCTCGAACCGGGGTCCTTAGGCTTCACAGGCAAGCGCTTAACCGCTAAGCCATCTCTCCAGCCCTAAGCCTTTGTTTGCCACCGAGGTAAACTGGTTTTACTTGCATGCTCATGGGCGGTAGACTGTGGAATGGACAACTCGTGGGGAAAGGTATGCAGAACACATTCTAGAAGCATTCAATTAAAAAAAAAGTGATGTCCCAACAACAGATGCTTCTTTTGTTCCTCTAAAGGTATCAGGCCTTGAGCTGCTTTAATATAAAACTGAAAATATTAATGCTGGATTTTAAAAAAACTACTTAGCAACATTCAATTTATATTTTCCATGTAAATAGTTGTGAAAATGGTTATGATTCTGTTATATAAAATTTAAGTATACAGAAAAAAACTATAGGGCTGGAGAGATGGCTTAGCAGTTATGGTGCTTGCCTGCAGAGCCTCATAACCCAGGTTCAACTTCCCAAAACCCAAGCCAGATATACAATGTGGTGCTGGAGTTTGATTGTAGTGGCTAGAGGCCCTGGCATGCTAATTCTTTCTCTCTCTCTCTCAATCATATACAAAATCAAAATAAAAATAGGGCTGGGGAAATTGCTGAACAGTTAAGGCATTTGCTTACCTGTAAAGTCTAAGGACCCTGGTTCGACTACCCAGAAACTAGGGAGCATGCATGTTCTTTGCAATGGCTAGAGGCCCATTCTCTCTATCTATCTACCTCTTTTTCTCTCTCAAATAAATAAGTAAAATATTAAAAATAAATAAATAAAAATAAAAAACTATAAGCTGAAATTGTTAAGTATAGGCCAAGCTATTCATACTCATTCATTTTAACTTGCTGTTTACATGCACACATGAATATTCTTAACTGGGTTTATTTTATTTTAATGCTAAATCTAACTGCTATACTTATTAAATACAAAATGCTTCCTGACTCAGAATTCACTGTTTAAGTTGAAAAACTGTCAAATGAATGCCAGCATTCACCTTTACATAGATTCACTAATTAATATTCTAACACATTCACATGTATGTTTGTTCAAGCATGCTACTGACTTCATAAGTAATTCATCACGCACTTCTTTTAGGAAGAAGGATATTTTTCTATATAAGCCCAACAAAATTGCCCAACTTACTATGATTACTAGTGTCATTGTTATCCTGAGTCCATATTCAGGTTTTCTCAAATGGTCTACAAATAATATAACTTATGTAGTCCCCCTGCCCTTTTCTCTTCAATCTAGCATCCAACCAAGGCTCAGACAGACATACGACTAGCTTCTGATAGGTCAAAACCAAATCATTTTGCTTGTGTGTGTGTCGGGGGGGGGGGGGGGGCAAGATGTGCACGTATGTGTTGTTACACTACCCCACACACTCGCCTGCACGGAAGGCCCTCACAGGAAGCAGCCAGGGCACATCAGGCACCTCATTTTATCACTCTTGTGACCATTCTTATTTGACCAGAAGTCTCTTAGACACCCCAAGCTCCAGAGAGTCCCAGGTCTCTTAGGTAGTCACGAAATCGAGCGGGGCAGATCCAAGCCTCCTGGGGCCCTCGTGCTTGCACGGGAAGCACACTTAACTGCTGAGCCATCTCCCTGGTCCGCAAATCTTTCTTAAACAACCTGTATGAATAGAGTATGTTCTCTCAAGCACATTTCCTCAGTCCTCCTGCTAGAACCTTTCAATGATGGGGGAATATTGTATTAAAACTTTGGAGGGGTCAGTTACCTCTGCAGATTCTGTTTTCCTATGAAACAAACAAAACCAAACTATAACCTCATCTTTTGGAGTTAGAGTTAATATATACCTAAGAATATTCACTGGTCAAATAAAAAGTCTAATGTCTTTCCAGGGTTAAAGAAGTTAATATAGTTATCACTAATAAATAATAATTGTAAATAACTGTCCAAATATTTTATTAATAGAAGATATAAAACTATTTTTTAATATCCAAACTGTATTTTCTTTAAACATACACTGATTAATTATAGTTTTAAATTTTTTAGGATACTAAGTTAAAATAGTTTTAATCATCCCATGAAAGACGGGTGACTTATAAATTATGCCTTTATTATTGAGAAACTGACTTTATCAGCAATCTATTTCAATGCTTTCAAACTTTTAATAAAACATAAAACGCATACTTTTAGCAATACTTTATTTATACCAATGTTATAAAAAGAGATTATTTTTAGAAACAGTAATTTTTCATAATATTCATATAATACATATACTATGAATGTTTTAATAGTCATAATATTTTTTAATCACCAAGTTCAAATAGAGCAATTTTCCACTGCTACAACATCTGAGAAACTGAGATTTCCAATGTGAAAACTGTCAAATTTGTAAAAACAAAAGAATCAGAATCCTACTGCTTCATTTCCAATACACTTTATATATTGTTAATTATGCCTGGGCTCAACATAAATTACACGCAAAACTTAATAGAGACTTAAATCCGCAATCACTTTTCTTGAAGCCAATGAAACATCTATACCCTGCAATGAAAGTGGCATGCAAATAAAAGAACTGTCAAGACATGTGCTCCCAAAAATAAGCCTACAATAACTATTTTAAAGGCTGTGTGTGGTCTCACCATACATGTTGGCAAGATGCACTTTCTGCAACCACAGTCAGAGTCATCCCAGAGCGGTGGCACTGGAGAGCCTCGGTCTCACCTGTCAAAGCTGAACACTATTCCAGGGACCACCATGAGGCCATGGAGCGCAGCCGCAGTGCCGCAGCTGTGAGTGATAAGCAGTTTCTAAAGGACAAACCATCCTTCATAGATATACCGGGAAGAGTATTCACATGTAAATGATGAGGGGACGACCACCATGAGGGTTGTGAAATGAAACACTGACAATTTATATACTGAAATGTGTAGAGGGCTCTTTTGTAAGGAACATTAACTTTTCGTCTTTTGTATTCTTCTAATAAAATTTCTTTACATTATTTACCATTTCAAAAACTTTACTATGTGCCTTTATTTGAGCTTTAAATAAGCTCCTTTGTCAAACCTCAAAATTCATCTAATTTACTAAGGTACTAAATTCATCAAAATTGTTGAAGTCTGACAGCCAGGAGCACAGAAGATTAAGATTTATAAACGGGAACGCTAAATTTATTAACCTGACATTTTTTAAGAAGATGTGTTAATGTCTTTTTTCAACCACATTATAAAAACAGTTCACATTTTGCTTTCCATTAACTTCCTGAAGCGCATGTACTGGTGGGGCAAGCCTCAGGGAGGTCAACATAAAGGCACAGAGAAGAAGGACTTGGGAAGAAAGCATGCTTCAGAGGACAGTTCAAGCCTCACCCAATACCTGGCAACAAAAGATAACTTAAAACCAACTGTAGAAAAATATACCTAGCTACTTAGAAAATGTAGGTGAGCCAACAAATACCTTAAATGTTAACTTGTTTTCCTTATAGATGGCAATATCCTCTCACTTCATACAATACTCAAACAACTCAAATGAGGAAAAGGGTGGTACCTTCTGGGGTGCTTTCCAAGATAGGTGAAATGTCAACAGTTCTCATTTTAGGAGAATTTCACCTAGAACCAAGTCCCAAAACAATGGGCAAAGTGATAGAAGCATTTCATGTAGGGTTATATCCCAGTTTCATTTACTGAATTTTCTATTTTCTAAGAACAAAGGCCCTAAAAAGACTAGTTTCACTTTTCCCTAGGTATGCTAACTAGTGTAGCTGGGATACTATTTTTCTTTGGTTTTGTCAGTAGCGTGTTTGATGTAAGTTTTACTAAGTGGTCGTGTATGCAATGTGGCACTGTGGCTTGCAGCTTCCTGCTTTAGTCTAGCCACATCCTCAGCTGTCATATGAGCACGTTTCCCTGATTTTCTGCAAGTTGTCACCTTTTGTAATTCTTACAGAAATGACAGCACTAGAAGATAAATTGCTCTAATAATTATGAGAAACATGAAATACATACAGGTACTTTAACCAAGCATGGATCGTTGCACTTAAAAAAAAAATCCAAAGCAAGGACTTTCATAATTGGAGTGTTAATATCATGTATAACAATATGCTAAAGTAAATTAGCACAAAAAAATTCAAAAAATTAAAGAAAATGAAAACCCTCAGAATAAAATGGCAATACTAACAATGGGAAGTATCTAGATCAGCTATAACAATTTGTAATGATGTCGTGTTCCGAATCTATGAGAGGTACTCAAAAGTAAAAATTAATGTCCATATCTCTCAGTAGAATTTTAAAAATCTACTTAGAGACATACAGAAATGTCAAATCATAGGAGAGGGAGGTAGACAGAGAAGGAGGGAGGGGGAAGAATAGAGGGGAGGGGAGCACTGATGGTTTCTCCTGCACCCAGTCTATACATAATATCACAATTACAAAGATAGCTGCAAAAAGTAAGACTCAATCAAGGAAATGGTGATGGTTTGGGTTTGAACATGATCTCATTAAAACAAACTAGAAAAGACTTTCATTTCAAATACTACAAAATAATGTGCTCTATACACACATCAGCCAACTTATACTCATTCATTTGAGTATATAGACAGAATGGAAGCCACTGAAATAAAGTAGAATGAATTCCACAGAATCATGATGTGAAATATAAAACTGCACATATTTTACTATTACAGAAAGTTTTCAAGTCATTAATGTAAGGTCCAGCAAATGTTATAAGCTTAAACAGCTATAAATCAAATCTGAGAAAAAAAATTACAAAAAATAACTTATCAAATATAGAGTTAAAATAAATTTTAAAAGTTCCTAGCTCAAATCATATTCAGAATATTTTAAGCCAAAGTGGAAATCTAGAATTTGTAAAGTTCCTACAATAATTTGCTCTTGTGGTTTCAATTAAAAGAATAGAAAAGAAGCAAATTTAATCTAAAGCAGTCCTTAAAAATGTGTAGGTATTGGCACAGTATTGATAAGTAAAACTGCTATATTAAAATTTGACCATTAGTTGAGAAAATGAAATTAATTTCAAAGGTAACAATTTTAAAAAAAATTTTAAAGGTAACAATTAAGGCATATGTAGCATAAAATATTTTATAGTTTAAATGCCTTGGCATTTTAAAAGGTTTAACAAATTTTGGCAAGTTTTGCTAAACAGAAAAACAAGGGACTAATTTCATTATTTTCATTGACCTCAGATCCAAAGCCATATTTAATTTCTGCGGCATTAGAGCACATGGTTTAGAGAGTGGACATAAGCATGCTGCTTACTACAATACAGGAGATACCAGAATAGACCCTAAAAGACTGCAGTTTTAAGGATCTTTAAAAAGAAAAGGTAAAAGAAAAACAATACAGTTCTGTGGTTTTCATCTCTGGTTCTAAGAGCGGCACAGCACAGCTCTACAATGAATAGCTTTCCTTGCAATGACTGTACTGAATCAGGCTCCCTCCATCACCAGAAGCAAGCCACTTCTAATGGAACACAATGTCAGTATACAACGTGTATCACTTGTCACTGTTCTTTTTAGATTTCCACCACAGTGTGATATTTGCTCCAAAGGGAATATATTTTGAATTGGGCTGATGGGATGGGGTGGATAATGAATATACAGACTTTAAGACACATACGTGATTGCCCTATATTTATCCTGCCAGAATTCCATAGGCCTAGCGCAAGACAGAAAAGGTATAGTTAAGAGTACATACCAAATTCTTATGTAGCAAGAGTGAAGATCCTAACTCACTCAAATATTAGGTGCAAGAAAGGTTATTTTCAAAAAGAGAACATGTGGTTAGAAAATAAATTAGATATTAAAAATTATTCAAGTTCATTTAAGGTCAAGTTGGGAAACCTAAGTGCACATATTAAAAAAAAAAAACTTGTAAAAGAAAACACTTTGCAAAACATCAAGGTGTTCTAAGATATGACTAGGAATCACAAGGCATTCTAAAAAAGGGGGGGTATTTCCTTAATAATCTAGAACAGCTACCTAAATATTTTCAGCTGTCTAATACTGCACTGAAATGTGCATATGAAGTTAAGTTTAGAAATTCCACAAATTATATGGACAAAATCCTCCTTTTATTTACCTTAAATAACGAGATAAAAATCATACTGGCAGAGAGGATCACTGAATAACTTTTATCCCCTCTGCACTGCTAACAATGCTACATGAAAACTGCCAATGTAGTAGCCGTCTCCGTGCACAGTAAAGCATGAGTCTACATTTAAAATAAAACAGCAAAATGTATTTGGAATGTTTGTCAAAAGTTTATTCTGAAAAAGTTCTGGATACTTGAATAATTAAATATTAAAATGATTCCCTTGTCTTCTCAGTGTATTTTTGGAAAAATCACATTTTTGTAACAAATCATATAAACATGTCTTAACAATTGTCTAATAAGAACAAAAGACAAGGAGCTGTGACAGGGTGAACGTATATGAGAACATTTTAGTTCTCACACCTTCCAGAGTTGCTCCTCCTCTTTACTCCACTGTGCACCCCAAAGAATCTTTTGTGAGTCGCTGTCTCCACCCACCCTCTGTCATCTATTTCACGCCACTCCTAGTTACCATCATGCTAGGAAGAAGTCTAACATGCAAATTCAGAGTGGCGTGGATAAATGGGAAAAAATGCCTAGAAAATTGGTCGGTTCGCCTTTATAATTTTTGTTGAAAAATACTCCATCGCTCCCAACTGATGAAAACAGGAAGCTCTATTCATAAATATAATATTCACTGCCTATGACATACAATCATCCTAATAAGAAAATGAGTTCTATACATACATGTCCAAGAGGGCAAAAGAAGAGATAGTTTCCCAAAGATGTTTTCAATTTTCTTCTGAATCAGAATTAGCAAATCGAGACGACTAACATACTTTGTCTGTGTGTATTATTACTTACTACACACAGCATTTTGTAATTTATTTCAAAGCTTCCATTATAAACAAAAAATACAGTTTCTTTAACCCACTCTTTTCTGAGCTCATAAAGTGTAATACTGCACAGTCTAAGGTGCAAAGTCACTGACTATGGATGTATAAGACTTACAATCCAAAGCTCTGCTGAAGGCCAGAGACTAAAGAACTACACAAAATAGAGACATTTCCTTGAATGATATCATTCCAGTCATGAATACTACGATTCTTTAAAAAAAAAAAAAACTATATTGCAAGATCTTCAAAATAGTCATGAGATAAAGGTAAACATAAAATCAATGATGCTAATTAAATTTAATTGTAAGAGCCGCCATCAACTATTGAAAATGAACTAGAGAGACATGATTTAATATCTGTAAAGGAATCCCCAGACTAACACTTTCATGACGGCCAATTATGGTCAATCCCAGCAAGCAGTTTGCAACCAGACCTTAAGAAAGGTAAACTTTTTTACAATGAGTTACAGATTCACAAGTTGAAGAAGACAAGAAAAAAGGAAACAGAAGGAATCCAGCCACCCTAGCAAATATGAAGCAGACCCCAGAGTGTAGTGCAGCCCAAAGATGTAGATTATTGTAAGTCCCCACTGTTGTTCAGAATTTCACACAGTCTCTTTAGCCAATTTTGCTCACTTTTCTACAGACACAATCATGGACTAACAGAAGGAGGGAGTCAAAAAAGAAAAGGAAAAAAAGAGCAAAGAGTGAGAGGGGGGAGAAAGGAAAGCCCTTAGATGCAGAGTTCTGCTCTCCAAGTGCTAACCTTACAGGAGTTTGGGCTCCTTCAGCATTTGTATGCTATCCAAATCCTCATGAGTCACAAAAATTAAAAAGCTATATCCTTCTGGATGCCAGGAAAGGCCTTACCACAAGCCTTTTGTCAGAGGGAGAGGGAGAGAGAAGAGAGGAGGGAGTGAGACAGAAGAGAGGAAAGGAGAGGAGAGAGAGAAAAGAGAAAAAGGAGAGAGAGAGAGAGGGAGAGAGAGAGAGGGAGCGCAGCAAGGGGAAAGCCACAGGGGTAGGCAGTCCCACTTTACTCTGAGTACTGTGAGGTCACAAACCACATGATTCTGCCTCTCCAGTAATAGTGCTTGCAAAAAAAAGGAGTTTTAAAGCTTTTGCTTTTTTGGATTGTGTGAATGCTTCATTCGCCTCACAAACAACCACAGAACCACAAGTGCGGTGCAAACTTTCTCCAGGAGGACAGCAAGAAGTCTCTGGTTTTTCAATGGTTAATCTCCGCAGGTCACTACCAGCCACCGAGACCAACAGAGTCAGTGAGTGCTCTCTAACCACAGTCTTTGCAGTAATAGTAGGGCCTTCAAATATTTGCTCATTCTTTTTGTTTTGTTTCTTTGCTTTTCACATGTTACTAGCTACATAATTTCTTGACAGAAAAAAATAAATATAAAGTCTATGTACTCCAGGCATACTGTAAAACTAAAACAAGGTTTGGGTATGGTTTGTATTTTCAGTTTAAGGCTGCAAGCAGTATTTACAACAGAGGGTACAAGCTCTATCTGGAAAAAAAAGGAGGGACTATGGCATCAAACAGCCTCTTCAGCACAGTGACACCATGCCAGCAAAACTTCTTTTGGGGTAAGTGTTATCATATTTTACAATCCTATCTGCTATGAACCTGTTAAGTGTAAGGTGTGATTCTTAGATTGGCTATTAGCGTTTCCAGATAAGAGCGCGCTGAAGGTCAGAGGATGCTATGCTGGGGCACAAGGGCTGCAGAAAGGAGGCGGCTGTACTAGTCACACTTGGCATCTGTAGCTAACTCTCCCGGGAATGATTTGTAATTGATAAAATTAAATGAGCCCACATTAATCACAGCACTTTCCAGTGAAACAAGAAGAATATTATAAGCAGTGGAAGTTTAACATTCACATTAACCTCGATAGAATAAAATGAGATGCTAAATTAATCAAAGTATTGTAAATTATTGACTCGGCAGCTCCCAATATTTGGGAAAATTTCAGAAAGGAAGTAATTTTACAAAATAACAGACCACAGAATGATTGCAACATTATGATCTACTATGTGCAACACAGAAATAAACCTGGAGGAAAGTTAGCATTCTAAGCAGCTCAACTAAAAGAAATCTATGATTTTAAACTGAACCATAAGATATCTTCATAAACTTGTTTCTAAACAACATTATATAACAGAACCATACATTTAGCTGGAATGCAATGATTCTAAGTACATCACAGCCATTTTTAAAAGATCTTAAAGAGTTGTCCAGGATATTTAAAAGTCTTTTAAAGCCTACATATAATTGTACTTTTCTAAATAATTTAGTTTTACATCCACACAGATTTCCTACATGAAGAACTTGTTACAAACATATAGCAAGCACTAAAACATCTAAGATTCTTTTAATCACATTCTTGGACCTACCAAAATGAATACAGTTTTCGGTCTCATGAAAAATAAAGTTTCGTACGGATATCCTGCATGATTTAAAAAGCCATGCCCACTAAATCATACCAGACTTTAAAACAAATACAATACAGTCCCTTAGCACTTAATTTCCAGTAAGAGTTGATATGGATAAGTAAATGACTCCAACGTTCATCAGCAAGCAAAGTAGTATTGTAAAACATCCAGACACTTACAAGATTCTGTTTATGATGTCCAACATGGCCCAACTACAAGGCAGTTTTCAAAGATTTTCTTTTATTCTTTATAAAAAATCCTTTGGCTATGTATACCTACATTAACTTTGCTGTTTAATTTTCAACTAGCGATTGGAGTTTCCTTTACTCCTCCTACCTCACACATTTTAACTGGCTACTACTAGCCGATCAGTCTTGGTTTGGGTTAAAGAAAAATAATTAAACCTGAAAGGGGGAAAAGGCTTCTCTTAAAGGGTAAGGAAATGTACTTCATATTTTACAAAAAATAAAGTGAAATTGCTGTAATGACTCCCTCAATAGTTATAAGTGGGGCCCCTCAGTTACAATCTATGCAACATAATAATTGCAGATTATTAAAATTTTTAATGGTGGATATTAAGCATTACTCAAAAATGTCTGCCTGTAGGAAGCAGAAAATAACTACAAGTAGATGGCATTAAACCCCATACCGTAATTACAGTTCATACAGGGGACGTTTTGCTATTACTAACCAAAAGATCAGGAAAAAGAGCAGTGGCTGAAAGTCTTGATGTGGGGAAGGATTAGCTGCCACAGGCACAGGAAGTACCGAAGGAAGACTTCAGGCTGAGAAGCAAAGCTGTCACAAAGACAAGGTTAAAACTGTCACAAAGAATGTGCAGAAATGTTCCTGATTCTACCCCAGTAAAGGGTCTTCTATGTCTGTGACATTCTTAATGATTATTTCAATTAAAACTTCCAAAACCAGAGACCTTGTGCAGCATGACCTATTTGTAACACTAGAACCCATTCTCCTTCCTCTGGAAAGTGACTCTCACCCTTCCTTCCCTTCCCTTCCTCCAAATCATACCTCAGAGCCAGGACAGAGAACTTAACATGAACCCACTACCCCTCGCTAATTACAGGAGTACAGTGGACGTTTGGTACAGGTTATCATCACATTGCACACGTTTTCCCACCAAAGTGTAGGTGAGGTCTGAAAGCTCACTTCAGGTTTAAATTCTCACATAGTGATCAGCATAACCTCTCAAAGCAATGTCATAAGTGCAAGCCCCAATTTTGTAAACTAGTTAAAAAGAAACTTTAGGTGAGAGCCAATGCACGCGCTGGATGATCATCTCCTCTCCACCATAGTGAGTGAAAAGTATTCAACTGTACATGACAGAGGCAGAGACAGTGTCTCAGGGTCCCTGAACTCTCAGCATATTTTCTATCAAGAACTTTCAATCTGTGCTAATCAAAATCTGTGTTTTATTTATTATAAATAAGCCCTGCTGAAACAGCAGATTGACTCAGCAAGTATCTTACAATCCAGATTTGTTTATGAAAATATTTTTCTATCTGTATCTGTGTACTAGACCAAAGTAGCTGATTAAACATATCGTGTGCACGGTAATTTCCAAAACAACAGTTGTGGTCAGTATTAAGGTTTTGTAGTGACAAAGTTTTTAAACTTGTTTTTGAAATAAAAGAAATTCCCAAAATCCAAACAAATAAATTAAAAAGAATAAACAGAAACTATTCTAATATTTAATAACAACTCAAAATGTCAATACAGTGCCCAAAGGTTTATTTTATATTATCATGAATAATTTTACTTTTATTATATTTTTGTAGATTTCACATTTAACTTTGTAAGGTATTTTGAAATGTAAATAAGATTATAGAAAAAAATTACAAAGGTCTGTTAGTCTATGTGACTAACAGATAGCCTATAAGTTACAACAAAGCCATGAAATACACATGATTACATTATGACATATTTTAATTCATTTAATAGAACAAAAAAAAATAATCTACTCAATTACACTCTTCAAGCTAATCACTGATGGTCTGACTTGTTTTACTCAGTCATGCTGAAGTTAAATTCAGTAAGATAGAAATGTTCCAGGTTGTTAAAAGAACACTGATGGTTAAATAAACTGCAAGGGAGGGGAGCTAAAACATTGAGGGGACTAAGATTTTATCAAACACACAGAATTAATCTTTATTGAATAGAACCATTCACAAATCAAATCTCACTGTACTTCAATACTTTCAGGCAGCGCTAATCAATTACAAACCTTTCCTAGTGCTTCAAAACTCATGTGCTTTCAATTTTACACACTGGTGGTCCTCAAGTACTATACTGGGGCTGAGTTAAGACATTCTGTATCACAACTTTTTTTCAACAAATATTCATCTGGAGGGCTTTTTTTTTCCTCTCAAGAGCTACTCACATGAAAACTGTGGTAATATTTTTATACTGTACTTCTTTGTTAAAGCAAAAGGTTAAGGGTTACCTAAATACCTCAACTGTATGCATAAAAAGGGAAAAGGTAAGTATTCATATAAAAACTCCAATGGGACTGGATCTTTTATTTGTGCATTTCCGATGATTAATGATGCACCCAGGCACGCTTGGAGACTGACAGCAAAACAGGATAACATCGCAAGTTCCTCTCCAAACCATATAAACACCAGCCTGTCCTGCTGTTCCACACTTGTGCCAGGATACTAAAATACCACAATTCCAACTCAACAACAAAGCTCATCACAAGCATGAGGATTGTGAGCGCTATTACCAAGTCATTAGACTCACTTCCCATAAAGGGCTTGCTGACACAGTAAACCTCCATAGCGCAACTGTCAAAGGATTCCTCATGTGACAAAGCAAATACCGGCAAGTCAATGAAGGAGCATTCTCCTTCAGAAACGAAAACTGCGTTATGACAATGCATAGCTGTTTTTCCTAGTCATTTGCCAAATCAGACTTGTTACTCAATGGGTATTAGCAAACCTAATGCTAATTTAGGAAGAAACTTCCTAAATAAGTTATCTTTATATATTTTCCCTACTACACTGATGAACTCTATTTAACTTCAATTCAAGATTTAAAACAAGTCACTGAACTCCTATAGTAAAGAGCTCAGTAAGCTCAAAACCTTGTCATTTTCCAAACAGTAAAATATTCTGTCTCAAGTATTTGGAAAATTGTCAATAAGTCTCAATGTTTAATATTTTAAAACAAATCTGCATAAACTCTTGCAAATGATCATATAACTTAATATAATCTCTTGTCATTTCAAAAAGAATGCGACATTCTCTGAATGTGTTTTGACTAATGTGTTAAATTCACAAAAAATGGAGAAATTCTATACCTTATTCAAAGGGAGTTCCCTTACAATTTTAACCACAAACCTTTGTCCATTCAACAAAAAATAGAAATAAAACAGACCACATATTCCCACATAACATTTTAAGACCTATACAGTCACTGAGATTAAATGTGCTTTTATTATACTGTATACAATATCTTCACCTTATATAGAATTCTTAGGAATTTCCTCTCCCTTATACTACTCTTAAGAACATGGGAATCAAGGTTTGCAACACTGTTGAATGGATGTAAGAAACACCCTATAAAACATTTTAAGCTCTAGTTATTATTGAACAGGAGTTAGCTCTAAAAGCTATTTTTTTTTTCATAAACATGTTTTCTTCTACTACTAAACAGAAATTGCTCTACTTCTTATAATATCCCCTGTACGAAGAGCTATAGAATTAAAAGGGTCTTAAAAGACTAGCTGCTACATAAGTGCTAAAGATTTGCAGTGAAAAAATAAATGTGTTATTCATTCACTTTCTATAAATATTCTAAATTGTTATTAGTACCCAAAAGACAAATACATAGGGCTGAGGTAAAGCTAGTGGCGTAGTGCTGGCCCCACGCGCACAGGCCAGGGCACAGTCCCCAGCAACACAGCATGAAAATACATGAATGTACAATATAAAGCCAAGGACCAAAAATCATATCAAGAATGATAATTCTGGCTCGAAATAAACCATGATAAGTGTTGCTATACCTTATTTAAATGTCTTTTTCCCTTTTATATTCATTGCCAACAAGAATAGGAACTTACCAACATATCCAGTTAGAAACACAATTGTTCATAATGTTTAAGGTTCTTAAAATCATTAATGTTAGAAAATTTCCCAAGTTAATAATAATCTCAAAAATATATTTAAGAACATTTTGAAAACTAGTTTAAAGATTTTGTGATCCCCACTAATCTTATTGCCATTTCTCTTCAGAACTTCAGAATTATGTTAAATTAGTGAAATTCCTAACAAGGTGGATCTAAATTTGCTAAGCAAGGCAAGCAAGTTTTACTGCAAACTCAAGACATTTTTATTTTCAGTTATACTGACTTTATTTTATGTGAGTGATATGTACTGGAATCATCATACCATCAACTGTAAACATATATTTATATGATGATTAAGTCAAATCAAAGAACTTAAAAATACATTTCTAAGTCACCCTAAAATTACAAGAGCCTTGACTGTGCCAAACCATTATTTAAGTATTTCTTATGGTCAAACATCTCACAACTAAATTTATTTTGTGGTTCAGGAAAAGCAAAAAATAAATAAAGGAAAAATACTAGCCAAACCCAAATAACAATCATCAATAAAGTCTCAAAAACATATAGATGCATACTCTTTCTTTGTAAAAATTACAATAATGATGTGTGGTATTCCACAAAACTTTATATGGATGTGAACAAATTTTTACACAGAAACAAAATACCTGCCACATATATTCAAGTTAAGTTCCTTTTGACTATCAGTTTGACTTGATTTTTTTTTTCTTTTTCTTTTTGCGGTAGGGTCTCACCCTAGCCCAGGCTAACCTGGAATTCACTATGTAGTCTCAAGGGGGCCTAGAACTCACAGTGATCCTCTTACCTCAGCCTCTCGAGTGCTGTGATAAAAGGCATGTGCCCAGCTTTTGAAATTCTGACATACAGTATATACATATACATACATAACAGTGATGATGGAACTTGTGATAATGATTATCAACTAATAAAATCAACTGTAAATTATTTAACTGAGTTACTGTTTGTAACTTCTGAAAAACTATTTTTTTATACTGACAGTGCTTTGTATACTTGCCAGAGAGATGTCAGTCTGTAAACCAATAACAGAGCCAGGAAAGCAACTAAGAAATGCAAGATTAAAGTCATCAACACAACAGTTATAAAATGAAAGACAGCATTTTCCAACTGTAAACTTAAATAACATTGATTAAAAACTGACATCTGCAATAAATTATCCAAGTTTATCAAAGCAAGTGTGAATAGAATTAATCTCCTAAAAGATCCTTATTTATGGATGCATTTTCTTAGAGCTAAACAAATATAACCTTTGATATATTTAGTTAAGCACTAGATTACTATTTTCTGATATTTTTAAATAATAATTACAATTCCCTTCTTAAATTCCTATACTGAACTTCTTAAGGTCAGACTTCTTTCCTGAAGTAATCTTTAAGAGAAAAGGCATCACTATCATACTGATAATTCACAAGTATTTTAGTGATTTTAAAAAGTGAATGCACTTTTAAGCTGAAACTAAAGGGCCATCACATTGACATTATTTAATTTTGTAATAATGCACCATATTGTATAATTAATGCTTCAACTCATGCTTTATTTCTGTAACTAAAAACTATAAAATGGGTATTTTATAAGTACAGCTCAATAAAATGCATTTGTAACTTTGCAGAAAAATAAGTTCAACACCTATAACAATATCACAGAATAGTAACATGTTATAATCCATACTATTTAAATTAATTTACTATAATATTTATAACTATAAAAGTCGTCAGAGGAGCCAGGTGTACTGGTGCATGCCTTTAAACCTAGCACTCAGGAGGCAGAGGTCGGTGGGGGGACCACTATGAGTTCAAGGCCAGCCTGGAATTACATGGTGAGTTCCAGGTCAGCCTGGCCTACAGTGAGACCCTACCTCAAAAAACCAAAACAAAAAGTAACATCAAGGAGTGGAGAAAGAGTCTTGCCTAGCATGCTCAAAGCCCACACTAACAACAGAAAAGAAAACAGGAAAAAAAAAAAAAAAAGTATCAGCATTTCACAGTAAGGATCTAACAATTCAAAAGAAAAATTGTGAAAAGTCTTTTAAGTCTATGAGAAAATTCTCATCCAAATAGTTGTATCCTAATATTAGATAACTGGTCATAAAAGATAACCTCCTTAAACTTGAAAAGCTTTAAGGTAATTTAGCTTTTGACAAAAATGCACAAAAAGTTGTTACTGCATTTACAAGTTCAAGGTTTAATATAAAAAATACTGGGCTGGAGAGATGGCTTAGCAGTTAAGTGCTTGCCTGTGAAGCCTAAGGACCCCAGTTCGAGGCTCAATTCCCCAGGACCCACATTAGACAGATGCACAAGGGGGCGCACACATCTGGAGTTCGTCTGCAGTGGCTGGAGCCCTGGTGCGCCCATTCATATTCTCTCTCTCTCTCTCTCTCTCTCTGCCTCTTTCTCTGTCTGTCACTTTCAAACAAATAAATAAAAATAAACAAAAAAAAGTTATTTTAAAAAAATATTTAAGCAGACAATCCATTAAGCAGATATTACTTATAAAGTCAATTTGTACAGCAATGTAACGTGAAATTCAATGTAATTTAACCTTGGATTATTAAAATCATCATTATCTAGGCTAGAAAAGAACAGTAAATACTAGCCAAATTGTATTCTTGAGTTAGTAGTAAAGATACAAGTATGACTCTCTTATAACATGCAAAATCACATTGAAAAATATTTAGTGAACCAATATTTAGAAAATGAATACACTAAATTCTTAAATTACTACCCATGACTATCCAGAAAGAAAATTTAAAGCAACTACCAACTACCAAGCTTATATTTTTCCCATAATTATCCTTAATCAATCAAAACATCCCAACCTTTTAAAATAAAGTGAGATATTTGGTTTAAATTATTATATTACTTATTAAATGGTTACATCTCTCATACAGGTAAAAAAATAACTTCTCATTGATATGTATTCAACCCATTTTCTTAGCAATGAAATTAAATTGTGTGCTCTCCAAAAATAGTAACACAGCATGTTGTCCAAAGTGTTTATTTATAAATTAACTGGAGCTTACATGTCCAAAAAGATAAAAACTGATTTTCTATAATGAAACCTCACTAATACATGTAACTCAAATTTTCTGTTTGTTCACACTTTTATTCAAATCCTTGGTCTATTCAAGCTCTAAGACAAACATCTTTCAAATTTATTACATATTGAAAGATGCTTGTTGAAAAGTAGCTGTAAATATAGTTTGACCTGGAAGTGCATATTCTCCAAACACCTAAAATAAACACTAAGAACACATACAAATGCTTGTGCCTACTTCACACTAACACCAAACAGCCAGTTCAGACACAGAAACACATACATGCTTCTTAAATAAAAGTTCGAAGGGTAAGCTTTTTAATTTGAACCGAACCACCCAACGACTACAGAATTTTCTTCCAAACTGGCAAGACCAAAATGAAGTACCTACCTATATTGGCCACTATGGTGCGTGATTCTTGCTTTTATCATAAAACTACAGTTTCTTCTAAATTTGCCACACTAGCTAATCTACTTCGTTTTCCCTGTACATACCTCCGCCTTATCAATTATGATGCATCTTTGGCAGTTCAAGGAAGAAAAGAAGCTATGAAACATTAACTGCATTCAATATACTTAATTACGTTCACCCACAGAGAGCTGCTATAAAGTAACTCCCTTCCAGAAGGCTCGAAAGTCTCAGTTTGAAAGTTGATGCATCCCCACATAGAAAGTGAGTTCAGTGAGTGCTTTTGCTACGCCATAATGACCTGCTCCAGAAAGTCAAGGGTACTAAAACAACGGGCTACCTGTTCTCGCCATGCCGAGGAATGTGTCCAAATCATTTTTATTGATTTAACCTTTATAGGAATGCTACATATCCTCAGAGCAAAACATTTTGAATGTATTTATAATATGATACACTTCTAAAAAGCCATGAAAAAGAACGCTAAGAACAGATCTGCACACCCTCCACCCTTGGTTGTTTTGGGTTTATTTTTATTTTAAATATTATCAGGGGGCCTAAATATTGAAATAATTCAACTTGGGAAAACTTACTTTGGCACCAACTATATGGAGAAATAAAAAATTATTTTAGAGAAAAGAAAGTGCGTTTAAATAAATTCTAACTTTAAGAAATAAAACTCCTAACTTGACAATGACGTCACATTCAGAAATTTTAACAAATTCTAAATGCTCCTTTCACACTCTAATTACATATTAATCACAGACCTGAAAACATATCAAACTAAAACTTACAGAATTGAGTCTTCACTGCACAAACTACAAGCTGTGCTCTGGTTTGCATTCTGAGGTTTACAAGGAAAGCTCTGGGCAGCCCATCCTCTCCTGCTGTCTGCACTTGGTACTTTATAACCGGCTGCAGCCGCGAGCGCCCGCATTAGGCATGTTTGGTGAATAATAACTCATGGCATTATGCTTCCTCACATCAAGGCTCATCATCCGTTAACTGGAACCTCACCTCTACGAAAGCTGTATTTTCACTGCAAAATGTTCTCTTAAAAATGCAAACAACTTTGAGCATTTCCAGATGTCACACATGTGCACACATACACACACACATCACAGGCATATTCTTAAAGAATTATAAATTAATAAAAACATAAAAAGACTAGAGTCACTACTTACTGCTTCAATGAGCATCTCTAAGTTTTAAACGAGCTGACGGCACTGAATCTCAAGTGAAGAGACTCAGGACAGCTACAAGAAGACCACTTTCAGGTAGATACCAGTGGGTAAAACAACCAAGCATATTTCAGGGGCACACAGATTCTACTAAACTAGAATTTTTTAAAGCTCTGACAATTGCCTAGCATGCTGGAATAGAGGCATAATGCTAGTTTTTCAAATAGTTATTTTTATCCTGGGTAATATCACTTGAACCAATTATATTATTTTCACCTTGTCAGCAAGCATCTATGCACACATGAGATTTTGCTAGACTGAAAGCACAGTAAATCATATGTAGTCCACTTCTCTGAGGTAGAATACAGTGCGACATGAGCTGCTAAGGTCCAAAGCTGAAGGAAGCACTCATGCTTCCACAGTCTTCAAAAGGGGGGTGCACAGCTGATATACCCTAGATACTTCCTTCACCTCACCTGATCAAGCGCAGGACCAGAGCACTGAGAACAGACCTGTCAGGAAGCAGGGACGAAGCAGGCTAACATACACAAAGAAACGTGGCACTATATGGACTTAAAACAAGACTATTTTCCCTTACACTTCATGGCTTACTTTATGGTTGCTTTTTTTTTTAAGGAATCCTCTTTAATGTACATGAAAAAACACACTAACGAAATATAATCATTTCATGCCCTAATCAGTATTTCTTCTGAGCAGGCATAAATAGTTCACAAATTTGCTTTAACGGTACTTGCCCTAAGTGTTTTTCAAAGTAAATGAAAATTATTCAATATTTATTTTAGAAATTACAAACTGTGCTCCATTAAAATGATCGCAGAGCTAAATAGGAGGTTCCAGTGGTGTCCAAATCTGTTTTAGCAACAGAACTACCCAAAGACTAGGTCTTGGGGAAAAGGGACTGAGAAAGAACAAGGCTTGGTAACATATTTTTTTTTAATTTTTTTGTTCATTTTATTTATTTATTTATTTGAGAGTGACAGAGAGAGAGGCAGATAGAGACAGAATGGGTGCACCAGGGCCTCCAGCCACTGCAAACAAACTCCAGATGCATGCGCCCCCTTGTGCATCTGGCTTACGTGGGTCCTGGGGAACTGAGCCTTGAACCGGGGTCCTTAGGTTTCACAGGCAAGCGCTTAGCCGCTAAGCCATCTCTCCAGCCCTAGGCTTGGTAACATTTTTAAAGAAAGTGTCCCAGGCAAATATGCCCAGAAATAAGCTATGGACAGGATGGATGTACAAAACATTAATTACAACCTGTCTCCCAAGTAAACATTTGTGAATTTGTTTACAAGAAATAAAAATATTACAGTTCTTATCTTTCCTTCCCTGTCTCCTGATCAAAATGTTAGGCATGTTGGTGTCCAACAATTACTATTGATAAGAAAATAAAGATACATAGTCAATTTAAAAAGGTGAACAGACCCAAAAGCATCAATACTTTTCTTTCTCTACTATGTTTGAATAGCTATTTAAGTATATAGTAACTATTCCAAAAGCTTAATAGGTTAAACTTCAGATATTTAATTAGGCTCATTTATGCATATTCTAAAATCTGAAGCACTAAAATGTCCCATGGAGTATAATGATACATCAGTGGAACTGCACTGTGTTTTCATGTTAGCTTTTCTAGGTTGAGTGTTTACGGGCCAGGTACTATGTAAAAGCCTCTGCAGATATTATTTCCTTGAATTCTCACAATCTCCTCACATGAGATGGGTACAATAATTATTTACAGATGAGCAAACAGAATGAAGTAATGAAACCTGCCCAAGGTCACACAGTTAAGGAGCTGACACTCAAACCCAAGCCTTTTAACTCTTAATTACTACTTTATAGTGTTACACATGACCTTAATGAAGTAACTTCCTAGTCCTTAATCTCTTCTAGAAAGGTATTAATTCTCAGAAACATAATTACTCTGAAAAGTTACTGAACTTGGGCAGAATGTAAAACAGGAGGCAATCTGTGTTGTCTCCAGATTATTCTGCGGCATATCTTTATATTATACTGATTAGAGAGCCAAAGCATTCAATAAAAACATAAAGGTCTATCCAGAAAAAGAGTCTGTGAAGGTTTGAGCAGAAAATGAGCTTCAAGTAACTGCACAATTCTTAATTTTATTTAATTGATTATAATCAGTACTTCATTCAGTGTCCAAAGAACACAGTATACCCCTTCGAGTGATTTTCAAATACCATTTAGGATTTAAAAAATTAAACTCTTAGATTGAGCATCAAGAATTTATAATCTTGGTGGGGAGGGAGGGAATTACCATGGGATATATTTTGTAATCATGGAAAATGTTAATAAAAATTTAAAAAAAGAATTTATAATCTTAAAAAAAGGAAGAATTGATAGTCTTCTTAATTAGTAAACTAAAATTACACTAGTTATATTTCTTCCACAGAAAAAAAAGATATGCAAGATTCTAAAAGGAAAATCTTCAGCAAGTATTATTCATTCCAATCTCAATCATTTAAAAAAAAAAAATCTCCCTGAAATCTAGCTGCATTTTTCCCTGGCAAAGGGCTGGAACAGAGCCTTAAGCTACATTTTTCAGTCTATATGGTCTGCTGAGAAAAGGCGCCCTGAGTAGAAGGCCACAGGTCACTGTAGTTAGATGAGACATTTTCACAGAGATGAAGAACCAAGAAGCCAAAGCCATCTGCAACCCTAAAATTTCCCCACTCATCACACACCCGCATTCCATTTGGCATATAATGTTTTAATGATCAAACCAACAACTTTAAAAAGCCTATATAAGGGCTGGAGAGATGGCTTAGCAGTTAAGCACTTGCCTGTGAAGCCTAAGGACCCCAGTTCAAAGCTCAATTCCCCAAGACCCACATTAGCCAGATGCACAAGGGGGCGCATGCGTCTGAAGTTCGTTTGCAGTGGTGGAGGCCCTGGCGCACCCATTCTCTCTCTCTCTCTCTCTCTCTCTCTGCCTCTTTCTGTCTATCACTCTAAAATAAATAACAACAAAAAAATTGAAAATAAAAATAAAAAGCTTATATAAGGAATACTTGCCTGTTAAAATAAGTATTTACGTAAGTGTGAAGTCATAGGTACTACATGTTAGATTTGAAAGAATAAATTTACATATTAATTTTAATTAGAAACATAGTGAAAATGTTAATAGTATTGTCATCTTAGGAGTACTACTCAAAGTAGAGAAAGCAATGAAATAGACAAATCATAGTGTAAAAATACAAAATAAGTTTACACTAATATTACAAGTTCAGATATAGCAGTCCCATTTGTCAATGGAGGCTAGAAGTTGGGGAAAAAGATGTCCTTAGAAAATATGAGTGATAGGTAGGGTTAAGATAATTCCTTGACTTTAGTTTAAACTTCACAAGTGGTTGCATTTATTGTATCAAAATGAGAAAAAAAAAAAACATAAAGAGTTTTATGTGCAGCCCACACAGTCAATCAAAGAAGCAGAGGGTAAATTTTGAAATGGCATGGTTATTCAGCAGTCAGTGCAGCATAAAAAGCTAACCCTGGGAGATGGAGGGGTAGCGCACTTCCAGAGTGTTTGCCTACTAGCATATGCAAGGGCCTGAGTTTGATTCTGCAGCACCAAAAAAGGACTAGAGAGATGGCTTAATGGTTAAGTTGCTTGCCTGTGAAGCCTAAGGACCCAGGTTCAATTCTCCAGGACCCACTTAAGTCAGATGCATAAGGTGGCACATGCATCTGCAGTTCTTTTGCAGAGGATGGAAATCCTGGTATGCCCATTCCCTCTCTCTCTCTAATAAATGAATACGTAAATAAATAAAATTTCTAAAAGAAGAAAAGGAGGAGGAGCATATGGGCAAGTTGAAGATTTCACAAAGAAACTAGCAGAAGCATTTGGCAGTAACTGGGAGAGGAAAATGGCATTGATGAGCCTGTAGCCCAGACAGAATGGTGAAATCACTAATGATTATGAGGCAAAGGTCTGTCTGACATCACTGAAGTTGTGTTTACAGGAGAAAAATAGGACAGTAAATTACATCTGACACAATCTGAGCTTTTTAAATTATATAGTGTACATACATTGGAGGGGTCCAAACAGTAACAACAGCTATGTTTTAACAGTAGTAGGGTTAGAGAAAACTTGTTTTTAATATTCACCTAAAAACAACAAGAATATATTTTAAAAATTTAAAAATCAGTTAATAGAATGCTCTACTGCTTGAAAGTTCCTTTTTCTGAATCCATTCAAAAACCATGACATAGGGAATAATGTTTTAATCTGTGGATGTTCAAGATGTAAGAAACAGAGCAAGGTTCTCCAGTTAGAAACAGTTTTAAGTTGGGTAATTACCATAAGAAGCCACAGAATCTCATGGAAATATAACAGACTAGCAAGCATTTTAGTCCATGTCTAAACCTCCATTATACACTTAACCTAGGTACTTAAGCTCCCAATGTCTCCATTTCCTCATCTATAAAAACTACCTGTATTGAAAGTTTTCTGTGAACTTAAAGAAAATGCCAAGTACCTACATCCGATCTGACAAAATTATTACAGTTATTAAGTGTAATCAACTTTCCAATCCCGAAATTCTCTGCTCTACACCTGACTCCTCTCCATGGGGTGCACAGAGCAGCAGCTGCAAAGTCTGAGGCCTGCCCCAGGTGTCCTAAGGAGGGTCGGCAGGGAAGAGTAACAGCTGCAGGGAAAAGGAAGTGTGAGCAGCCCTGTTCTACCAGCATCCAAAGTGGTCAATCTGCTGCAGACCCTTGAAGCTGTCCACTTCATCTGTGTACCCAGTTTTGATATTCAGAAGAGCTCAGGAACTTTCTGGTTCCTCCTGCTCAAGGACTCAAGATGCTAACAGGAAAATTTAATTCCACTGCCAAAGGGAACTTTTCAAACATGAAAAGACTTCCCATGTTCCCTCACTCCTTGGGTTTATCCACAATAATGTGACATTGTGCACAATTATCTATGTAAAATAATGTCTTCTAGTCACCTGAGACATTCCACAAATTTACTAAGCTGTATCACTATACCAACAGCTACTAGGCGGTCCTTCTCTCTGCTGTCAACAGTCATATTACATATTTGTCAGATGCCTTGAAGTTTTGGTTTTTTCAATTTTTTAACAATTTCTTTAACTGGTATACAAAATGATTCATTATGGCATTAAAAAAAAAAAAACATTTATTTCGGCTGGAGAGATGGCTTAGCAGTTAAGCGCTTGCCTGTGAAGCCTAAGGACCCTGGTTCAAGGCTCGGTTCCCCAGGACCCACGTTAGCCAGATGCACAAGGGGGCGCACGTGTCTGGAGTTCGATTGCGGTGGCTGGAGGCCCTGGCGCGCCCATTCTCTCTCTCTCTCTCTCTCTCTCTCTCTCTCTCTCTCTCTCTCTCTGTCTCTGTCTCTCTCTCTGTCACTCTCAAATAAATAAAAATAAACAAAAATTTTTTTAAATCATTTATTCATTTATTTATTTATGAGACAAAATGAACAAGCAGGCCAGGATCTCTTGCTACTGCAAATAAATTCTAGACACATGGAGCACGTTGTGCATCTGGCTTTACCTGGTACTGGAAAATCAAACCCAGACCTGCAGGCTTTGCAGTCTAGTGCCTTCAGCCACTGAGCCATTTCCACAGCCTTCACGAGGGCATTTTCATATATGCCTCAGTACTTGGCACACACCCCCGCCCTCCGTGTCCTCCCACTGTCATGAGGTTAAAGCCCCTTGTTTCTCCCGTGCTCCTCAGAGTCTAGCATCTAGTGACTGTGACACGGCCTGCAAGTGTGTAAGATAGGCTGCTGCTGAGTGAAATCATTCTGGTCCTGATGTCTTCTAGCTGTTCACAAATGCCCCTAATCCATCCATTCCAGAACCTCAGCCAGCAGAAGTCTCAAGTTGCCAGGCATACCGACTTCTAATTCCTTTCTGCTACCTATACACTCGCTTGCAGGTAAAAAAAAAAAAAAAAAAAAAAACACTGCACAACTTCAGTGCCTGATCTTCCATATGCTCTCCATGACTACTGCTTAGAATAAAACAGGAAAGTAAAAGACCAATGTACATATGAGAAAGTGATAAGCCAAAGGATGATTCAATGCCTTCTGTTGTGATGAAAGGCGATACAAAGTAGAGATGACAAAAACGACATCTACTACTGTCAATGATAAACTAAGGGCCACAAGAGTACAGTGCTCCTGCAAGTGGATTTATGCAAAAGAAAACTCTGTATGTAGAATTCCGAACCTTCTTTTAGTTCTTCCTCAGTTGGAAAACTCCCTCACTGACTTGGCTAAACTCTATCCTACCCATACTTACACTGGCCCTCTACTTTCAAACAGATTACCTTAAGCGCACATAACACATCTTAGTGCTCACTGGTACCGGTTTGAATCTTCTTTTCACTCATGTGCAGTGAGCACTGCCTTATATACTCTAAGCTTACAATCTATAGATTTTCCTTTGAATATAATATAAAATAGTAACATAATCAATTAATCACTTAGTTGTTTTATGATAATCACACCATTAACAGCCTACATAGAAAGATAGGCTTACCACAAATTTAAAATCCATTAAAAATTAAGCATACCAGAAGGCATATTAATTATTGGAGTAAAGAAGTTGTATATATGGGCTGGAGGAATGGCTTAGTAGTTAAGGCACTTGCCTACAAATCCAAAGGATCCAGGTTCAATTCCCCAGGAATGACATAAGCCAGATGTACAAAGTGGCTCATGTATCTAGAGTTCACTTACAGTGGCTGGAGACCCTGGCATGCCCATTCTCTCTCTCTCTCTCTCTCCCTCCCTCCCTTCCTCCCTCCCTCTCTTTCGTAAATAAATATTTAAAAACTTAAAAGTTTTAAAACAAGAAGTTTTGTATGAACTAGCACTGTATTCTTGCCTAGAAAACCTTGAAGAAAAAAGATTAAGGAGGGTTACTTTATAAATAAGCCCGGAGGGTGCTGAGGAGATGGCTTAACAGTTAAGGCATCTGCCTGCAAAACCAAAGGATCCGGGCTGGAGAGATGGCTTAGCGGTTAAGCGCTTGCCTGTGAAGCCTAAGGACCCCGGTTCGAGGCTCGATTCCCCAGGTCCCACGTTAGCCAGATGCACAAGGGGGCACACGTGTCTGGAGTTCCTTTGCAAAAGCTGGAAGCCCTGGCGCGCCCATTCTCTCTCTCTCCCTCTATCTGTCTTTCTATCTGTGTCTGTCCCTCTCAAATAAATAAATAAATAAATAAAATATTTAAAAAAAAACAAACAAACAAAGGATCCCAGTTCTATTCCCCAGGACCCACGTTAGCCAGATGCACAAGGTGGCGCATGTGTCTGGAGTTCGTTTGCAGGTGGCTGGAGGCCCTGGCATGCCCATTATCTCCCTCCCTCTCTCTATCTCAGCCTCTTTCTCTCTCTCAAATTAATAAATAAAATATTTATTTTTAAAAAAGCAAGCCGGGGAATAAGCCTTGCCTAGTAGCCTGATGAGGGACACAATGACTCAAGCAGCTGGGTATTTTCAAACATCAAGCTCCAGAACCTATTAAATTGATTTATGTGACAAAGGGACAATATATTAAAATACTCCTCAGAATACAAAATAGAGAAAACTTCCCCCTTTCCTGTCCTGCCTGATATGAATACTTGGAGTATTAAATGAGATACAACTTGTCAAAGTGGGTTTAAAAACCTCAGATATAAGTCAGGTGTGGTGGTTCACACTTTTAATGGCAGCCCTCAGGAGGCAAAAGTAGAAGGATCACCATGAGTTCCAGGCCACCCTGAGACTACATAGGGAATTCCAGATCAGCCTGGGCTAGACTGAAACAAAACAAACAAAAAAATCTCAGGTATACTAAAGGTACATTAAATGTAAATTATAATCTAATACTACAAAAAATTAACTTCTAGTCACATAATTGAGAAATATAAAAGAGAATATGTTTGGTACCTTTAAATGCCAGTGCAGGGTGTGGGTTGGTCAAATGTTTCGCCAAAACAAGAAATTGTGGAATCTTTCAGCGAGCAAGTAGTTTTAAAGGCTCAACCTTATGAAACAATGGTTATTAAAAATCATCTGGAAGTTATTCTATCCATTCCTCACATTCAGTGGAAGATAGTTTTATCATGGACCCTTGTCACAAAAAAATAATGAATATCACTATGAATTTGTCCAAAAATCATAAATGTAATTACATGTCACTAATCTACCATCATTCTTCTTATGCAATATTCATGAAAACAGGAATGCTGGGTTATAAAAATGTATTAATCTTACAATCTTTATCTGGACTTCACTTCGAAAACTGTGGCTATGTACCCGTGGTTCTGAACCTTTCTAAGCTATGGAACTCTGCTCAAACAGCAAGTTGTAGGATGCACACAGAGTTTTCAAAACAGACAAAGGGAGAGCTTCTGTGATTAGGAGAGAATGAGGGAAGGGGATCTGGAGGCTCGTGATAAAATGCCTGTAGTTCCAGTGAGTACAATGTAAAACCACCAATCTTAAGATGAAACTTGCCACTGGACTCTTTAAAAAGAAATAAATGTGCTTTTAGTTAATTGTGGTATTTCTCTAGCTTGAAGTCAAAGATCTTATAAGATTTATCATACTTGGTTTATACTTACTGTCGAGATGCAGTTAGGGACACTGCTGACTGCACAGCACAGCGTCCCCGTAGCCCCTATACCAGAGGCTCCCATGGAAGAATATCTTCTCAGGCCTCACACCAACACCTGTCAGATTCCTAATGCCTGCTATATGTGAGTTAGGGGCTAAATCCAGTTTGTTCTGAGACAGCAGAGTACAACAGTGTGCTTTCCTGTTTACTGTGATAGCAAGGATACCTTTTGTCTCATTTTAGCAACCATGAGGGACTGCATCACGTTGCCTGTGTGTGTTTTGCCCTCTGGATCCAAGGTGTGTCTCCATTACTCTGGGGCTTCATTTTGATATCATTTGATTTCTTGTCTTATTGCACTATAAACAACTATGACATATTCCTCGAGTCTCCTTTGGAATCAATTAAGAAATAAATGACAAAACTAATTGTTCAACCTGGCACCATCAGCTGCCCATTCCTATCCTTAAGGAAAGAGCTCAAATGGGATTATTTTGGCAAGCTTGCATCCCTGTAGCTGAAAAATCCTCTAACCCACTTTTGTATTCCCATAGTAGAACACCAGGAACTTCTTTTTGCATATCATGTCCATTTACCACCCATCATAGTTTCTATCTGTATTTAAGATTCAAGCTCTACTTACAAGTGGATATCAATATACTAAGTTCTACTACATCAGTAACTCTAGTAGAATTAAAGCTACAAAACCCAGTTACCTCACAATATGCTTTAAGAGGGCTTTTTAAAGAGCCTTTTTGGGTTGAGGGAAGATTGGAGAAAGTAGTGAGAAGTTCAGATTCTCCTGAGCAGCCACACAGGAGTCTTCACAAAACCCACAGATAAAGAACACTAAGCTATATACTCTATGAAGACAAACAATATACTTGATTTATTTATTCATCAGTGTCCCATGCAGAAGGGCAACATTATATAAAGTCAAATAGTCCTGGGGTCAAATCCTATCTCTATCACTAATAAACTATGTTTTGTATTCACATATTTAATCTCTCTGAACCTAAATCCACATTTATAAAATGAAAATAATAACAGCTATGCCATGTGATGATTGCAAGACCATCATAAGATGCATAAAACACATCCTATACAGTGCCGACACTTAAGTACCCAAGAATTCCCATCCCCTGGGTCCCCCTCACACACCATCTAGCTTCATGCCTGGTACATAGGAACTTAATAAACAGGTGAATAACAGTTGTTTAAATAAAAAGTAAAAAGAGGGCTGGAGAGATGGCTTAGCAGTTAAACGCTTGCCTGTGAAGCCTAAGGACCCCGGTTCAAGGCTCGGTTCCCCAGGACCCACGTTAGCCAGATGCACAAGGAGATGCATGTGTCTGGAGTTCGTTTGCAGTGGCTGGAGGCCTTGACGTGCCCATTCTCTCTCTCTCTCTCTGTCTCTTTCTCTCTCTGTCTCTGCCACTCTCAAATCAATAAACAAAAATTTTTTTTAAAAAAAGTAAAAAGACTTGAAAACTGGTAATAGCCACAAGGGGGGAAAAAAAGACATGCACAGGAAATACTGCATTAAGGGACTGCAGAGATAGCTCAGCAACTAAAGGCACTTGTTTGCATGGCTTGGCAGCCTAGGTTCAATTCCCTAGCACCCATGTAAAGCCAGGTACACAAAGTTGTACTTGCATCTGGAGTTTGTTTGCAGTGACAAGATCAGACACACTCATATTCAGTCTCTCACTGACCACCTCTTGTTCTGTCTCTAGCTTTCTCTCAAATAAATAAATATGTTTTAGCAAAGAAATACTGCCTAAGAAAAAAGAAAAATTACTTTAAGAATAACTTTAATGGTTGAGAAGGAATATAGTAGGTACTTTGTATAATAAAAAAGAACACATTTTTAATGAAAATCTCACAAAATCTGAGTTGAATGACAAAGAAAGAAGTGAATATGAAAGAATTATTTATCACATTAGCTAGGTAATATGATATGTGTCTAACATTAAACTGAATAAACATTCAACAGCTTAGAATTAAGAAACATAGTAAATTAAACTACAGTGAACAATTATGCTTTTAAATGGGTTCTATTTCATTGATTTATGTTTACTTGTCATGAAATATTGTCCCAGTTTTTTAATGTTCCCATGTTATCTCAAATTACAAATGTAAAGTTCTACAACTGTACTTACATTCTTTGGCACAAAAGAAATACCTCAACATATATCACTAAGACACAAAATGAACCCAAAAGAAAAAGGAATAGGCAAGTATCACTACAGGCAAGATGGTACGTTTGGTAAAAATAAAGCCTACCCCTTTAATGTTAGTTTTTTCCAATTTTAAAACATTTTATTTTTCTATTTAAAACTGTGCATTCCAATAATTAAAATCATTTTTTAAATTAGCACTTGGATTAAATAGCATTTTACAATGTTCAGGACACCTTGGACCACAGAGTAAAATCCTTCAGTTAATAAACTTATACTCAGTAGAGCTTACATTTCATACATTTTAAATTCACGGAACATTGGAGTCTACCTTCAAAAGCAAGGGAGAATACATATGGCAGAGAAAGAAAACAATAAAAAAAATAAAGCTATGGAAGTATTCCTTCATGTGGAAGGCTGACAAGTTTCTTTATCAAAAAAAAAATATGTATATAATGGCTAGAGAGATGGCTTAGTGGTTAAGGGGCTTGCCAGCGAAGCCTAAGGATCCAGGTTCAACTCCCCAGAGACACACAAGGTGATGCACACATTGGCACATGCATCCAGAGTTCGACTGCAGTGGCTGGAGGACATGGTGTACCCATTCTCTCTCTCTCTCTCATTAAAATTATGTTATAAATATGTCACAAAATTTCCCTCCATAAAAACAAGAAGGTTTGGCTGGAGAGATGGCTTAGCGGTTAAGCACTTGCCTATGAAGCCTAAGGACCCCGGTTCGAGGCTCGGTTCCCCAGGTCCCACCTTAGCCAGATGCACAAGGGGGCGCACGCGTCTGGAGTTCGTTTGCAGAGGCTGGAAGCCCTGGCGCGCCCACTCTCTCTCTCTCCCTCTATCTGTCTTTCTCTCTGTGTCTGTCGCTCTCAAATAAATAAAAATAAATTTAAAAAATTTAATAAATAAATAAATAAAACAATGTTAAAGACCGATTTGACAATTTTAACTCATAAACAGAACTATCCTATAATCTTTTTCATTTAACTTCTTGAAAAGTGGAAGATCTCTTCCATCTCACTACCAATTGAACACTAAAGTCAATGTATAACAAAATAGCACTACTATGCAGCCACCAGTATTCCAAACCCATACGTGTATTTCATGAAAACATGGCATGTCTAGTTGTCACCAACTAATAGTGCACACATATTATACACACTAAGGTTTTGAAATAACTACATTAGAGAAAATTTACTTTTTTAAATCATGAGTTGTTTCACTGGATTCCAACAACCTAATTTGCCAAACTTCATATTTTCAGTGTGACCTGTACAATACTCTGAGGTCCAGCAAAGAGGTTATTAGTAATATAAACAAGGAAACCAATGATTGTTCAATATACTCTTCTATCTACTCCACACTCAATTCATTTGTTCACCTTCTACTTCTTTAAAAGAATAAAAATAAAATGAAAACCCTGATTCAAAAAATGAATTTCAAACAAAACTAGAAGGTAACTCAAATACCATATATATATATATGCACAGACATACACACACACACACACACACACATCATGGGTGGGGGAGACTTGAGTCAAAATATACACTCAAAAGTGATACTTCTGGGCTGGAGAGATGGTTTAGCGGTTAAGTGCTTGCCTGTGAAGCCTAAGGACCCAGGTTCAAGGCTCGATTCCCTAGAACCCACATTAGCCAGATGCACTAGGGGGCGCACGCATCTGGAGTTCGTTTGCAGTGGCTGGAGGCCCTGGCATGCCCATTCCCTCTCTCTCTCTCTGCTTCTTTCTCTGTCACTCTGAAATAAATAATTTTTTTTTTTTAAAAAGTGATACTTCCACCAAAATGCAAAGGTGTATAAAGTCAAAGGCTTTAGAGCACAAGACGGTAAACTGCAAGGACCCACTTTACTACAGAGGCAGTAGTATTCCTGAAAAATAACAATGTATTTCTACTAGAATTGAATGTGAGCTCCATATGATCAACAATCTGTATGTATATCCAGCGCCAGAACAATGCTGATCTCACATAGGCAGTCACTAGGTGCATTTATAAATGAAATAAAAGCATTTGCTATGCAAGAATCCCTTAGAACAAATGTGGTCTGCCAACACATGTTAATCTAAGAACCTCTCGTTACAAATCCACAATAAGGAACTTGGTTGCACCATAACTGTAAACCAACTACATTAGATGATACCAATCTACCCCACTTAATTCCACTTTTACCACAGGAGAACTGTTTCAATGAAGAAAGCAGGGAATTGGTTTAAACTCTGGCTCAAGCCTCCTAGCTCATGGAAGATCTGCAACCAACAGTTCACAAACTGTTTACATGGAACTGACCTACAGTAGACTAAATGAGCTAAAATGAGAGGTAGAAAGCGAGAAAAAAGAAGTAACTTTAAAGCAAAGAATAATTTATAAAAATATGTGGCTGCTGAAAAGTGGTCATAATCATTTTACTAACAACAGCTTATGAAGAGGCCAGAGAGATGACTTAGCAGTTAAGGCATTTGCCTGCAAAGCCAAAGGACTTTGGTTCGGTTCCCCCAGACCCACATAAGCCAGATGCACAAGGGGGCGTATGTGTCTGGAGTTCATTTGCAGTGGCTGGAGGCCCTGGCATGCCCATTCTCTCTCTCTCTCTCTCTCTCTCTCTCTCTCTCTCTCTCTCTCTCTCAAATAAATAAATAATAATAAAGTTTAAAGGAATTTTAAAAAGATAGCTTATGAAATATGAAAACAACAAAAGTTTTATGGATAAGGGAATTTTTGTCATCCAAATGTCAAGTTCTGTATAAAATTTAAGACATCCCAATAATGTCTGAATGAATCTTCACATGTTTAGAACAGACCAGTGATTGATCACAGAACACAAAGTATACAGGAAACAATGCTTTGAATCCATGAAGCCGTTTCCGCGGCACCCACCGCCCCCACTCTCTAGAAAGCCCGATAGTGGTGTCATCTCAAATAGACAAGTTTAATGAAGCACTTTGGGGTGAAGTAAGGACTTTAAAAGAAATTGTCAAGTTAACACTAATTTATAATAGAGGGACTACAGAAAAGTACACTGAGCCAATATTCAAGCCAGGTATATAGTCCTAAACCCAGAACTGCCCAACTACACAGCCTTGTACAAATCGGTCCATTTGTCTGCGCTTGGGTTGCTTCATATATCAACAAGTGGCAGAAACAACCAGTTTCTAACATTGTTCAGGCTTCCATTCACCACCGTGCTGACACTGTTCAGATCTAAAAGCAGATGGGTGGTACTACAAGATATATGCTGAGGTTCAAGTCCATCTGTAGTTCAATGAAGTCTAACTAATTTACAGGGAGAGGACCTTCTTACATAGACATGTCAACTGAGCACATACATGTGTCCTCCATACATGACTTACATGTGTCACCTAATTTAATCCACAAAAAGAACCTTAGAGGGGAGTATTGTTTCTGCATTTTATGAAAATAAAAGTCGGAGATGTCTGAAAGCAAGTGGGCAGGATTCAGTCACATTTGTAAGGATCTGCTAACCACACATATGTAATTTTCTAAGGAAGCAGCGAAAAAAAAATAAATCAACCTGTACATATAGATTGTTATACCTAAAATGTTTTCATACAGCTAAGGTCAATAAACAAAGCCAGTGCAGGAAAGAAATAGTATGGATGACTAAACTTTATTTCTAAAAATAGTAAGTTAACAAACAAACCAAAAAAAAAAAAAATCATATGGCAATCAAAATTAAGCTGTCATTTGAATGTCTATGTGGACACACAGTTTAACATCACGCTCCTGGTTCACACCTCTCCTGTTGAAGACCTCAAGATCTCAGCCATAGCCACTCCCATGGCAATTGTCCTCTTAACCCTAGTACCCCACTATGATCAAAACACTCTAGTCATTCTGTAAAATGCAGACTCACCAGGCGTCTACAGATGCCCAGTACAATAAATCACAAAACTTACATCAGGGCTGGAGAGATGGCTTAGCGGTTAGGCACTTGCCTGTGAAGCCTAAGGACCCAGGCTCGAGGCTTAGCTCCCCAGGACCCACGTTAGCCAGATGCACAAGGGGGCACACATGTCTGGAGTTCGTTTGCAGTGGCTGGAAGCCCTGGCGCACCCATTCTCCCTCTCCCTCTCCCCCTCTCTCCCTCTCTCCCTCCCTCCCTCCCTCTCTCTCTCTCTCTCTCTCTCTCTCTCTCTCCCCCTCTCTCCTTCTCTCCCTCTCCCTCTTTGTCTGTCACTCTCAAATAAATAAATAAAAATAAAGTATTTAAAAAAAAAAAAGAAAACTTCTATCAATCCTATAACCAAGGACCAGAGATAGACAAAAACATCCAGGAAACAAAGTAAAACGAGGCCTTGAAAGAGTTCTCCAAGGTGCCAGGGCACAGGAAAGCAAGAGGCAAGAACAGAAGATCGACGCTGATTCCCCGAGAAGATGCCTGGCCCAATGAGCCTCTAGCTTGCTAACTACTACTTACAGTGTAACTTATTCTAGATTTCACTGAACTCTCCAATCCTTTCTTCCACACTTTCCTCAAGTGGATAAACTGCAATGCACCTTCTATGTCAGCCTTTCTCACCAGTCTATGCTCAGAACCTCTAACAAGTCAAATTAAAAAAAAAAAAAAAATCACATCTGTCCTCAGATTCCTAAATGATCCAAGGAACCTGGTTTCCAAGCCCATGGCCAGGAGCTGAGCACCGCTAGGGAAACACCCTGGCTCACTGGGGCAGCCCGCCCAGGCTCACTGCGCTCAGTCCCAATGTCTGTTCACATCACAACAGACCTTCACAACTGCCACCAGACTTCCAACCTTCAATCTGGGCCAGAGGTCTTGCACCCTCCTCCAAAGTGGTATGGATGGTACACACTGCTAACAGGAGACACTAAGTCACAGTTTCATCAGGCGGCGGGGGGTTGGTGAACTAATCCAACAACCTAAGTAAAAATCCTAATACTATTTTACTGGGAAGAGAGTCAGTTCCAAAAAGACTTACAAATAAACTCTTACCTCTACCTGACTACCTCAGCATACAAAATTACAACCAAAGATCTGAACTAAGAAAAACCCAAGGCAAGCTCTCAAAAGTGGTATTAAGTACACAAAACAAAAATTAAGTGGGCAGTTCTGAAGAGAAAGCGTGGCAGGACCTAACAGAAATGTGCTAATTTGATGAGCAGTTTGTAGTCGGCTGTGAGCAGCATAGACAAACAGGGAGAAGGACGCCCAGTGCTGAAGCCTGGCATGAGAGCCAGGAAGAGGGGCTGCCAAGGAGAGCCAACCTACCAATACACAAACACCCAACTTCAAACAAAATAGAAAGTAGCACAACTAATCACAGAAACACCTCCCCTTCCTGCCTCGGTGCTAAGAGCAGAGCTGCCGTGTGCACTCTGTGGACTAGGTCTGCCATTCCCGCCACGCTCAGAGGCGCTCCCGACCTTCTCTAGAAAGACGTTCCCTGACGTGCTCAGACACAGACTCACAGACTCGGGTCCTCGCTTATCTGCTTACGTTTGTAAGTGAAAAGCAAGCATTTTCATTCTTTGAGTTTACTGGGATGCCCATGTTCACTATTCCATTAGTCAGAATGCAGCTGTGTTTATCTATTAAAAGGTGGAAGCGGGGTTGGGACTGGGAGATGGCTCAGTGGATAAGGCACTGGCCGGTCAAGTGCTGGCCCCTGACTTGAGATCCCCAGGACCACGTAAAGCCAGATGTGGTCGTATTAGCAGCTGTAATCTCAGGGAGGCAGAGACAGGAGAAGTTCCTAGGAGCTCAAGTGCCACTAGCCTGGCTGATAAGAGTGATGAACACCAGAAACCCTGCCTCACAACAAAGTGAAAGATGAGGCACTATTTCTGAGGTTGTCTTCTACATCCACACACCCCATGGCGCCCACGCCCACACATGAACATGAACACACACATACCCACAACAAGCGCTGAACATCGCTTTAATTTCTGACCATGTCTACCATTCAAAAATAAGAAAATACTGCCATGATTTGAAATTAAAGTGATAAGTTAGCTGATTTTTTGCATACTGCAGTCACAGCACAATTCTAAATTCAAGCAAGAAAAACAAATATTAAGGAAAATGGAGAAGTTTTAGGGTCTCTGATCATACACTAGTTAGCCAAGCCACTCATTAGTCCAGTTGTTTTTACTGTTTCTATCCAGTGTTGTTTGAAATAAACTTTGTAAATGTAAAATTACTTCATTAATCAACTTTAAAAGTAAAATGAATTCCAAAAACCAATGTCTGAAATATGAGCATACAGCAAAAAGAATAAAAAAAGAACATTGAAACTGCTTAAAATTTGCACTTTGAATTTGTTTTGGAGCTTGATAAAATGGTTACTAAAAATCCATCTGGAAGTATAATAATAAGAAGAGAGTCCAGAAATATTTAAAAAGAAAAGTTATGTGGACAGACTTGAACTATAACCCCAAATATTAAAACATATTAAGAAGCTATAATAACTAAAATAATGCAGTACTGGCAAAGAAATAGAAAATTCAACAAAATAAGACAGAAAAGTCAAAAGTAATAATTTATTATCTGATAAAGGTAGAATTTCAATTCTGAGGGGAAAGGAAGGCTTATATAATTTGTGGTGGCAAAACCACTAGCAAATCAATGGGAAGTAAAATCGTTTTCACTTAGAACTATCTTTGACAACATACAACAACAAATGGATTAAATATTAAACTACAGAAACTAAAAACCTGAAATATAAGAAAGTACGTGGAGATATGCATCAAAATTGAGGGGAGGATTTTGGTCAAAGTTAGAAGCAACAAGAATATAAAACTGACTAAACTACATTAAAATGAAAATTCACCTTTTAAAAGTCAGTATTTAAACAAAGAAATGAAAATGCTGAGGGAGGGGAGGGAATGCCAAATGGGATCAACAAAAGGTGAAAGCTTTCAGTATATTAAAAGTTCTTGGGCTGGAGAAATGGCTTAGCAGTTAAGCACTTGCCTGTGAAGCCTAAGGACCCTGGTTCAAGCCTCGATTCCCCAGGATTCACATTAGCCAGATGCACAAGGGGGTGAACGCGTCTGGAGTTCGTTCACAGTGGCTGGAGGCCTTGGCACACCCATTCACTCTCCTCCCTCTCTCCCTCCCACCTCTCTCTCTCTCTCTCTCTCTCTCTCTCTCTCTCTCTCTCTCTATATATATATATATATATATATATATATATATATATATATATATATACATATATATATATCGGCCTCTTTCTCTCTCTGCCTGTCGTTCTCAAATAAATAAATAAATAATTTTTTTTAATTAAAACAAAAAGTTCTTGGGGCTGGAGAGGTGGCTCAGCGGTTAAGGAGCATGCCTGCAAATCCTGATGACCTGTGTTCAGTTCCCCAGTACCCACATAAAGCCAGATGCACAAAGTAGCACATGCATCTGGAGCTGGTTTGCAGCAGCTGGAGGCCCTGGCATGCCATTTTCTCTCTCTTTTCTCTATTTCTGCTTGCAAATAAATAAATAATTTTTAAAAATAAAAATAAATTTTACAAGTTCTTCTTTTCTTTTCTTTTTTTTTTTTTTTTTTTGTAGAGGGGAGGGTTGAAGTAGGTTTACACTCGAGCCTAGACTGACCTGGATGGAATTCCCTAAGCGGTCTCAGGAAGGCCTCGAAATCATGGTGATCTGCCTACTTCTTCCTCTCAAGTGCTAGGACTAAAGGCATGCCTGGGCTAGAGGGAGATCATACCTTGAAAACCCAAAATAATATTAATAATAATAATCAGATAAAAAAATAAAATAAAGTTGATTTTAAAACACTGGAAAGAAATCAGAAAGATAAATGCTGAAATATTAATTTAACTTTCACCTGTTGATTCTAAGCTGGTTTTATAATCGTTCTGTAGTTGGTGAATTTTTTTCTATTCAATAAATAACATGAACTCCTTCTATAATGATAAAATATAGGGGCTGGAGAGATGGCTTAGCAGTTAAGCATTTGCCTGTGAAGCCTAAGGGCCCCAGTTTGAGGCTGAATTCCCCAGGACCCATGTAAGCCAGATATACAAGACACATGCATCTGGAGTTCGTTTGCAGTGGCTGGAGGCCCTGATGCACCCATTCTCCCTCCCTCCCTCCCTACCTCCCTCCACCCCTCTCTCTCTGTCACTCTCAAATAAATAAATAAAACTAAACATAAATAAAATACAAAGAATCACTTCATTTAGCATAATAAGCAAATGTAACAATTCACTTGCCTTCTCCCTAACATTTCCAAGTGTTTTAATTTTACCATATAAAAATCTGCCAATATAGACATGAACTAAGACCTCCTAAATTCAAATCTACAGTTCTCTCCAATTATCACACTTCCTTAACCATTTGCTTAGATGTGACATAAATTTTCTTAGGACTACTGTGCCCATTAAAATAAACTTTTTAGGGCTGGAGAGATGGCTTAGCAGTTGAGCGCTTGCCTGTGAAGCCTAAGGACCCCAGTTCGAGGCTCGCTTCCCCAGGTCCCACGTTAGCCAGATGCACAAGGGGGTGCACGCGTCTGGAGTTTGTTTGCAGAGGCTGGAAGCCCTGGCGCGCCCATTCTCTCTCTCTATCTGTCTTTCTCTCTGTGTCTGTCGCTCTCAAATAAATTTAAAAAAAATTTTAATAAAATAAACTTTTTACAAATTCCACCTAAGTGAAAATTTACTATAAATAGTCTCTGTTCACAAGGATTAGGGATATATAAAGCATGCTGATGCGCTCACATTTCTAGGTTGGAAATAGCAGCATAAAACAAATAGTATCAGTGATTAACTTAGAAGTGGGTTGTAAGGACGGGCACTGTGGCAACACTATCATCCCAGCTAATCCTGAGCTTAACACAGGCCCGGGGTGGGGCACAGGGATTCTGTGCTCCAGGCCAGCCTGAACTATTATATAGAAAGACACCATCTAAAAACAAACAAACAAAAAAAGGTAGGGCTGGAGAGATGGCTTAGCAGTTAAGTGCTTGCCTATGAAGCCTCAGGATCCTGGTTCAAGGCTCGATTCCACAGGACCCATGTAAGCCAGATGCACAAGGTGGCACATGCATCTGGAGTTTTTTTGCAGTGGCTAGAGGCCCTGATGTGCCCATTCTTTCCTTCTTTCTCCCTCTCCTTCTCCCTCTCTGTCGCTCTGAAATAAACAAATAAAAAATAAACAAAAAAATATTTTTAAAAAAGTTAAAGAAAAGGCAGATGATGATGTAGCCATCGGTAATCCAGACATGCCTATGCCAAGAACGGAGGCAAAACAAGAGAATCTGCTGGACACTCACAGACCAGCTAGCCTGGCTAGGGCAGCAGCAGAAGCCTCAAAGGAGGTCGAAGGCCAGGCCCAACACCTAGGCTGTCACCTAACCCCCAAGCTTCCAGAGCGTATGTGCCCATACCCACGACATGAGCATGCAAACACACACAAACATACACTGGCCCAGAAACATGGACAACTATAAAAATCAAAATCCAAGCATGAATGATTTCTTTCTTTCTCCTTCCTTTCATTTTTTGTCTGTTTGTTTTGTGAGGTAAGGGGAGGGTCTCTCTCTAGGCCAGGGTGACCTGGAATTCTCTATGTGGTCCTGGGCTGGCCTAGAACTCACAGCAACCCTCCTACTGCTGCCTCCAGAGTACGGGGATTAAAGGGGTGTCACCACGCCCGGTTCCCTTCCTTCAGAAACAGGTCTCACTAGAACCTAGGCTGGCTAAGCTCACTACAAATCCTCTTCCTCATCCTGCCACATGCCACACACAGCTTATTCTCATTTCTCTGTCAGTGTTTACATCTATGAAAAACATTTAAATGTTTTGTGCTACAGATATATACGTGTACGTGTGTGTGTGTGTGTGTGTGTGTGTGTGTGTGTTCATACAATTGAATAAAACAAAGAAAAATGAGTTGGACTCCAAGTCTGACCAAAAAGTAACTCAACCCCCCCCCAAAAATTATGACCATTGCATAATAAAATACTAATAGGCGTTTGCAGTGGCTGCAGGCCCTGGCGTACCCATTCTCTCTCTACCTGCCTCTTTTTCTGTCTGTTACTTGCAAATAAATAAATAAACAAAAAAAATTTTTTTAAATACTAATAGGTTATAAGCATGCTCCCTAAAACCACCACAAAGGCTAACAACACAGTCTAAACATTCTATTAGCAAGGGTAAAAAGCAGTGATTATCTTAAGACAGAGAATCTATCAAAAGTAGAAGGAAGAACAGGCATGGTGATGCACACCTTTAATCCCAGCACTGCGGAGGCAGAGGTAGGAGGATCATGGTGAGTTTGAGGCCACCCTGAGATTCCATAGAGAATTCTAGGTCAGCCTGGGCTAAAGACCATAAGTTGAAAAACCAAAAAAAAAAAAAAGTAGAAAGGAAGAAATCAGTTAGTCACACATGACAAAGGAAGCATTTTCATCACTCTCTAGGAAAGATCCTAAATTCTATTCTGTCCTCAGAAAAATGTTAGGCCAGATCTACTGACTACAATAAGAAGTAAAAGCATATGGTTCTTTACTTAATACCTTTTTTTAATTGACATATGATATACTAAAATATATCACAGAATGAATCAATTTACATTTCTTTGACTATAATGTAAAGCTACATATGTGTCTCACATCTAAGAGACAATCCAAAGTATGCTTTAACAAGCTTAAAAATTACAGGGAGCCTGAGCTGCGCGTGGTGGCGCACGTCTTTAATCCTAACACTCAGGAGCAGAGAACTTCCATGACTTCAAGGCCACTCTGAGACTACAAAGTGAGTCCCAGATCAACCTGGGCTACAGTGAGACCCTACCTTGAAAAAGAAAAAAAATAAGCAAATAAGTAAATAAAATAAAATAACCTGCTAATTTTAAAGCTTCAAGATGGGGTTGAAGCCGAGCTACATAATATGATGGAGGAGGGGTTAATGAAACTGGTGGTGGTGTTTCTTGATCTCCTGTACATTTGTCAAAACTCACAGACCTACACACTAAAAGGCTGCATGTTAATGACAATCTGTTAATTTTAAAATATTTTAAAATATTTTAAAAATATTTTAAAATATTTTAAAAAGTATTGTAGTAGGTACTTCAGAGTCTAATTTTTTTTTAATGAGGGAGGAAGAAAATTGGTGCACCGGCCTCCAGCCACTGCAATCAATCTTCAGATGTATGTGCCACCTTGTGCATCTGTCTGACTTAACGTAGGATCTGGGGAATCAAACATGGGTCCTTAGGCTTTGCAGGAAACCACCTTAGCAGCTAAGCCATGTCTCCAGACACTAGAGTCTAAAAATTTTTTTAGACAGGGTCTCACCTTCCAGCAGAAGCTGGTCTAGAATTCACTACACATCCCAAGCTACCTTGATTCAAGGTGATCCTCCTCACCAGCCTTTAAAGTACCAGGATTACAAGTACCACCACACCCAACCTAGTCTATAATTTTAAGTGTTTGTTTAAAGAAATACAAATGCATCTATCTATACTTCTTCCACATACAACAAACACACATAGCCATTATTTTTACAGAAAAATATATCAAGAAATATACCTGTGGCTATACGCCCAGAAACACACAAAACATACAAAGGGAACAACACTCTTGGAGTATGGTTTGTAATAATAGACTAATAGTAATAAACAGAAAAACCAGCCCCCAAAGTACTAAAGCCATATACTCATACAGTGTATTAGCAGAAAATGCATCAAGTACATAGCTACCTGCATTAAGGTGAACAGACCTCAGAAGTACAAAGAGACAGTCATTATTTGAGTTCAGAAATAAAGTAAACCATGTGAAGTATTTTATATGGTAAAACCATACCAAAATGTGAAGAGACATTAAACATGGAGTTTAGTTTACCTGAGGCACAGGTGCAGGACAGTAGATGGATACAGCATGGAATCCAAGTGGGGCGTCCCAAGTTGTTGGTGATGAGTAACTTCTGATGTTGGACTGCGTTTTATTATTAAATATATATCTGTGCTACATTTCAGAACTTACATAACATGTTATAATTTAAAAAAAAAGCAACAACAGTTTCTTGGGGCTGGAGAAATGGCTCAGAGGTTGAGGGTGCTTGCTTGCAGAACCTGATGTCCGGTGTTCAATTCCCCACTGTCCATGTGGAGTCTGATGCACAGAGTGACATCTGCACTGGAACATCCCTTCTTTCGTTTTACCCTCCTTCCTCCCCATCCCATCCCCTCAAATGGACAGGCTATAAACCCAGCTACTGGAGAAGCCAAGACTGGAAGATCACAAGTTCAAGGCCAGCCTAGGCTGCAGAGTGAGACCAAGTGGGAACTTCCTTTGTTTTGTAAAAATATTTTTGTTGCCAGGCGTGGTGACGCACGCCTTTAATCCCAGCACTTGGGAAGCAGAGGTAGGTGGATCGCCATGAGTTCAAGGCCACCCTGAGACTACATAGTGAGTTCCAGGTCAGCCTGGGCTAGAGTGAGACCCTACCTTGAAAACCCAAAAATAAATAAATAAATAAATAAAATAAAATAAAACAAAAAAACAAAATATATATATATATGTATATATACATATACATATATATATATATATATATACATATATATATGTATATATATATATATATATATATATATATATATATTGTTGTTGTTGGGCTAGAGTGATGGCTTAGTGGTTAAGGCACCTGCCTGTAAATCCCAAGAACCCAGGTTCAAGTCCCCAGTACCCATTTAAGACAGAGGCACAAGGTGGCACATATGTCTGGAGTTCATTTGCAGTGGCTGGAAGCCCTGGTGCTCCCATTCTCTCTTTCTATATTCTTCCCCCACTCTCAAATAAGTAAAATATTTTTTTTAAAAAAATTTGTTGACATGCCAGGTGTGGTGGCGCACGCCTTTAATCCTGGCACTAGGGAGGCAGAGGTAGGAGGATCGCCATGAGTTCAAGGCCACCCTGAGACTACAGAGTTAATTCCAGGTCATCCTGGACCAGAGTGAGACCCTACCTCAAAAAACAAAAAAACAACAACAAAAAAATTGTTGACATCAAAATAGAGGCCTGTTTAAAAAGAATTTTGCAGAAGGGGGAAAAGGAAGGATGGTGGGAATTATGTTAATGATACATTGACTATATGCATGGAGGTTGTAAATAAAAAGTTTTAAAAAAGCAAAAAACAAAAAATTACAGGAAGGTCAGCCTGGACTAGAGTGAAACCCTACCTCAAAATCAAAAACACACACAAAAAAACACACACAAAAAAAATTACAGGAGCCTTTAGAACTTAAAAATAGTGCTGGAGAGATGGGTAAGTGGTTAAGGTACTTGCCTGCAAAGCCTAAGGACTCAGGTTCAATTTCCCAATACCCACATAAAGCCAGAGGCAAAAAGTGGTATGTGTGTCTGCAATTTGTTTGCAGTGGCTGGAGGTCCTGGTGTGCTCATTCATTTAGGAAAAAAAGTGTATTATGTACAGCCTGTATTTTCCTTATCTCTTCTGTGCTACCCAATGTAGCATACTTCTCCCCTCTGGGTACTTAATTTTAGTTAATTAAAATTATGGCCGGGCATGGTGGCGCATGCATTTAATCCCAGCACTCAGGAGGCAGAGGCAGGAGGAGCGCTGTGAGTTTGAGGCCACCCTGAGACTACATAGTTATTTCCAGGTCAACCTGAGCCAGAGGGAGACCCTACCTTGAAAAACATACACAAAAAATAAAAAAACCAGAAACAACAAAAAAAATTAAATGAAGTTTAAAATTCAGCAGCCTAACTGCATAGTAACATGTAACACACTCAACAGAGGCATGTGGTCACTGACTACACTTAGCAAACGACGGTGAAACAGCCATTTCCATCAATGCAGAAAGTTCTGGTCAGACACATGTTGTAATCTAGACAATTCCTTTTCCTCTAAGAATTTCCAATTAAACTACCAAAAATTTCCTCCCACAGGTAAAACACATTTCAAATTCCTTTGTCATGTTGTGGCATGTTTGTGTGCATAGTATGTGTTGTATGGTCTGTGTGCACATAACGTATGTATATGTGTTTGCAGATGTATATGATTTGTGTACATGTGAGCACAGGCTAGAGAAAAAGGTATGGTGTCCCCTCTACTGCTTTATTCCCACAGGACGCAATCTATCGCTGAACCTGGAACTGTTGTGTTATGGCTTTGGCGTGGATTGACTGATAGCCAGATTGGCTATCCAGCAAACCCCAGCAATTCTCAAGCTGCCCGTGCATGGCCATGCCCAGCTGTCTACATGGGTGCTCGGGATAGAGCACAGATTCCTCAAGCCCTCTTAGGCCCTCATGTTTGCACATCATACACTACTTTTACACAAATTCACATTTTTTTAGGAAAGACTGACCAAATTTATATTACCATTTCAAAAGCTTTTCAACATTATAAACTGTAGTACATCCTAAAATAGCCCAAACATGAGCTTCACAAAAATTCTCAGTTTATGTGCAAATTTTAGTATTGCTTAAATTTAAAATGAACATTATTTAATAGTGACAAGATATAAAAATAAACAATGTTCAACAACAATGGAGCCACATTTATATCCAAAGTATGAAATATTACAAAGATGACATTTATTAATGAGTACATTAAGAAGTAATATTTGTGAAAAAGGGTACTTTTTCTTTGTTATTAATATAATATGACCTTGCTGAGAAAGATTTGGTGATTAGGGAGAGGAAATTAAAATAAATTTTAGAGCAATAATATTTAAATGATAATCTAATCCTCAATATATATATATCATTACCAATACCTGAGTTACCAAATGAAAACTTACTTAGCTCTCACATTGATAACACTTTATAGCACGGCAATACATGTACTAGCAAAAGTTCATAAAATAAAACTTCCCTGGCTGAAATATTCTCTAGCATGGCTGTGAAGAACATGAACACCTGAATCAGGCTTACCGGATTTCATCCAGGCTTTACCACTGACTAGAGGGAAGTATTTCATAGGTTACTCGACCTTCATTCCTCAGTTTCTCCATAGTGTCTACCATAACGTAGATGTGTGAGGATGAAGGGAGATGGCATTTAGTAGCACGTGGGAGACTGTCTGACACATACTGTGCCCCACAAGCATTTGTCACCACCACTGGTGTTTGGAGAGCATCCGTGGATGGGATCTGTTGGCACTTTTCACCTGCTGTTTCAATATGCTGCAGGAAGCTACATTCATTTACAAACCGTCTCCCAGTAACTGAGATGTGCACATGTCAGGGCTTGTTAAGGGCAGGTAAGGTTAAATAGGAAGCATACTCTTTCACTGTTCATAGTTTCACATACAGTAGCCAATGACACCATTTCACATACATGATAATGCCTTAGTCCAGCTCACAATGGATAAACTGTTGTAGCAATTTATCCCAAAAAAAACTCCCAAAAGAGGGAAATTCTATTGAGAAAATGATTTGTTCAGTTTTGTGCATAGATGACATTCTCACAGATTGCTTCATGATCACTCCAAGAAACAGCAGTACAGGAAGAGGGTTAGAAGAGTTCACCATCCCCTCCTGGGTTCTGCTACGGGCCTTGTCCACCCTGCTTACAACCATTAGCAGTCTTCTCCCATTCTCTGCCAACAGATCACATGTTTCTTGAAGGGATTTAGATCTTGCTGTATAGTAAGGGCTCAATGAACACTTATTCTTAAGAATGCAAAAATGCACAGCTAAAATGTACAACTAAGAGTAAATCTTACTAGATGTAAAGGAAGCTGATTGGCACTTTCTCAATTTGTGCATTTTATATAAAGATGACATTTTCATCTTGGTAACCAACCTGTGCATGTGCACGTGAGAACAGAGGACAACCTAGGGTGTTATCTACTTTTTTTTTAATCAAGGGTTTCTTTCTCATTAGCCTCAAACTCAACAGCTAGGCTAGACTGGTTAGCCAGTGAGCCCCGTGATTTGCTGTCTCCGCCTCCTTGATACTAGGATCCTAAGCTTGCACGGCCTAACCCAGCCTTTGGGCTCAGACTAAGGCCCTATTGCTTGCAGGACAAGCACTTCACTGAGATACTGCCTGAACTCCACTTTCTTTTTCTAAATTTTTTCAAAGAATGAATGAATAAATGCTACCAAACTGTAAAACCTGACCACACTGCCAGGCCCAAAAGCCTGAATAAGTTCACCATGACAAAGCAAGAACTAGACGAGTAGACAAAAACAGGGGAGGGGGGCCCAGGGAAGACTCTGAATAAGCATTTCAATTAATTACAATGAAGAAGTTTATAGCCTACAATGTGGTCTAAAATTTTGCCACTTTCTAATTTATACACGGCTTAAGTTCTACAACTTGAAAAGGAACAAACTCTGGACCCTTCCATGTCATGTTACTCAGAGAGCTGTGAACAAATGTGCTCAGTTTATGCACTAAGTAAGGGCCAGAACATCTACTGTCACTAGCAGTTGCCTGATTACTAACCCTTTAGCTTGAAATCAGTTCAGTTATTTCCTTAAAAATGCTTTCCTGGTTACATTTACTTCACAAATTAAAAGTATGATAAATGCTCATAGGGTACGAATTCACCAGACTGGCTGCCACTGTAGATTTAATAGTAAATCATGATAATGTGAGCTATGGTTGACAACTAATCCCTGGACAGGACACCACCTTGTTAGAAGGCAAGGAGCCAAAGGGAAAACAAGGCATGGCTAGGAAATGGCCGAGGCAGGCAGCAGTGGTGGAGGAAGGACGGAGTAGCAGCAATGCAGGCAGGCTTAGGAGATCCATGAAACATCAGCAGTGAGGGTTCACAGAGTGAAAGTCCCACAGCACAGAACACACACAGAAGCCAGGATCACACATGTACTGGTACACTGATATCGCCTCTTGGCCTTCTCAGTAAGATCAAGCATGGGAGCCAGGCATGGTGGTGCATGCCTTTAATCCCAGCACTCTGGGGGGTGGGGACAGAGGTAGGAGGATCACCATGAGTTCAAGGCCACCCTGAGACTGCATGATGAATTCCAGGTCAGCCTGGGCTAGAATAAGACCCTACCTCAAAAAGCCAAAAAAAAAAAAAGATCAAGCATGGTACATGCACACTGATGGCACGTGTACTGATCACATAAACACTGATTCTAATTCTATACAATCAAAAACCTAGAAATCTTGAACAAACAGAAAATACTGGCAAATTTAAAAGTAGTCCCCTAATTCTTGGCACAAAATTCCTTTTCTGTGAAGAACTACATCTGGGGAGGAAAAAAAAAAAAAACTTCAGATTCTAAGCAATGAGATGAATGTACTTTCAGGAGGGGCCTCTCTATGAGGTATGAGGTAGAAGGAAAATGTACATTTATTCCAGAGTTATAGCCAACAATAACTTTGACATTCTAAATCCAGCTTGGGCACTTTAGTGGGGAAGGTGTTTGCAAAAGTATTTAATAAGAAGGCACTGAATTTAGCATTTATTTTATTTTTTTCTCAGATTTCTTAACTGGTCTTAGGTCCATCACCTATAAATAAATTATGCAGAACCTCTAAGTATACTGTTTTCTTCTTATAGAGAGCCACTTTTAAAGATCAGACAGGTCAAACTTCCATGACATATTGTTAACTTAAAGGCCATATGCCCTTTGCCACAAGTACCTAACTCTGCCATGTAGTATGAAAGTCTTAATAGACAAAAATAAATAAATAAAAAAGAATGCTCACTGTGATCTAATAAAACTGTAAAAATGGGCTAGGGGCTTGGGAGATGGCTCGGTCAATAAAGAACTTGCCTTGCAAGCCTGAGAACTTCACTTCAATCCCTAGAGCCCAGGAAAAAATTCTGGGCGTGGTGGTTCATGCTTACAATCCCACTGCTGGGAAGGCAGATACAGGCAGATCCCTGGAACTTGCCAGCCAGTCAGTCTAAACTAGTTGGTGAACTCCAGGCCAGAGAGAGACCATGTCTCAGAAAAAGTGTATGGTGTTCCTGAGGAATGACAGCTGAAATAGTCCAGGCCTCCGTATGCACTGACACACATAAACATGCACACACAAAGACAAAAGCAAACATACACATTAAAAGCATACAACATGGCTGCAGTTTGCTGAACCCTGCTATAGATGACCTATTTTTACTTAACGTATTTTAAATTTTTGTGTACATTTATTTATTTGAGAGATAAAGAGAGGGAGATAGAGCAAGATAGAAAATGAATGGGTGTGCCAGAGCTGCCAGTCACTGCAGACAGACCAACTCCAGACGCATGCGCCACCTTGCACATCCACCTTGCAACAGTCCTGGGGAATCGACTGTGAGTCCCGAGGCTTAGCAGGCAAGTGCCTTAACTGTTAAGTTCCACCCCTGTTTTTACTATTTTAAGAAACGCTCTAATATTAGCTTTACAACACTTCATTTAAAAACATATGTGGGGCTAGAGACATGGCTTAGCAGTTAATGTGTTTGCCAGCAAAGCCGAGGGACCACAGTTCAATTTCCCAGGACCCACGTAAACCAGATGCACAAGGTGGAGCATGCATCTGGAGTTTGTTTGCAGTGGCTGGAGGCCCTGGTGTACCTATACTTCCTTCCTCCCTCCCCCCCTCTCTCTCTGTCAAATAAATAAAAACAAAAAATAAAAGCATGTGGAAGGTATAGAAAAGGGCTAATAAGTAAGATTACTAGAAGACAATTATTGTTTGTTAAATAATGAATACATGAGGTTCACTATGCTCAAATTTTAAGAATCTGAAAATGCCTGTAGTAACAGTTTGAAAAATTCAAACTAAATCAATTAACTAGTTCCACCAAAAAATGAACGTCCTCATCTTAATATAATCCATAGACCTAATACTAAAATATAATTAACAAAACATAAAATGTTCTTATAATAAAGTTAAACTACAATGAAAAACAAACTAATCCATAAGTATGTAGATACATAAACTTTCATGTTTTCCACATTAAAATTATAGGCATACAATATACAGCTTCTGAATTACTGTTTATTCCTATCTTATCAAACAAAAAAAGTTACCAATATTTGGGTTTTGCAAACAGAATGTAAGAAATACAATACATAAACATATAAGGTAGCACTCTTCAAAAGCAAACTTTTTTCTCAGCCTTGACAAACACATCTAAGTTTTTGAAAATCCTCAAGAATTAGAGTTTAGAGATTTTTACAACATAAAGCCTGAGTAGCTATGACTCCCGTTTTCAACAAGAACCCGTCAATGCTGTTTAAAGTATGTATACCAAGCAACTATCAAGCTTGTTTTTTTCTATGAACAATGATTATCCCATAGGAAAGCCAGTCCACTATGGAGGCTATGACTGTACACACACAAGAGGAAAATTACCTAAACTTTCCACAGAAATAGTCTTTTTAACTGATAAGTCTTCAGAAAAGAACTATAATGTGCTGACCCTCACCCCTGCACATAGATGCCTCCAAAACCAGAAATGAAGAAAAATACATGTCTGTCTGGTTCTCTAGAGAAATCTGCTATCCCACTGCATCAAGATATGGAGTCTCACTCATTGCAAGCAAGAAAACAGCTCAACAGAGCTTGAGGAAATAAATCTTAATGAATGAGCAACTTTTCCAAGATCTAATTTTTGGTTTTTAATGTAATGGTTTTTAAGTTTTTCACCATAATCTGATATATGTTCAATATTCAAATATTATCAAAACTAAAAACTTGGGGCTGGAGAGATGGTTTAGCAGTTAAGGTATTTGCCTGCAAAGCCAAAGGACCTCGGTTCGATTCCCCAGGACCCACATTAGCCAGATGCACAAGGGGGCGCGCACATCTGGAGTTCGTTTGCAGTGGCTAACGGCCCTGGCACACCCATTCTCTCTCTCCCTCTCTGTCTCTTTCTCTCTTTCTAATAAATAAATAAAACAAAGTTTAAAAAAAAAACCTTATTTAAACTAAGCCCACAGAATTATGACATTTGAGAAACACTAAAATACTTTGGCTGTTGAAAAATAGAATCTCAAAACATTCTAATTCTAAAACTAACGCAGTACTAAACAAGCCACAACATAAATATGGGAGAATAATAACAACCACAACTGTGCTTACATGGTCATCCACGACATCTTTTACACAGTGAGCAGCACTCAGTTTTCAAATACATAGGACAGCATTGGAGCACTTTTAACCAGTTCTGCCTGTCATGCATATCGTTATTTAAAATGTTATTAGAGATTATTCTACTTTTATCTGTTAGCTACTTTATTTCTAGTTCTTCAACATTAATGAATTTGAAATAGCAGTTGTAATAGATGCAGAGACATACTTACATCATACTCTGCAATTCTGCTGCAAAGCTTACAGTCTTCCCTGTGCTTCTCCCGCCACCTGAGCTGGCAGCGGACATTGGGCTAGCTGCAGTATTGTTCATCTAGAGTCAAAAGAAAAATAACACTTACAAAATGCATTGAGCTGTAATAAGTGCATAACATGGAGACAATTGTAAGTTACTTCCAAAGTACAGAAAATTTTAAATTTCGATTAATTTGGGTTTTGCATAAATCAGATTTTCTATATTCAAGTGAAATGGTATAATATTTAAAACAAAGCTTATTTAAGACAGTTAACAACTACCTATGTGACTAGTAAGCATTTCAGTACCTATTCTGCAACAAATAATGTAACAATAAAGCTCATTAAAAATATTCTAGCCCAGCTCAGTGGGTTTCTGTTTTGTTACAGGCTGCCCCTAAGATTCATTAGCAATTTTCCCAATAGCCACTAAGCACAGTCTCACCCAGACCCACAGAAAACTAACTTCTGTATCATTCATATTGCATGTGTTGTCACGCAGGTAAGATGCCATTTAAATAAGTTCTTACAGCTATAATATACAAGACTAGAAAAGTACAATATAATCTACTTCCCCTTTGAACTAAGGTCTAAAATACAAATAATACAAAATCAATCAATAGCTCAGAAGCAAGCATTATACACTGTAATTGTATAGACAGATAACACCTAATTTACAAATGTGACATGTTATCAACTACCACACAGCAAGTGCTCAATCAACATTACTTCACATTCAAAGAAATTGTGCAATCCTATAATTTTCCTTAAAATAAAATTACCTTGTGGATTCCAAACAAAAACACATCAAATTTAGAACATATGATAAAACAGAAGCATTTCAGACAGGTTCAGGCATAGCCTAGTTCAGAAGTCAGGTTCTAGAATCGTACTGCACAAAAAGATTGATCAGCCCACTCCAGTACAGAAGGAAAAGTAACTGCAGTAGAGCCAACTAAGATAGCTGATCTAATGATGGCCACTGGAAAGACCACGTTTAATCTCAAATTGACAGGCTCCCCTCCCAGGCAGATATCCATGGCTAAGTAATGCATGCCAGGTCCTAATTGTGTGTGAGAGCTGCTTTGTAGTTCCAAGTCTCAAAAGCAAGGCCGGTTATTTCCTCAAGCTATTGTCACTGATTAGCATGCCCCACAGTTACTGATAAATTGCACAACATACAGGTTATATGGAGTAGCTACCTCCTGAGACCTCTGCTGATCATCAGACTCTCAGCAATGAAAGAAAATATGCTCCAATTACAGAGCAAGACAGGAGTCAGGGGAGGTTAAGTAGGGAGTCAGGCGCGGTCTCAGGACTTGGCTTCAGAGGCAGCCTGCCCAGGTTCAATTTCCAGGTCTGCTACTGGGCTAGAACTTGGGAGAAGTCACTTCTGTTTCCTTCCATTCCTTAATCCATAAAATGGGAATGCAGTCCACCCTCCCAAAGTTGTGGGAGTTAAAGAATGAACACAGAAGCAATTCCAAACACTGCTAAACTGTCCTGTAAGCACACAATGAACGCTAGCCATGAGACAGATCTTAACAATTCCTTCTTCTCCATCTACAAAAAGCTTTGATAACAACTCAGATTACCCTTATTTCACAATCACAGGTTTTAGTATCTTGGATAATTTGAGGGCTGGGCAGGATAGGGCACGCCTATAATCCTAGCAGGTGAGAAACAGAAACTGGAGGATTGTCCACAAATTCAAGGTCAGTAATGGCCTATACAGAGTGAATTTCAGGACAGAAAGAGCCAGGGCCCTCTATGAGCTCTTCTACACGGGGCCTTTTGTCCTATTCATCCTCTACGTTGCTATTGTTTATCTTTAGAACACGTCCCTCTAACCTGACCAAAGGTATGGACAGTAAGAGCAGCAAATGAGAGCTGGAGAGATGGCTTAGCAATTAAGGCATTTGCCTATAAAGTCTAAGGACCCAGGTTCGATTCCCTAGTACCCACATAAGCCAGATGCATCTGGAGTTTGTTTAGAGCCCTGGCACACTCATTCTCTATCTGTCCCTCTCTCTTTTTCACTCTCTCAAATAAATAACTGAATAATTGTTCTTTTTTTGTTTTGTTTTGTTTTGTTTTGTTTTGTTTTGTTTTGTTTTGTTTTGTTTTGTTTTCTAAGGTAGAGTCTTGCTCTAGCTCAGGCTGACCTGGAATTTACTATGTATGCTCAAGGTGGCCTAGAACTCATGGCAATCCTCCTCCTACTGCCTCCCAAGTGCTGGGATTAAAGGCGTGCACCACCACGCCCGGCTAAATAAACTGTTTTAAGTAGCAAATGAAATCTAAATCAGCTCACTCACCAAGGACTGAGGTATACAGGCTGGGCCCAGGAAAGCAGACTAGAGAAAAGCTAGTCCACCCCACCGCCCAACACTGGCCTTACATAGTGTTCTTGACAAGGAAAAATGATACAAAGATCCAAAGCAAGCAGCATATTATTAACTTGGTGACGAGATCTAAAATACTACAATATCCCTGTGGCCTTCACCAAGTGTCAGAGAGGCCAGGTCACAACCATGAAGGCACAGAATGTGAGAGCACACCGGGATGAAAAGCAGCTCCAAACTGAGCCTAAAGTCCAAACACATAAATAACCTAGTGCTCAAAAAAGAGCACTAATATCTCAATTGTTCTAGCCTTTCACAATGACTTTGAAATAATCACCTTTCAGTATAAATGATAAAGGAAAAGGAAATATCTATGTTACCTTGGTGAAATGTGGGGGAATGGTTATTTTTTAGAAACTCAGGTATCCCTAAGCCTGACTTAGAACTCACTATGTAGCTGAGGCTGGCTTCAAACTCCTGGTCTTTCTGCCTCCACATCCCCAGTGCTGGGACTATAGGCATGTACCATCATACTCCAATGTGAAACTTGGGCTTAAAAATGAAAACAAAAATCTCATCACTGGTCTATGATTGCTAGGGGAGTGAAAGATAGAAAAGTAGGATTATACAAACAAAACAGCAAAAGGGGGACCAAAAAAACAAAAGAGCCTGCCTTTCTCAAGGACCTCAGTAAAGGTTCTCTTGTCCTAACATAAGGCTGACATACACCTTGGAGAAAATGTTAAATTCAAAGACTATGTCTGAACCTCAGCCTCTGAAATTCTTGATTAGAGTTGACTTGTGTGAGATTTGATACACATGCCATTCTGGGGGATTAAACTATGACTAAACATTGACTAAGACATTGCTGGGGCAATCTAACCCCCCTTTTTTTTGTCATTTTCAAATACAGTCACCTTGCGGTAACCATAAAAGGGAAGCCATTTCATAGAGCAAGTTCACGTTTAAACCCCAGCTTTGGGTTGGGGGTGTGCCTAAGTGGTAAAGCTCCTGAAGCATGAAGACCTGGCCATTCCTCAGCAGGGGAAAAAAAAAAAGCGTTCCTTTGGTTGTCTTCCCACTCAAGTGTTTCATAGCGGGGGTATTTATTGATAAGAGGTAAAGGAGCCCAGTGTAATTTACTCTAACCATGAGCATCCTTTCAGAGTGAAGCTATTTAATTTCTAAATCAAGCAGGCGGGTAACATTTTCTCAGCATGATGAGCCAATAGCTCATTAGACTCTTTTAGCCAATTGTTTCTCGGAATCAAATTTTGTTTGATGATTGAGATAATTAGCTTCTTTGGATATTAACCTCTTTACACATCAAAGTCCTATAATCCCGATACTTTATTTCCTTTCTTCCAGACATTTAAGAAAAAAAAAAAAAAACAGTCTGTTAAAAGCAGAAGCACTCCGGTCAATTTTCTCTAATAAATACACTTAACATGGAACTGAAAGCCTACTGTAATCTTCTCAATGGGTTAATGTCCTGCAGTCCTTTCAATGGAAAGGCAGCTGCTGGCCATATTTCACAAAACGAATTCAGATGTGCAGATCGGGACCTAGATCATTTCAACATGCCAGCTTTAAATGTGAACCCAAGGAAGAAGTTCATCACTGATTACTATTATTTCAACCTGATTACTAAACTGATGGCCAATCCTGTGTCACAACTGTAGAATCTTACTCCAGAAAAGAAAATTTTACATATACTTCTAATATACATGTACATATTGTGTATATATGCATATATACACATATACATATATACATGTGTATATATATATATAAATATATACTTATACATACACTTGTTCCTTTGAAAGTACAGCAACTTAAAAACTTTTAAATCTTGCATGTGGCTGGGCATGGTGGTGCACACCTGTAATCCTAGCACTTGGGATGCAGAGGTAGTTGGATCGCCATGAGTTCAAGGCCACTCTGAGACTACATAGTGAATTCCAGGTCAGCATGAGCTAGAGTGAGACCCTACATTGAAAAACTAAAAAATAAATAAATAAAATTGTTGCATGTAATTTTTCACAAAAATGTGAATCAAGCAAAACACCAGGGATGTGTTATTGGGTTTCCACTTAGAGATAATATTATGGTTCATGAAATGACTACAGAAGGAACAGCATGAGAACATTTATAAGTTCTGAAGATTTCAGAGAACTGAGAATCTTATTAGCTTCTGGACCCTAGAAGCAACAGCAAAATCTGAACTATAAGTCTATCAGCCAATCCATTAATTAAAACATAATGAAATTTACCATTTATTTCATTGTACCACTGTTAAATAACACTATTCAGACATATACGCTTACTGTGAGTAGCTCAGTCTCAATTCCAATATTCATAACCTCCATATCTCACATAATATCAAGTTTTACAATTGACATACATCCTGAATCAAGTGGCGTTTGTGAGGTCAGTGGAAACGTGGACTGTAAACTCCTCGAAGCCAACCCCAGGGGCTCTCCCCAGCCTCCTCTCAACAGCAATCTGATCAAGTCACCAGCGTCTCCCAAACCACCAGCACCTTTTGAATCCTTACCCCTGTGGCTCTTCCTGTAATACCTCTCCATCTATCAAAATCCTTGTGGTCTAGAAGAGTCTAAACAAAGTTCAACATCTCTAAAAAGCCTTCCCTATAAAGAATTCTCCTGGCTGGGCATGGTGGCACACGCCTTTAATCGCAGCACTGGGGAGGCAGAGGTAGGAGTATAGCTGAGAGTTCGAGGCCACCCTGAGACTACATAGTTAATTCCAGGTCAGTCTGGACCAGAGTGAGACCCTACCTTGAAAAACCAAAAAAAAAAAAAAAAAAAAAAAAAGAATTCTCCTATCTCTGACATGTATTTAGTTTACTAACATACACTGGTGTACTAGTTACTTTTCTTGTTGCTATGATGAAAATGCCTGGCAAAAGCATCTCAAGGGTCAAAGGGTTTATTTTGGTTCACAGTTGAAGAGTAAAGTCCAGGACTAGAGAGATTGCTCAGTGGTTAATGCACTTGCCTGAAAAGCCTAAGAACCAAGGTTCAATTCCCCAATACCCACATAAAGCCAAATGTATAGGCGGCACATGCATATGGAGTTCGTTTGCAGTGACTAGAGGCCCTGGCACATCCATTGTTTATCTGCCACTTTCTTGTTCTCTCTATCAAATAAACACATAAATAAAATATTTCTAAAACAAAGCTGGAGAGATGGCTTAGAGGTTAAGGCGGTTGCCTGCAAAGCTAAAGAACCTTGGTTCGATTCCCCAGGACCCACGTAAACCAGATGCACAAGGAAGTACACACATCTGGAGTTCATTTGCAGGGGGGCTGGAGGCCCTGGCATGCCCATTACCTCTCTCTCTACCTCTTTCCCCTCTCTCTCTCTCTCTCTCTCAAATAAATAAAATACATTTCAAAAATATTTTTGAGCCAGGCGTGGTGGTGCACACCTTTAATCTCAGCACTTGGGAGGCAGAGGTAGGAGGATCGCCGTGAGTTCGAGGCCACCCTGAGATCGCAGAGTGAATTCCACGTCCGCCTGAGCTAGAGTAAGACCCTACCTTGAAAAAAACATATATATATACACACACACATATATATATATGTATGTATACATATATATATATTTGTTTTGTTTTGTTTTGTTTTGAAAGAGTACAGTCCATTATGGCATGAAGGCGTGGCCAAGGAGCCTGGCGTGGTTTGTCATACTGCATCTGCAGTCAGGCGCGCTGCTGCCCAGGCTTCCTCCCTTGTCACCTTTCTATGTGGTCCAGGAACCCACAGGACAGTGCAGCACACATGTGGGGTGGGTCTTCCCTCCTCAGTTAGAGCTCTCTGAGAACACCTTCAGAGCCATGGCCAGAGATGCACCTCCCAGGAGATTTTAAATCTAGTCAAATTGATGATGGAGCTTAACCACCAAAAGTACACCTCTTGTCAACATGACAACCAAAAACATTAATCTGTAACATTCCATTTCTCAAATATTCTTGGCATTGTATTCACAGTCAGGAAGCAGACAGAAATAACAACTCGTGATGATGCCTTCTCCTATTTTCTCCATTTTGATTCAGTTCAGAACCTCAACCCATAGAATGGTACTAACTACATTCAAGGTGGGTCTTCCCTCTTCAGTCAAACCTCTCTGGAAACACCATCCCAGACATACGCAAACACCAGTCATAGCGACAATGAAGATTAACCATCACAATTAATGTTATCTTGAAGAATATAAATTAGTTCCTTTTTATATTGAGCTTCTGCCTTACACTGGATCCCTGTCCCAACCACTGGCAGATGACACCTCCTAATCACAGGGAAACAGAAAGCCATTGTTTAGAAATCCCCTCCTCTTCTCTACCAAATGAACTATATATCCTCACTGCATTCCTCTTTTCACTATAAAGACAATGGCATGATCTTTGAAGCTTTGGATTACTCAGTTAGAACTATTTATTGAGGCCCTACTAAAAGCCAAACACTCGTCTCTTAACTAAGGATATGCTAGTGACCAAACAAAAAAAAAGAAAATATAGCCACTATTGCACGCCTTTAATCCCAGCACTTGGGAGGCAGAGGCAGGAGGATCTCTTTGACTTTGAGGCCACTCTGACACTACCTGGTCAGCCTGGGCAGAGTGAGATCCTCCTTTGAAATCCAAAAAATAAAAAAGGAAGAAAACAGATCTTTAATTCAGGAAACAAACACATATAAATACAATTTGAAATACTGACAAATGCTATGAAAAAAAATACAAGTTAAACAACTGGATTTCAACTAAGATATGAACAGAGTGTAGAAGACAGTACATAAGAACCCCTATGCAAAAACAAAAAGCAAACAAAAAAAATCTAACAACAAAATAATAAAATCCTAGGCTGAGGCCAGTGTAGGTGGAAAGGAATGAACATAGGAGATAGGCAACAGAGAATAAGAAATAAGACATGAGGGCTGGAGAGTTGGCTTAGCGGTTAAGCACTTGCCTGTGAAGCCTAAAGACCCTGGTTCAAGGCTCAATTCCCCAGGACCCACGTTAGCCAGATGCACAAGGGGGACACACATCTGGGGTTCATCTGCAGTGGCTGGAGGCCCTGGCGTGTCCATTCTTTCTCTCTCTCTCTCTCTCTCCCTCTTTCTGTCTGTCTGTTGCTCTCAAATAAATAAATAAAATAAACCAAAAAATATACTATTACAAAATGAGACATGAGGTCACAGGTAGTTAATTTTTACATGAATATAATATAACATGAAGCTACTAAAGAATTTTGGGCAGAAATGTTACTTGAAATGTTCTGGGTTTCAACAAGACAGCAAATTCGTGAAGCATTCCATATTAAAAAGCAGCAGCAGCAGCAGCAAGATTGTAACCAAGGAGAGCACTTACGAAGTTACTGGAGTTGTATAAAAAAGAGGTGATGGGGGCTGGAGAGATGGCTTAGCGGTTAAGTGCTTGCCTGTGAAGCCTAAGGACCCCGGTTCGAGGCTCGGTTCCCCAGGTCCCACGTTAGCCAGATGCACAAGGGGGCGCACGCATCTGGAGTTCCGTTTGCAGAGGCTGGAAGCCCTGGCGCGCCCATTCTCTCTCTCCCTCTATCTATCTTTCTCTCTGTGTCTGTCGCTCTCAAATAAATAAATAAATAATATTTTTTAAAAAAAAAAAGAGGTGATGGGGCCTTAAAGTAACATAACAACTGGACATGACACAATTCTGCCATGAATGCAAAGCTAACCTGCAAATGGATTAGGTATGGAAGCAAGAGAAAACCAATCAAGGAGACTGAGGCTTGGAGCCCTAGAAACTGATTAAAGATGAGTACTAAGATGAGAAAGACTATGAAGGAAAAACTAGTTCCGTTTGTAAGCTACATTCAGTTTGTGTCAACCACACATTAAAGTGGAGACAAAATCCTCCGAAGCTGTGAGAAAGACGTTGAGAGGTAGAACACGCAGGGGGGAACGGCACACGTTGAGAGGGAGGGGCTGGCTTGCTTTCCTCCCACTTGGTTTGGTTTGGTCTGGTCTGGCTGGCTTAGCTCGATATGCTGTGGCTTGGTTTGGTTTGCTTTGTTTTAATTAGATGAGGTGACAAAAGTCTGGTTATGTAAGCCCAGATTGGCCTTTAATTTTTCCTACATGGCTCAGGTTAACCTTGAACTTGAACTCCTGCCTCAGCCTCCTGATTGCTGGGATTAGAGGCATGTGCTGCCAAACCTGGCGGGTCACAGAGTTAAAGGATCAGCCACTATAGAAGAACCTACAGTATAAAGGCCAACTGTCTCTCAAACTCAAACTCAGTTTCCCCATATTTCAGAAATAATTTTTTCTGTTTCACAAAAGTGTCATGAAGAACACAATGCCTGCCACGTAATGGAGATTCAAAATAGTTATCAAAAAAATTTATAAACCAGGCATGGTGGCGCATGCCTTTAATCAGAGCACATGGGAGACAGAAGTAGAAGTAGTTAAGAGTGGTGTGAGTTCAAGGCCACTCTGAGACTACACAGTAAGGTCCGGGGCAGTCTGAGCTAGAGTGAGACCCTACCTCAAAACAAACAAACAAAAAAATTATAAATGAAGAAAATCCTCTTCTCTAAGAGAAATAATGAATTTACCTATTCAAGTTAACTAATAATGACCGATTATTAATTCACTCTTGGACATGGGATTCCCCTTGTGATTGACAACTCAGACACTTGTGATTCTGTTACATAGTCTTTAGACTCCTATGTATCTAAATTTCTACTCTATATAGTTTCTTTTGGTTTTTTGTTTTGTTTTGTTTTTTGAGGTAGGGTCTTGCTCTAGCCCCGGCTGACCTAGAATTAATTCACTATGTAGTCTCAGGGTGGCCTTGAACTCACAGCAATCCTCCTACTTCTGCCTCCCCAGTGTTAGGACTAAAGGCATGTGCCACCAAGCCCGGTTTCCAGTAATCTTTTAAAGAAAAAGTATTTTTAAAAGTTATTTTTTGCAAAAATTATACATAAACTGCACTGTAGATGAGCCTCCTGGAGCATCCTAAAATACGCTACATCCAAATCACCAATGTCTTGTGGCAAGGTCACTTTTACAGCAAGAAGACACTGATGTTTTGCATAAAACTCAGTGACTTTGTGATTTTTCCCAACATGTGGGAAAATTCATTTATAATCCTAATAGTAAGAGGTAAGGTATCAGACAAGGACATGTGTGTGTATGTATTTTTTTTAAAGCAAGACTTTTACACATTAAGATTCTCCTCTACTTAAGTCTTATTTTAGAAATATTAAACCATATGACAAATTTATTATTAAACATAAAAAATTTAACAAAATATCTAATGGGGTAAAAATATAGCTTATGTGACAAGTGGGATGTTCCATATACACAAATAAAAACGTAATGAATTTGGAGTGCATAAGATTTTACATATGCAGTACCTTATATTTTATTCACAATCACTTGCCAGGTAAGTATTTTCCCTCTAATAATGAGGAAACTGAAAATACTGCTCAAAGGTGGCATATCTGCTTGAAAAAAACAACTAAATTACTCTTTGATCCCTGACTAGTATCTAATAATCTGACTTTTTATTCAGTCTATATAGATACACATTTTAACAAAAATCACCAGTCTTCTTCCATGTTACTGCCTAAAATTTTCATTTGTAAAAGACTTCTTCTAATATAGTACAAAATCTCTCACTAATACAGCAAAATGACATGGACCCGATCTGCACTCATAGCGTCCGGGAACTTACACTGTTACTACATTATCTTGGAGACTAGTCAGTAACTCTCATGTTCAGATACTGCTTATTTAGAAGAACACTGTAGACAGATGGAAAAACTACAACAAACAAAACTGTGAACTATGCAGATGGGTGGGAGGGTAGATAAAAACATGAGCAGGCTTCAAACCACAGTTTGAAAATCACTAATTTCATCTAAATCCCTCGTTTTTCAGGTGAGGAAACTCCAGTCCAGAGGGGTTTCTTGAACTGCCCAAGGACATACCACTATTTAATGACACAAGCTGGAACTAAAACTGAGGGGGCCCCTGACTCCTGTCCTGGTCCAGATTTCTTGCTACTGTACAAGGAACACACAAATAAAAGTTGGTCATACTAATTCACACGACCTCCACAATGTGCCTGTCACAGTGAATGCTGTTGCAGACAAGGTGCCTATGCCCAAGCACAGGGCAACAGTCAAGAGCTGGGCTCGCTTTTAAATGTGTCATGTGACCTTGGGCAAGTCATGTTACCCCTCTACCATAGTCCCCTCACCTCAAAAATGGAAACTTAAAATACTTCTCTCATGGTTTACATGAAATAACTGTATGCAAAATGCTTAGGACAGGGCCTGATACAAATAAAGCACTCAGTTCATGTGAAAAGTAATGAATCCAATCAAAAGTACCACTTGTTAGCTGGGCATGGTGTTACATGCCTTTAATCCCAGAGCTAGGGAGGCAGAGGTAGGAGGACTGCAGTGAGTTCAAAGACAGCCTGAGACTACATAGTGAATTCCAGGTCAGCCTGGGCTAAAGGGAGACCCTACCTCAAAAAACCAAAAAGGATGATCATTAATCACGTCGTACAATTGCAAATAATGAAAACATGATTGCAAACAAAAAAATGCTGTGATTAGTAGCCTATGTTTTTTGTATGTGCGTGGGGGGTGGGGAGAGTATATACACATGTCTTGTGCCCAAGCAGCACCCCATGAGCTGGCCTGCAGGTGTCCCACTCCATCATTCTTCTCCCTGTTCATAGTTATGCTAGGGTCCCTTAATATTCTTGGAACTTGCATTATTTTCATAAGCTCTGGCATGTCTCAGGTCATTGCTCTCCAAAGACAGCTGGTTTAGTGGGTCCTGGGGATCAAGCTAGAGTGAGAGTAGCCCCTCCATGGTCCTCAGATCCTCGTGCTTATTCAGAAATGCTCTCACCTGCTCAGCCATCACTCCAGCCCGTGAGTGGTCTTTTCAATGAATATAGGACTAAGGTAAGGGGGCTGGAGAGATGGTTTAGCGGTCACAACATTTGCTTGCAAAGCCAAATGACCCAGGTTCAATTCCACAGGACACATGTAAGACAGATGCACAAGGGCCACATGCGTTTGGAGTTCATTTGCAGTGGCTAGAGGCCCTGGCATGTCCACATGTCCATTCTCTGTCTCGCTTCTATCTCTGCTTGCAAATCAATAAATAAAATTGACACATATATATGTGTGTGTGTGTATGTATGTATGTATGTACATATGTATGTATATGTGTATATACATATATATATATATATATATATATATATATATATATAGAGAGAGAGAGAGAGAGAGAGAATATAAGGTAAAGACTAGAGAGATGGCTTAGAGGTTAAGGCACTTGCTTGCAAAGCCTGAGGACCTAGGTTCAATTCCCAATACCCACATAAGCCAGATGCATATGGTGGCACATGCATCTGGAGTTCGTTTGCAGTGGCTAGAGACCCTGGCACGTCCATTCTCTTTCTCATAAAAAAAATTATAAATAGGGCTGGAGGGATGGCTTAGCGGTTAAGGCACTTGCCTGCAAAGCCAAAGGACCCAGGTTCAATCCCCCAGGACCCACGTTAGCCAGATTCATAAGGGGGCATGCACATCTGGAGTTCATCTGCAGTGGCTGGAGACCCTGGCATGCCCATTCTCTCTCTCTCGCTCTCCCTCTTTTTCTGTCAAATAAATAAATAAAAACAAAATTAAAAAATACATAGAATAAGGTAAAATTAACAGGGCCCAGCCATGATAGCATTTAAAACAGCAGAAGTACATGTTGTGTTTTTTAATAATTTATAGTTGTATAGTATTTGATACTTTATTGAGCAAACTCACATAATTTATTTCAATTTACTTCTTTGTCAAGTCAATGGTATAGCATATTTTCTGTCACTACCCTAACTATGTGCCAGATAACATGGTATTTTCACGTCCATTATCTTTACTCTTCAATATCCATTACCTTTCAGCTAGTTATTACCAGAGATAGCTGTGTAGTACAAAACACCTGACAGAACCAGCCCGGAAAGAAAAAGTATCATTGGGTATCACCTATTTGATGAGAACGGACTGTTTAGCACAGGGGATGGATCATACCAAGTGCCCCCAAAAATGGCAGTACTCCCTTAGCAGTAGTATGGAGTTATTTTGTGTCCAGAATACATTTTAGCCAAATCAATAGAGCATCATTACCATAACTTAAAGAGCTATCTATAAAGAACTAACTAGGGCTGGAGAGATGGCTTAGTGGTTAAGCGCTTGCCTGTGAAGCCTAAGGATCCCGGTTCGAGGCTCGGTTCCCCAGGTCCCACGTTAGCCAGATGCACAAGGGGGCGCACGCGTCTGGAGTTCGTTTGCAGAGGCTGGAAGCCCTGGCGCGCCCATTCTCTCTCTCCCTCTATCTGTCTTTCTCTCTGTGTCTGTCGCTCTCAAATAAATAAATAAATATTAATTAAAAAAAAAAACTAACTCTAGTTATATTGATATACAAAATATACAAGTTTTACAGAGTTGGACAAGATGAAATAAAACCAATTGAATATAGCCATGTTTGCAAAACAACACAATTTATAAATATCATTCTCACTTGTTGCTCACCAATACTACTTGTGAGGAGGTAAGAGGAGGCATTAACTCCATTTTTCTCTCTCTACTTATAAATAAAAATAAATATATATTAAAAAATAAGTGTACCATTGCTCAAAAGTTACTATTATTTTAAAGAGCTTATTATACACAAAGTTGGAGGGTGCATCATCTTACAAATGGAAAAAAAGCTTCAGAGCCAGTCATGGTGGTGCACACCTTTAATCCCAGCACTCAAGAGGCAGAGAGGTAGGAGGATAGCAGTGAATTCAAGGCTACCCTGAGACTACACAATAAATTCCAGGTCAGCCTGGGCTAGAGCAAGACACTACCTAGAGAAAAAAAAAATCAGTAATGAGAGTAGAAAAGTTTTCACTAAAAACATATCAAAGTGATAAAACAGTGGTAGCCTACAGTATAAAAATGATTAAAGAGCTGGGTGGACTTGATGGAACACACCTTTAATGCCAACCCTTGGGAAGAAAAGCTGGAGGCAAAGGTAGGAAGATCACTGTGAGTTGGGGGCCACCTGAGGTTAGAGTGAGTTCCAGATCAGCCTAGGCTACACACGCCTTTAATCCCAGCACTCAGGAGGCAGAGGTAGGAGGATCGGCGTGAGTTTGAGGCCACCCTGAGACTCCTTAGTGAATTCCAGGCTAAAGTGAGACCCTACCTCAAAAAAAAAAAATGATGGCTTTGGAGAGATGGCTCAGCAATTAAAGGAGCTTGCTTGCAAGGCCTGAAAGCCCAGTTTCAATTCCCCAGTACCCACATAAAGCCAGGTGCACAAAGTGTTGCATGTGTCTGGAGTTTGTTTGCAGTGGCAAGAGGTCCTGGTGCACCCAGCCTCTCCCCCGCCCAACCCACTTATAAATATAAATATATTTTTTAGAAAATGATTAAAGAAAACTCCAGTTATTAGTATTATGTCTTTCCAACTAAATCTACCACTAAGCTTTAGAACCTTCTAGTCAAAAAAAAATGCTTTCATTTGCCAAGCTGTAAATAAACACTGACAGACCCATGCTTTGAACTACAGTATGTGAATGAAAACCATTATTTGAATATAATTATGACTTCTGAAGGCAATAAATGTTCCAAGAGCTGGTTTCTCTTTTAAAGCTCAAACAAGCTAGGCGTGGTGGTACACACCTTTAATCCCAGCACTCAGAAGGCAAAGGTAGGAGGATCTCTGTGAGTTCAAGGTCAGCCTGAGACATAGTAAATTCCAGGTCAGCCTGGGCTAGAGTGAGACCCTTCCTTGAAAAAAAAAAAAAAAATCAGTTTACCCATTGGCACTTGCCACATTTTAATCACCCATGAGCCACCTGTGCCAACTAGAGACTATAATGAGACCACAGAGATTACAAGACATTTAGATCATGGCGGAAATTTCCACTGGACAATGCAACTCTGGCCCTAGACACTCTGCTTGAATAACCCAAGGAACAAAACTTGCAATACAGCGATGACTTGCTGGTCTTGCAAAGTCTAATCAAGAAACTGTTCTTGGGTTGGAGAGATGGCTCAGCTATTTATGCCCTTGCCTGCAAAGCCTAACTACCAAAGTTTGATTCCCCAGTACCCACATAAACCCAGATGCACAAAGTGGCACATGCATGCATCTGGAGTTTACAGCGGCTGGAGGCCATGGAGCACCCATTCTCAGTCTCTCTCTCTTCTCTCTCTCTGCTTGCAAATAAAAAAAATTTTTTAACTGTTCTTCAGCAACCAAACTCTGCTTGTTCAGGACAGATATGTGAAGTTCTGACAGTTTTTCACAAAAATCTTTTAATAGTGATCTGCTTTTAACAGACACTAAGACCTCAGGTCTTTTCCTCTCAGATAGATACACGTAGTCATGGCTTTCTAATGAGTTATTACTCGTGCCCACCAGTCTTAACTTACAAATATGCTGAATTTATCTGTGCGCCATAAACAATATTGTGCCCCCAAGATCCTCTGTGGGCGTCAAATAGATCCACTCTGCCCTTCCCTTGTCAAACCAAATGCTCTGATTTTTGAATTGCGAAAGCAAGGACGACAGGCATTTTTCTGAAACTTAGTGCTCAAAAGTCATTACAGTTGAAAAGTCAGCGGTGCCGGACGGGTGTTGTAAAAAAAAAAAAAAAAAAGTTTGGCGCACGGTTATTATGTCACATAAACCTCACCATTTGGAAGTGGGCTCTGATGATCCCCATTTTACAGATCACAAGACCAGCTCAATTAGTCCCCGGGGAGGTCCCAGATGGAGGGCTCTATGCATATTCATTCATTCCATTCATATTCTCTCTCCCCCGTCCCTCCCCTCTGTCTCGCTCTCGCTCTCCTCTGCCCGTGTTCAACTTCCACTGACGCCATCTAGCCTCCTCCCCGGGGCCATCAAGCCCCAAGTTCCCCAAGGACCCGCATTCCCATCACTAGTACCTTGCAGGACACACCAAAGACGCTGCCTTCCTCCCCCCACCCCGCCCCGCCCCGCCCCGCCCCGGGCCCCACGCCCACCGCGAACGGGGAGGAGCCCGCGGGGAGCGAGCCGGCCCGCAGCCCCGGGGGAGTCCCCGAGCTCCCCCAAGGCCGAGCGTCCTGCCCGGGCCTGGGCGTGGCCGAGCCGCACGCGGTCCGCAGACCCGGTCCCTGACCTCGCCCCCGCGCCCCGCCGCCGTCTCCCCCCGCCCGCCGCCGCGCGCCCCACAACCTCTGCTTAAGGACACTTGTAGGCACGGCTGCGCGTCCCGCGTGGAGAACTGAGCGCGGGGAGAGATGGCGCGGTGTCTGCTGGCTGCGGCCCGGGGACACGATGGGCAAGGGGACAGCGGGTTGGGTGGAGGGTGGGGACGGAGAGTATCGAAAGGCGAAAGGGAGGGAAGGAAAAAAAAAAAAAAAAAGGTGACTTGGCTGTGTGGTGAAATTGGGGTGCGCAAGATGGCGTGGGCTGGACCGCAAGGCGGCGGGGGTCAGGTAGCGCGCACAGCCGCCGAGGAGCGCGACGACGGGCCCCCGACTGCTGGCGGCGCGGGCGCATGCGCGGTCGGCCAGGTGGCGCGCGGCCGCCCTTCCCTGCAGGAGGCCGCTTCCGCCACGCTCCGGGGGCGTGGCCTGCGGCGCGCCCGCGGGGGTTGCTGGGAGGAGGGCCGTGGGCTCGATGGCTGGCTTCCCAAAGATGCTCCCCAAGGCTCTATAGAAGCTTTTAAGGAGTGGTCCTGAGAGCGCTTGCAATTTGTTTGTTGTTGTTTAACTGAGGTGATTGTTACAGCGAGTTTGGGAACTCGCCCAGGCCAATGCAAGATTTTTTTTTTTTTTTTTTTTTTTTTTAGGAGTTGAGAGATTAGGAAACATGGCTGGATTGTGTTTGCAGACTGCTGCAGGCACACCTAGGCAGAGGTCGTGGAGTCTTCTCGGAGATCTTGAAACTCCACCTCTGCATTCCACCCCACCCCCATCCTGCCCTTTGCACACAATCCAGAGGCTGTGAGGGGTGGGTGATCTGCAATTAACTTTTTCCCTCCAACTCCCTGACTGAGCTTATGCAGTTAAAAGACCATGTTTTTGTTGATGGAAAACGTTTTCTATTTTAGAAACAAGCCATGTTTATTTTTCCTGAGGACTTTGGCTTGTTTCCTCATTTTTAAATCTTACACCACTAGTATTAAACTGTATATCCTTTCCCTTTTGCATTTGATTGTAGTTCAGTAAATAATGCAGTCATTAGACAGTGATTTTAGATCTGTTCGTTCTTTTAGATCATTTGAGGTGTTATTTATATTTTTAACATTCTTTTCAACTATTTAAGAAAAAAAATCCATGATGCCATCCACTCCTATCATATCAAATATTATAAAATATTGTATAAGGATCCAACTATTCGCTTTTACTAGTTATTTTCAAGCACTACTGCTTTGGTATGTCTTGCCTAGGAATATATGAGTTCTGAAATAATCCCTATTTGCATACCTTTTTAAAAATAGCAATTTATTTCCTCTCTGGGTTGTAATTGAGTCTTGTATTTAGTTCTCTCTAATTTCCCTCCCTCTTCAATATTTTCCAAATACTTGCACTTCCAAAAGAATTACGCTTTCGGGTATGAAAGCTCAAAATAATGAGTAAAACCAGACTTAATACATGCTAGGTAAATTGTGCCAGGTATGGGAAAATAACCAAGAATTGTCATAACTTCTTTAAAAGACTGATTTATATACAAGCGTTGAAAAGCTTTTTTGAGTATGTTGCCAAGAAATAGAAAATTTAACATATCTAAAGAAATATAACCCAAAGCAAATCTTTTAATTAAAATTAGGTTCAACTAATGTTGCCATATATATTAGTTCCTGGGCAGGGGTTTCATCCCCATAAATAAAGACCAGATCTGATAAAACAAGCTGTAACAAAGTTAAAACCATCAAGCACTTACTGAAGTTAAAGTTTTGATGACTCCTATCTCCCCAAAATATAAATGATTTCCAAAGTTAGGTACAGAAAACATATCAAAATATCCAAGACAGCCACTTCACAAAACAAAACAAACAAACAAACAAACAAACAAAACCCTGAGCAGGGAGTAGTGGAGCACGCCTTTAATCCCAGCACTTGGGAGGCGGAGGTGGAGGTAGGAGGATCACCAGTTCCATAGCAAATTCCAGGTCAGCCTAAACTACAGCAAGACCCTACCTTGGGAATTAAAAACAAATAAAAATTTTTAAAAAAATAAATAAAATCCTGCCAGGCATGGTGGCGCAGAGCTTTAATCCCAGCACTCTGGAGGCAGAGATAGGAGGATCCCCATGACTTCAAGGCCACTCTTCAGAAGCAACTTCTTCACATGGGAAGAGTTTATTTCTGGTTTTCTACAAATTCTTCCCCTTGTAATCCATCACTCTTATTTTTTTTAGAATACTTATGGGATTGTCACCAGCAAGTAGAACTGCATGCTATTTAGAATTACATATATATTTGCTGATATATTCAACAATTTTTTAAGTTTCTTATTGACAACTTCCATACCTATAGACAAAGATCATGATCATAGTCCTCTCCCTCCACAGCCCTCCCTTTTCCCATTCTGAGAACTAGCTTTCAATTGCCATCTCAGAGGAACTTTATATGACTTTTTTTAAATTTTTTATTTATTTATTTGAGAGTGACAGACACAGAGAGAAAGACAGATAGAGGGAGAGAGAGAATGGGCGTGCCAGGGCTTCCAGCGTCTGCAAACAAACTCCGGACGCGTGCGCCCCCTTGTGCATCTGGCTAACGTGGGACCTGGGGAACCGAGCCTCGAACCGGGGTCCTTAGGCTTCACAGGCAAGCACTTAACCGCTAAGCCATCTCTCCAGCCCGCTTTATTTGACTTTTAAGAGCAAGTTGTTCTGATGAAAGAAAGTACTCAGCTGGGCCTCATTTTTGTAGCTCTAGAGTGAGGTGTTTTAACCAAATGAATTAAAACTTCCTCGTTGCCCTGTAATTATATACTCCTTTAAAGTAAGAATGGCAGGGGCTGGGGAGATTGCTCAGTGGTTAACACATTTGCCTGCAAAGCCTAAAGACCCAGGTTTGATTCCCCAGTACCCATGTAAAACCAGATGCAAAAAGTGACACATGCATCTGGAGTTCATTTGCTGTGGCTAGAGGCTCTGGCATATCCATTCTCTTCCTCTCTCTCAGTCTCTCTCCCTCTTTCTCTTTCACACATTCTCTCAAATAAATAATGCATAAATAAATAAGAATATTTTAAGAACGACAGAAGGATGCATCCTAAATATGTACACAATAATTTTAGCAGTTTTGCTATCAAAAGTTACATGTACAGAGCTGGAGAGATGGGTCAGTGGTTAAGGAGCTTTCCTACAAAGCCAAACAACTGGAGATTGAGTCCCCAGTACCCACATAAAACCAGATACATAAAATGGCCTATGCATCTGGAGTTCATGTATCGGCTAGAGGGCCTGGCATGTCCATTCTCTCCCTCTCCCTCCCTCCCTCTCTCCCTCTCTCCCTCTCTCTCCCTCTTCCTCCCTCCCTCCCTCTCCCTCCCTCCCTCTCTCTCTCTCTCTCTCTCTCTCTCTCTCTCTCTCTCTCTCTTTCTCTCTCTCTCTCTGTCCTGGTTGTGGCAGACAAGGCTGAGGTAGGGGACTGCTGTGAGTTTGAGGCCAGCCTGAGACTACATAGTGAATTCCAGATCAGCCTGAAAGAGAGTGAGACGCTACCCTTAAAAAATATATATATTTTATATATATATATTTTATATATATATATATATATATATATATATATATATATATATATATATATATGTGCAGAGCTCTTGTTTTAGATTCAGGCGAGTATTCAACTGAGGTTATACATTTCAAAAGAAAAGCCAACATAAAAATAAATAAATAACTCTCTTAATATACTACAGAAAGTGGGGGGGAGTGTCACAAAATAATTCATGCACAACCAACTCAGTGTCTGCTATTGCATCTGTATGTTTCAAAGCTGGAAGAACAAGACAACATGAGAGAAGAAATGTTAAGGATAAAGTTGTTAGTTGGCTTTTAAAATTGTAATCATGATCATCTTCCTAGGGATGTCTCCTTGTGAGTTTAGCACCTTCAGATGTTTTTAAATGAGTGCTCAGCTGCTAAAACAACAATTGTGGGGCTGGAGAGGTGGCTTAGTGGGTACGGCCTTGCATCTGGAATGCCTGCAAAGCCAAAGGACCAGGTTCAATTCCCCAGGACCCACGTTAGCCAGATGCACAAGGGCACATGTGTGTGGAGTTAGTTTGCAGTGGCTACAGGCCCTGGCATGCCCATTCTCTCTGTCTGTCTCTCTCTTTTCGTCTGTCTCTCTCTTTTCTCTCTGTCTCTCTCTCTCTCTCCCTCTCTCTCTCTCTCTCTCTCTCTCTCTATCTCTCTCTCTGTGTGTGTGTGTGTGCTTGTAAATAAATTAATTTAATTTAAAAAGAAGCACAATTGTGTTTTTAAGAGTCAAAATGGAAAGGAATCAGATTTTACCAGGGTTTCCCCTTTGGGTACACACCATGCTGGAAACCAAACCCAGTAACCGGGGGACACGCTAGGCAAGTTCTTTACCGCACTCAGTCCACAACCCTTCAAAGAGCTCTTGAACACTGCAGACATGTGGGACCTTACCACCATTCCCATCGACTCCAAAAGCTAATAGTTCTGTTCTGGGGACAAGCAGTGCTCAACAAATATCTACCATGTGCCTGACATATCCCTGAAACTAGAGACAAAGCCAGTACAGAAAAGAGCCTAAACTCCAGGACACCATTAAACTCATGCCAGTAGGAAGAGTTAAACGATAAACAAAATAAATACCTATGCGATATAATGTGTTTGAAGGCCATGAGTGTGATCAGACAGGAAGCCAAATGCAGACAGAGCACCAGAGGAATGAGGGATTTTCTCTTAAGACTGGCTATTGGGGTAGGCCTCAGTGACTTGAATAAGGGAGAGGACAAAAGAGAAATCTACAAATGTCTGAAGGAAGAGCATTCCAGACAGTGAGACCAGCCCAAGTCACGTCCCTGAGGTGACTATAGGTCTGTAAAATTGAAAAATCTCTCAAAAGGCCAACTTATCTTAGGAAGAGTTATTCAGGGGAAAATCACAAAACAAAACAAAACAAAACAAAACAAAACAAAACAAAACAAAATAAAAACACCAATGTCATAGGAGTTCAAAGCAGCTCAAAGGAAGCCAGTGTGCCTGGGGCTGGGAGGGAAGATTGACAGCTTATGATTTCGGCTTTCAAATGGTTTCTCTGTGGGACTGGGGAGATGGTTCTGTCAGTAAAGTACTTGCCAGAGAATTTGAGGATCTGAATTAGATTCCCCAGACTTCATGTAAGTGCCCAGCATGGTGGTGCCTGCCTGAGCACGCAGAACCAGAGGCAGGAGGATTCTTAGGACTTGCTGGCTAGCAAGTCTGCACAAATTGGTAAGCTCCATGTTCAGAGAGAGACCCTGTCTCAAAAGCTAAGATGGAGGGCTGGAGAGATGGCTTAGGGGTTAAGGCATTTGCCTGCAAAGCCAAAGGACCTTGGTTCAATTCCTCAGGATTCTCAGAAGCCAGATGCACAAGGGGGCGCATGCGTTTGGGGTTGGTTTGCAGTGGCTGGAGGCCTTGTGCGCGCCCATTCTCTCTTTCCCTCTCTCTGTCTCTTTCTCTCTGTCCCCCTCTCTCAAATAAAGTAAAAAAAAAAAGTTAAGATGGAGCCGCCAGGCATGTTGGTGCACGCCTTTCATCCCAGCACTCAGGAGGTAGAGGTAGGAGGATAGCAGTGAGTTCAAGGTCATCCTGAAACTACATTGTGAATTCCAGGTCAGCCTGAAAGAGAGTGAGACCCTACCTCAAAAATAAAATAAAATAAGATAGATATCAACCTCTGATCTCCAACATGCATTCACACATGTATTTCAACATGAATACATGTATGCATACCACATGTGTGTGTGAGAGAGAGAGAAAGACATACACAAAGAGACAATCATAACTCTGGGTGCCATGTTATTGTATCCCATGTAAAAAAAAAAACAAACAAACAATATTCTGGATTCTTATAGTGAAGGCCATGAGGTTGGAAACCGGAATATATTTTGAAAGCCAGCAGGAATTGCTGATAGATTAAGAATACTAGAAAAAGAAATTGAGGATGATCAAGTGTTTGTTCTGAGAAACTGTAAAAATGAATTTGCCTACATTAGTCGAGATGATGAAGATAGGGTTAAGCTGGGTGTGGTGTGGCATGCCTTTAATCCCAGCACTCGGGAGGTAGAGGTAGGAGGATTGCCGTGAGTTCAAGGTCACCTTGAGAATACAGAGTTAATTCCGGGTCGCCCAGAGCTAGAGTGAGACCCTACCTTGAAAAACCAAAAAAAAGGAAAAAAAAAAAAAGAATTGAGTGCACAGAGTGAGTACAAACAACCAAGATTTCAGTTTGGGAGATAAGTAGAACTATAGCTTTTGTATCATCTTTAGATATTTTTTTCTGTCATCATAGATAAATTCATATGGAATAGATGGACCGTTTGTAGTATTTTTCAGTTACTTAGTTAACTTCTAGTTCTTTTGTATAAGGAAAGCTTATTTAGAATTGCCTGATACATGGAGGTTGGATTTGTCACTTTTTGTCATTGTGACAAAAATTAAAAGAGGAAAAATGCATTTTGGCTGAGATGTTTGAATTCATTGGTTAAAATCGTTATAGTTTAGGGCTGTAGAGATTACTCATTGACTAAGGCACTTGCCTGCAAAGCCTGATGATCAGGGTTTGATTCCCTAGTACCCAGGTAAAGCTAGACGTACAAAGTGGCACATGCACCAGGGGTTTGTTTGCAGCATCTGGAGGCCTTGGAGCACCCATTCTGTCTGTCTCTCTTCTCTCTATCTCTCTCGGCTTACACTTAAATAAAATAAATAAAAAGATCTTTTAAAAAATTCTTACAGTTTGAGCGGGGAGTGGTGGCTCACTCCTGTAATCCCAGCACTTGGGAGGCAGAGGTAGGAGTATCGCCATGAGTTCGAGGCCACCCTGAGACTACATAGTGAATTCCAGGTCAGCCTGGGGCTAGAGTGAGACCCTACCTCAAAACAAACAAACAAACAAACAAAAATTGTTAGAGTTTGAATCTAAAATGTCTCCCACAGGCTCATAGTTTGAAAACTTTAAGGCTGTGGAGCCCTTAACTGATTATGCTGGCTGGAGGAAGTAGATTACTAAGTGTTGGCTTTTGAAGATTACTGGTGTCCCTGGTTGGAGCTTGTGGCCTCTCTGCCTATAAACAGCTGTGGCTTTACACTCCCGCCCCCACATATAGAGAGGCTTCCTTCCCCGACCCTGTTTTTCCCACCATGATGGACTTTACCCCACTTTAACAGCAAACTAAAACAAAGGTATAATTTACTTCAGTTTTAAGAAAATGTGCAGGAAGCCATCTTTTATTTAAAAGAAAAAGAGAACAACAACATTTTTGAGAGAATCTGTTAAAAAGGTCAAGTAAAGAATTTGAGTTGGGACGGATGTTTAGATGCGCCCAGTTCTACAGAGCTTTTTCACTGACACAGTTAGATGTAAAACTTGATGTATTTCCGTGAATTATTCAAATTACTGCCTTTCTTTTCTATTACACATAGAAACAGAGCCAACAATTAATTGATGCCACGTGAAATAAACCACAGTGTGGCTGATTCAACCTGCTATTCCTGCTCTACACTCTAAAGCTGGATGCAATAAACCTATTTTGAATAAGTAATGCTCAAATCAGTTGTTAAACAGTGATCAAAGAATGTACAAACAGGTTTAGTCAAGTTAGTACTCTTTATTTCCTAGCTTTTTTTTTTGTTTTGTTTTGTTTTGTTTTGTTTTTTGAGGTAGGGTCTCACTCTAGCTCAGGCTGACCTGGAATTCACTGTATAGTCTCAGGGTGGCCTCAAACTCACAGTGATTCTCCTCCCTCTGCCTCCTGAGTGCTGGGATTAAAGGCGTGTGCCACCATGCTGGGCTATTTCCTAGCTTTTCTATGAGACATAAAATTCTATCAAGTGCTGGGAATTATTTTTTTCCCTCCATCCAATAAATTTATATCAATGTGAATTTTATTTACAAAAATAAAGATGTGGTCTCACTATGCTATCCAGGCTGGCCTGGAATTCATGATCCTCCTGCATCAGTCTCCCCAGCAGCCAAGATTACAGACGGAATTACTCTATTTCACAAACACTCATTGCAGGTCTACTAGGTACCCTAGACCTCATTAGACATGTGGCTGTAGGTATTAAAACAGACTCTGTCACCCAAAAGACGTCTTGCTATTGAACTGAGGAGAGACAACGGGAAGTAAAATAGTCATAGAAGAAAGGCACCGTGATGATGTATAATACGGATGTGAGCTGAGATCTCCTGAACTGTGGGCTCTAGATTAAGATGCCTCACACCTCATTTGCAAGCAGGAAGCCCTACCCAAGAGTTCAGTATGTTTCTTTGGAGCTTCTCACAATCCTCCTGCTGCTGAACGCCACTTAATGCTACCTAGTAAAAAGCTCATAAACTGCTTGCTGCATGTCATTTTACAAACAACCACCCAAATGTGGAACTTAACCCTGTACCTAGATTTCACTCCCAAAGCATAGTCACAGTGCTGTGTGTAGGCATGGCAATAAATCGAGTGTGGAGATGACGGAAACGTGTTCACATCCCAGAGACACACGTGAACAGCAAATTCCGTTCTTCAAAGGTCTCCTATCACTAAGCTGCTGTTTCTCTATCACGGCCTCCATTTTCTCTCTCTCTCTTTTTTTTCTTTTTTTTTTTTTTTTTTGGTTTTTCGAGGTAGTGTCTCACTCTGGTCCAGGCTGACCTGGAATTTACTCTGTAGTCTTAGGGTGGCCTTGAACTCACGGCGATCCTCCTACCTCTGCCTCCCGAGTGCTGGGATTAAAGGCGTGCGCCACCACGCCCGGCTCACGGCCTCCATTTTCTTTCTACTCCTTCTCTGTTCTTCCTACCCACAAATTCCTATTTGCTGCAAATGCTGAGTTACTTGGTTATATCTCTTTTCCCCCTTAGATTCCAGCAGCCCTAATCTTTGAAGTATACTGGCCACTCACCTGTTTATAAATGTATTTCATGTCCCTTACAACTGTCACCTCTAATATGAACTATTTCCATTTTGTGTGCATTGATTGTAGCAGTGAGACAGTTAAGGACTAGGCTTTTTTGTTGTTTGGGGATTTAAATTTTTTTTTAAATTTTTTTTGGTTTTTCGAGGTAGGGTTTCACTCTAGTTCAGGCTGACCTGGAATTCACTATGTAGTCTTAGGGTGTCCTTGAACTCATGGTGATCCTCCTACCTCTGCCTCCCTAGTGCTGGGATTAAAGGCATGTGCCACCACATCCGGCTTGGGGTTTTTGTTTTGTTTTGTTTTGTTTTTTTTGAGGTTGGGTCTTGTTCTAACCCAGGCTGACCTGGAATTCATTATGTAGTCACAGGCTGGCCTCAAACTCAACATCGATCCTCCTACCTCAGCCTCCCAAAAGCTGGGATTAAAGGCGTGGCCACCACAGGATGCGGGAGTAGTCTTTGAGGCTACTTGGTGTTGACTGGAGCAGAAAAGATGTCAAGGAAGTCAACCTGAAACTCAGTTGCTTTATCCCTCAAAGATAGTGACATAAACTCTCAAGTCTTGTTATTATTTCATGAGAATGCATTTATAAAGGCTCACACATAATAGACATTTAGTGAATGCTATTTTTCACTATGATTATCATTATTATTAATCTTTACTATGGAGGAGGTGATTCAAAAGTCAAGTTTAGTAAGTGTGTCATGAGGAACAAAATGGAGAACAAGAATTTAAGCAAAGGAGACAGCATTAGGAAAACTACCACATGTTCATTTGAAAGTGTCCAGCATAATGAGTCATAGAGTAAAAAAGAAAAGAAATGTGGCAGGAGCCAAATCACATGAGACCTTGCGCATTTCAGTTATAAGTTTGGGCTGTATGTAGTTAAAAAGGAAGAGCATTGGGCTGGGGAGATGGCTTAGCAATTAAGGTACTTGCCTGCGAAGCCTAAGGACCCAGGTTCGGTTCCCCAGTACCCATGTAAGTCAGATGCACAAGATGGCACATGCACTTGGAGTTCATTTGCAGTGGTTAAAGGCTCTGGTGCACCCATTCTATCTGTCTCTCCACATCTCTCATAAATAAATAAATAATGGGGAGCATTAGAGTGATTTGTTTAAATGTAATGACAAGATTAAATTTGCCTGCTAGACAGATACCAGTTAGGGACTAGGGAGATGGCTCAATGGATAAGGTGTTTGCAGTGCAAACATGAAGAACTGAGTTTGGATCCCAGGCACCCACATAAAATCCGTGCATGCAGGCACATATCTGTAATCCCAGCCCTGATGGGATGGAGACTGGAGGATCCTTGAGGCTAAGCCAGGGAGCTCTAAGTAGAGAGTGACTGCGGAGAAGCTGGCATGAACTGCTGTCCTTTACAGGCGCACACACATACACATGCCCCTGTAAACACATGTGTGCCAACACACAGACAAACATGTGTATACACATGCACACATGCCCCATCAAATAAGCGTGCAAAAAATAAAAAAAAGAAAGAAAAATAGAAGGATCTAACAGTTCAGGGAAAATATTAGAGGATGGAGCTGAGTCGATGGAGTAGGAAACAGTAGATGACAGGAGAAAGGCTATGACGATGAAACTTAATCCTGGGAATGCATGAAAACAGAAGAGTAAGACAAAGAGAAAATTCAGGAACTATTCCACCTTTATCGAGACAATTAATACTAGAAGTGACAGTTTTATTATCTTAATATATTTTTAAATTTTTTTGTTCATTTCTATTTATTTATTTGAGAGTGACAGAGACAGAAAGAGGCAGAGAGAGAGAGAGGGAGAGAGAGAATGGGCATACCAGGGTCTCCAGCCACTGCAAACGAACTCTAGATGCATGTGCCCCCCTTGTGCATCTGGCTAACGTGGGTCCTGAGGAATCAAGCCTCGAACCGGGGTCCTTAGGCTTCACAGGCAAGCACTTAACCGCTACACCATCTCTCCAGCCCAATATTTTTACACACACATACAGAGAATGAATGTGGGTGTCTTAAGGCCTCTTACCCCTGCCAGTGAACTCCATGTTTGTTCATCTGGCTGTATGTGAATACTGGGCAATCAAACCTGGGCCAAAAGACTTTGCAAGCAAGTGTCTTTAACCACTGAGCAATCTCCCCAGCCCAAGAAGTGACAGTTTTAGATGCATCGTATTGTATTTTAAGATGAAAATCCTAAGTTGCTAAAACCAGTAGCCAACTGGAATAGTCATACAGAATGGTGGGGATGGACTCCAGAATGAAATCTGGAATTGGAAGAGTAGGTGGGCTGGAAATGGTGGCGCACACCTTTAATCCCAGCACTTGGGAGGCAGAGAGAGGAGGATCACTATGAGTTCGAGGCCAGCCTGAGAATTCCAGGTCAGCCTGGGGTTACACCCTACCTCGAAACCTCATCTCCAACCTCCCCCCAAAAAAGGAGGAGGGGGAGAATAGGTGAACAAGAGAAGCTGGAGCTAGAAGAGCAGGTGGACACAGAGTTCAAAAAGTAGGTGGAACCAGGAACTTTACAGAATGCATTGCTGTTCTCACATATAACTCAGCTGTGACACATCTCTCTCTCCATTCCTAGATTTAGCCTGCAAACATTCTCTCTCTGGGGTCTCTGTGGGCACAGCTGAAGCTGAGGGAGACCATGGAATGCTCAAGAGGGTTCGTAGAACAAAGAAAGGGAAATGAATCAATGGTTGGATCATAGACACAGTCAGTGTGTGTGGCAAACAGTAGCAAGCTGTAAACAACAAGACAAAGAGGCAATAACAGCGTCACCAGTTTCAAAGAGACATTAATGACACTGACATGAGAATTCAGGTTAATTTCACTTAGCCAGTTCAAGGTGGTCTTTGACACAACAGCTTTCAATAGTGGTAGGAATAGAAACTTGGTGTTAGTGCCTTGAAAAGGGAAAAGTAGAATAAGAAATAGAGACATCGAGACCTTTATTCTTTTTCTCCTTCTTTCTTTCTTTCTTTCTTTCTTTCTTTCTTTCTTTCTTTCTTTCTTTCTTCCTTCCTTCCTTCCTTCCTTTCGCTCTCTCTCTCTCTCTCTCTCTCTCTCTCTCTCTCTCTCTCTCTCTCTCTCTCTCTTGTTGTTTTCTTTTTTCAAGGTAGGGTCTCACTCTAGCTCAGACTGACCTGGAATTCACTATGTAGTCTCAGAGTGGCCTCAAATTCATGGTGATCCTCCTACCTCTGCCTCCCAAGTGCTGGGATTAAAGGTGTGTGCCACCACACCAGGCAAGAGCTTTATTCTTTCTAAGCATAGTAGCTACAGAAATATTCAGGGGCTAAGAAGCAGATTTTGGAGTTCAAGACGCTTGAACTTGCTTACAGACTTTGGAGAAGAAACTGACAAAGAGAGAAAGTTTGAGCACTCAGGCGCCAAGAAAGCCAGTGACAAGGTCGTTAAAAAGCAAGGATGGAATTAGATCCTGGGAGAGATGGGAAGAGGGCTTTTGATAGCCCAGGAGGGGGTGGGAGCCCTAAAATGAGAAAGAGGTATGGAAAGAAAGAAATGAGGATGAAGTTAGTCAGACCGGGCGACTCCAGTTTTTCCCATTGTGCGACAGAAGCGATTTTACTGACAAAGCAAACCTCATCTTGAAGGGGTAACAGGTTTTGGAAGGTCTGTGGGCAGAGCCAATGGAGAGTATAGGGCAGAGCTCCTCATGTACACTCAAAGCATCTGCCTCTTGTTAGAAAGAAATATCTGAGCCGGGCGTGGTGGCTTAAAGATCCCAGCACTGGGGAAGATTGCCATGAGTTCAAGGTCATCCTGAGACTACACCGTGAATTCCAGGTTAGCCTGAGCTAGAGTGAAACCCTCCACCTTGGAAAACCAAAAAGTAAAAAAATAAAAATCAATTAAAAAAAATCTGGGCTCAGTCCACTTACATATCCAGAATTGGGACTCCCACGGGTGGAATTCAGCGGTCTGCCTTAACCAGGTCCCAAGTTTCTTGTTTGAGAGCCCCCCACCTACAACACCTTTGGATTTGTGACTTCCTTGCAAACCATGACAAAGTACCGACTGCTATCCGACCACATCCTAGCCTGTTTTTAGTAATATTTTCCATGTTCCAATCAAACATAGGTACTCAGCATTTCAAAAATTCTACTCATTTCTATCTAGAAATGGGTATTCTACAAGATTTTAAAATTCTGAACAAAGAGATTTCTTTCTTTCAAATTTTATGAAGGAAATGCTATTTAAAAAAACCCTGCTTCCCTATTCAACCGTTTGCATTTATAATAGAGAAATAATGAAATTGTTGTTCACTTCATCAAAAATATTCCGTGACTCACCCCGATAATATCAACTCCCAAATTATGCTCGAATCATGCTGTCATCTTCTTCTAACTAAATAATGACACTCAGTCCTCGGTTCGTGGGAGAATTGTTTATAAAATGAATTTTCTCAAAGTTAAGTTGGTCTCCCATAAATTTTTCTTAAACTTTTGGCCCTTGCCGTATCTTGCAGCAAGTAATAGGACATGACAATATAAGTGAGTCAATAGCAAATGGTTGTTAATGGAACTTGAAGTTAGCCAGTCAGGCATATTTCAATGGTATTTCTTTAATTAGACACATCATCATGACTGAAACTTTTATATTGCATACCAATAATAAAAAGTCATTTTACAACAATTGTTCCAACAATGTCACCATTGTTCAAATATTTGAAATCTAATTTGGAACACTTCACAGCCTGAAAAGTGTTTCTTGTTGTTGTTGTTGTTTTGTTTTTGGTTTTTCAAGGTAGGGTTTCACTCTAGTCCAGGCTGACCTGGAATTAACTATGTAGTCTCAGAGAGGCCTTGAACTCATGGTGATCCTCCTACTTCTGCCTCCCGAGTGCCAGGATTAAAGGCGTGCACCATCACGCCAGGCTTGAAAGTGTTCTTTTGAATACCTTAAACAATGCAAAAGCCAACAGACTTGAAAAGAGTTGAAGAATTCATTATACAACTGAATATGTATGTGGGTGAGAATTTGGTTTATCCAGGTGTGCCTTGAATAAAGAACTATGACATATATAGAAACCTGTATTTATAAGCCATATGTAAACATACAGGTAGTAATGAGATAGTCCACAATTACTTGCAGATAAGCCTCAACTCTGAAAGTTAATTTGTATGATAAGTAAATAATGGGTCACCATAAGGATGCAGAGACAAGCTCACAAGCATTAATTATAACCTGGTTAAAATAGTATGTAAATAAAAAGAGATTACTCATTAATTAGTGGAGAAGCAGAATTAAAATATGGTAGCCTAGCACATAGTAATACAGAGGAGAAAAGATAATTGAGTTAAGATAGCAGAGCATACTAAATTTTTAAATTCAAAGTAGGAGTTTAATTTCCCTTATTGTATTGTGACTGAGCAAGATATACTTCACTGGACTTCCATGAACAATATGGTTTTTTTCCGTGAATAAGATTTTACCTGATCAGACTCATAGGAAGTGTAACTCCTTACAACAGTGGCTATTCTCACTATTAGTCGGTAACTCAGCATCTGAAGGATTTTGACTGGCTCTCTGATAAGCTGAGTTTGTTTTGAAGCAGTCATATATTGCCTCTCAAAGGCAGAAGAGCAAATTCCAAAGCTGAGTTGCAGTCTGAGAGGTTGAGGCTGTCCTCCCTACCAGCACCCCAACCTGGAAACCTTACTGTATCAGTCAGCTAATAAAATATCTAGGACAATTAACTTATAAAGAGAAAAAGGTTGGGGGCCATAATTTTGGACGTTCCAATGCAAGATTGAGCAGGTCCATTGTTCTGAGCCACTGGTGGGCATATCAGCTGTCACTGCCCCTGGAACAAGTGCCAGAGCAATTCTGCTCTTCTCTAGGCCAGGTAGCAAAAGCGACAAAGCCCTACAGTCTCCTCCAAGCATATGACCCCAGTGAGTTAAAGGATCTTTGATAAACCCAGTCCCCTAAAGATCCACATCAGCACCACCCTACCCACCACGCCTTTAACACTTAGGTCTTTGGAGGACACTAATCACTTAAGCCCATAGCACCTGCTATGGACAACCACAGGAAACAGATAAATTCTTGTGTGCTTATTCACATCATAACAGCACCATTTGTCTTGCTGAAAATCTTTTCAACTGTAGGGAACTTTAAGGAAGACGAGAAACTGAGAAGTGATTTCTGAGTTCAGTCAGAAATGTTAACACTGACGTGATGAACCTTGAGGAATGGATGCTGTAAATGTAAATGTGTTGAATGGATCACTCATTTCAAAAGTTTAGAAATTAAAGACAAAGAGGAAACAAAATAGAAAGTAGAAAGAGGCGTAGGTAGGAAAGAGGGTTAGTTGCTTGTGGGGTTTTCCACATAAAAGGAAACAGAGCTGGAGGAAGAATTAAAAGTGAATGGAAATAGAGATATGAAAGTCACAGAGGAGGAAGATTACTGGGAATCCCAGCTTCCTAGGAATATTGGGTGTGTGGGACAAGGAAACATATCTTTTGGGGAAACCATGAAGATTACTCTGAAATAGAACATTAAGGTGCTTGTGTTATAGGTGAACACTGCTATGCCTGAAGATTTTTAAATTAATTGAAATTACGAGCCAGGCATGGTAGTGCATGGCTTTAATCACAGTAGAGGCGGAAGGCTCACTGCAGAGTCAAGGGAAGCCTGATACCACAGAGTATGTTCCAGGTCGGCCTTGGCTACAAGTGAGACACTGCCTCAAAAATAAATAAATAAATAAATTTAAAAAAAATTAAGTTACAGTTGAACCTGAATAAGTATGATCTAGTAACACAATTGAAAAGCTTTAGTTTAGAGTAAGACACTGTTATAATAGGTATTTTAGAATACATTTGTTCAAAGAAATATTTTACAAAAGAGGAATAGACTCCATATTCCTAACAAAAACGCCTGAATTTTTTCTCATATTTTTATAGAATTAAAAATAAACTATTGTGGGCTGGAGAGATGGCTTAGCGGTTAAGCGCTTGCCTATGAAGCCTAAGGACCCCAGTTCGAGGCTCGGTTCCCCAGGTCCCATGTTAGCCAGATGCACAAGGGGGCGCACACGTCTGGAGTTTGTTCGCAGAGGCTGGAAGCCCTGGCGTGCCTATTCTCTCTCTCTCCCTCTATCTGTCTTTCTCTCTGTGTCTGTCACTCTCAAATAAATAAATAAATAAATTAAAAAAAATAAACTATTGAGAAGCCGGGTGTGGTGGCGAACACCTTTCATCCCAGCACTTGGCAGGCAGAGGTAGGAGGATCGCCATGAGTTCGAGGCCACCCTGAGACTGAACAGTGAATTCCAGGTTAGCCTGGGCCAGAGTGAGACCCTACCTTGAAAAACAAACACATACACACACACAAAACAAACAAACAAACAAATAAATAAATAGCCTATTGAGGATCTGGGGAGATTCAGTGGGTAGAAGCAAGTTTAAGTGCCTGAAAGGGCCTGATACTGCTCCAGTTCAATAATGCAGCACCCAAGTAAGAAGCTGGCTATGGCCCCGCAGGTCTATAACTCCAGTCCTGTGGTGAATGGAGATGGGAGAATCACTGGGCTCGCTGACCAAAACCAGCAGCCCTGGACAAGTGAGAGACCATCTCCAGAAACACATGTGGATGAGCTACTGAGGAAGAGACTCAACGTCTTCCTCCTGCCTCTACATGTACACACATAGGGAATATCCATCTGCTCATACATATGCATATGCCACCTGCAAGTTATCACACATCATACCACACATACTCTATGCACACACATGCACACCAAAAGAAAAAAAACACTACTGAAATATAATTTATGTACCATAAATTTGCCTGTTTTCATTCTGTAATTAGGTGGTGTTTTCTGAATTGAGTGTCTACCACCAGATTCCAGTCTTTTTTTTTTTTTTTAAGAAACTGCCTTCTTTTTTAAAATTTTTTTGTTCATTTCTATTTATTTATTTGAGAGTGACAGAGAGAGAGAGAAAGAGGTAGATAGAGAGAGAATGGGCATGCCAGGGCTTCCAGCCACTGCAAACGAACTCCAGATGCGTGTGCCCCCTTGTGCATTTGGCTAATGTGGGTCCTGGGGAGTCAAGCCTCAAACCAGGGTCCTTAGGCTTCATAGGCAAGCGCTTAACTGCTAAGCCATCTCTCCAGCCCCAGATTCCAGTCTTACACCATCGTTGTCACCTCAGTGAGATCATTTATGTCTATGTACAGTGGATCACTTTCATTCTGAGCCCTCCATGATCACCATAATGCTTTCTATATGTTTGCCAATTCTTAACATCTCATGTGAACCAAGTATGTTACTTTCTAGTTGCTGGATGAAATATTTGGGAAAATAAGTTAAGAGAGGATGCATTAATTTTGCCTTGTGAGCTGGGCGTGGTGACGCACGCCTTTAATCCCAGCACTCGGGAGGCATAGGTAGGAGGATCGCTGTGAGTTCAAGGCTACTGTGAGACTCCATAGGGAACTCCAGGTCAGCCTGGGCTAGAGTTAGACCCTACCTTGAAAAACTAAGAAAAGAAAAAGAAGCCAAAACTTTGCCTTGTGGTTCAGAGCTGTCCGTCCATCATGGTGGAGCCAGCCTGGCGGAGGGGAGCAGCTCACCTTGGGAGTTAGATGCCTGTGCTATTTGGCTTCCTCCTTCTTTCCTTTCCTTTAGCCCATCACATAGAGTCATAAAACATAGCCACCTCTGTCTTTCACTTAGCACAGTGTCCTGAGTGTTCATCCATGTTGTAACATTTATTAATATGACACTCACTGCTTTTTTTTGGTTTTGTTTTTCAAGGGAGCATCTGGCTCTAGCCCAGGTTGACCTAGAATTCACTATGTAGCCTCAGGCTGGCCTGGTACTCACAGAGATCCTCCTACCTCTGCCTCCCAAAGGTTGGGATTAAAGGGATGCACCACCATGTTTGGGAGACAGAGAGAGAAGAAAGACAGAGAGAATGGGCGCACCAGGGCCTCCAGCCTCTGCAAACAAACTTCAGCTGCATGGGGCATCTTGCACATCCAGCTGTATGTGGGTAGCAGAGAATCAAATTCCAGTTATTAGGCTTTACAGGCGAGCGCCTAAACCACTCAGCCATCTCTCCAGACCTTACATTCACTTTTTTTCTATATATATATATATATATATATATATATTTTTTTTTTTTTATTGACAACTTCTATACTTACAGACAACAAAACATGGTATCTCCCACCCCTCCCCCGCTTCCCCTTTCATAACTCTGCTCTCCCTCATGTCCCCACCCTCTCTCCATTAGCCTCTCTTTTAATTTGATGTCATCATCTTATTCTCCTATTAGGAGGGTCTTGTGTAGGTATTGCTAGACACTTCAAGGTCATGGATATCAAGGGCAATTTCTGTCCGAACAGTTGTATGTAAGGAGTGGTGCCCTTCCTTTGGCTCTTACATTCTTTCTGACACCTCTTCCTCAATGGACCCTGAGCCTTGGAGGTTGAGAGACGTTTCCATGCTAGACACTCCTCCGTCCCTCCTTCTCAGCACTATGTCACCTTTTGGGTCATCCCAGTGGGCATCGCCATCTGAGAAGAGAAGCTTCTCTAACCAGAAGTGAGAGTAGCATTAATATATGAATATGAACATTACATGTAGTGCTTTCAGGGCAATTTGGTGAGAATAATCTATGCATTTACCCAGACAAGAGCAGGCTTTATACCTATAAGGCTCAGGACCTCCCCTGCCATAGGCTTTTGGTTAGACTTTCAGTACCAGACATGTATTCCCTCCCATAGAGTGGACCTTCAGTCCAATTAAAGAGCAGTTGGTTTCCCCCAGAGCAGACATGAAACTATTGCACTTGTTCAGTCATTTAGCCTGTCTGGCTAAACTTGAGGTTTCCAGTGTCCACTTTTTATATGCCAAATAGCAACACTCATTGAATAGTTATAGTACTTTTTCTTTTAAATACCACATTTTATTCAGATTTTACAAAGGAGTGAGGAAAGGGGAAAGCTGAGAGGTAAGGGGGAACAAATTGGGGAGAAGAGAAGCACACCACATGGAGACCAAAAGCTCACGGGGCCACAGGTAGCTCAGCAGTCCATGTGACCAGATATGGATCTGGGGGAAAAACACGGAAAGAAAAAAGAAAGTTCAAGGGGCTCCTGACATGTGGGGAGCTGGAGGAGATAAACAAACCATGTTATAACCTTAGGGCTGTGTCTTCTGGCCCAGGGGAAGCAGAGGGCCAGCTGGTTGGTTAGGACAAGGAGCTATCTCAGGAAGAGATTAACTTAACTTCATCAAGCACAATGTTTAAATCCTATGAAAGACCTCCCTCCCTGGAGGGGTCCTGACTGTTTGGAAAGAAAACATTTCTTTGGAACTAGGCAAGAGATAAACCTTCAGCGGTCCAGTCACCTTAACTGGATGCCCCTTCACTCCCCCCTCTCATGAGCAGAAACTGTAACTCTGTCAGAGGACAAGGGGCGATGATGTCAGAGCGTTAACTCTTGCTTGCTGAATGGGGCACGAAGTTGTGGCAGTTAGTGAGTCTCTCCCAGAGAAGGGGAACTATTCTAAAGGACTCTGGAAGTGTTTTTTTTTTTTTTTTTTGGGTTGTTTGATTTTTTGAGGTAGGGTCTCACTCTAGCCCAGGCTAACCTGGAATTCACCATGGAGTCTCAGGGTGGCCTCGAACTCATGGCGATCCTCCTACCTCTGCCTCCCGAGTGCTGGGATTAAAGGTGTGTGCCACCACGCCCGGCTTGGAAGTGTATTGATAGAGTGCAGGAAGAGAGTCTTGGAAGAGACTGTTGAGGAGAAAGAAAGAAAGTAAGGAGTTCATGAGAAGTGAGCACACAGCAAACTGGTCACCTTCAGGGTTACCCTTCTTGTGGACTTGTAGGCCATGGGGAGTTGTCGAGGGAACCCAGGTAGATGGACGTGGGAGTTAGATGGTCCCAGGACCATGTGAGCATGAGCTGGCTTAGATTTTTCTTCCAGAATAGATCCTTGAATGGTACAGTAGTGTCTGATGTAGTCTTAATCTGTTTCCATATGGCTTGTAAAACAGTTGCAAAAGATGGCATTGGACATAGTAGAGAAATATTCTGCCAATACAAAATTTAAAACAACCAGGGCAAATATCAAACTCTGTAGCTTCAAGTCCAACAACTCTAGTCAGTGACAAATCTCCAAGTCCGATAATTCTGACCAATAACCAATAACAAGTCTCTGGTATTCCAATTCTGCCCCTCCAACCAGGCTGCTCACAGTCCTGGAAAACTTTATCCAGGGCCGGAAGCTCTCCTTGGCAGCCATCTCTTAGGCCAAGTTTCAAATCCTCCCACATTCCTCTTGAAAATCAGTTTCAAAAGACCATAGCTACGCAGTCAGGTGTCTAGCAGCAAAAGACACCACTCCTTGGTACCAATATTACTGTTGCAGTCAGGATCTCATTGCTGGCAGAAATCACCCAAGAGCAGCTTGTGGGGAAAAAAGTTTATTTTGGCTTATAGGCTCGAGGCAGCAGTGGTGGGAAGGGGTGTGGGGGAGGGAGTTCCATGATGGCAGAGAAAATGATGGCATGAGCAGAGGGTGGATATCATCCCCTGGTCAACATCAGGTGGACAACAGGAACAGGAGAGTATGCCAAACACTGGCATGGGGAAACTGGCTATAACACCCATAAGCCTGCCGCCAGTAATATAAGGCCTTCAGGAGGCTTTAATTTCCAATTGCCACCAGCTGGGGAATCTAGCATCCAGACCACCTAAGTTTATGGGGGCACCTGAATCAAATCACCACAACATCTATGTTGTTTTCCCTTATTACAGAATTAGAACTATTAGAGCTGGGGACAACATGTCTTAAGGTCTTGCTTATAGCACATGTTTTTAAACAAATTGTTGAACATTTTGGCTTTTCCCCTTTTGGGGCTAGTTTATGAGTAATTTTGCATAAATCATGGTCATATGTACCCTATACAAGTTTTTGTGTAGATGTATGTTTTTCCTTCACTTGAAAGCCTAGAAGTAGAATTTTTGAGTCATATGGGAAGTCTATGTTTTACTTTTAAAGAAACTACCCAAATGACCCCCAAAGTGGCTACACCATTTAGCCTTCCCACCAAAATAATGTTTGAGGTTTCCTGTTTCTCCACATCCTTGTCAACATTTGTTATTGTCTGTTTGGTTACAGGAATCTTATTGGATGTGAAATGGCATCTCATGGTGGTTTAATTTGCATTTCCCTAATGATTAATGATGCCAGACTTACGATAGTCATTAATATTTCAAGAATGTCATGGTGAAATGTCATTTTCAACTTTTGCTACCCTCATAATATTTCAAGGAACTAAAATTTGAACTATCAATCCCCATACTCATGAAGGATCTAGGCGGTGAACATATGCATATGATCTATGAAAAGAAATTTCAACTTTGTGGTTTGCTTTCATAATAAAATATTCAGAAAATCATAAACAAAATATCTTGGCCCCTCTGCCAAGTCATTCAGCCATCCATTCCACACTCTCTTCAATTCTGGGTTATGTTCCAATGATGAATCCTGGCCAAGACTTCCTTTCATTTCCAATGGGAAACACTATAATGTTCTTTGTTGTCTTATCATTCAAGGTGCTTAATAACTTCCAAACTAAGGGCCTGGGAGCTGGCTCAGTGGTTAAAGGTGCTTGCTTGCAAAGCCTGTCTCCCAGGTTCAATTCCCCAGCCACCCACATAAAATCTGACGGGCATTCGATTATAGCAGCAAGAGATCCTGGTGCATGCATACACACACGCACACACACTAAATACATAAATAATTTTAAAATGATCTTCTAAACCAAGACCTCCTCAAGATTCCTGTAAGAGCATGAAGCACCTTATACGTGTATATACATTGATTTGTTTGTTTGAGAAAGGGTCTCATGTATCCCATATTGGTCTCAAACTTAGTTTATAGATTGAAGATGTCCTTGAACTCCTGATCTTCCTGCCTCCACCTCCCAAGTGCTGGAATTATAGGTGTGTGCCCCCACTCCTGGCTTCACATGTGTACATTCTGTAATGCCATTAACAGAGCTGTGCATAAGAGGTACCGGGTACATGTATGAGGTCACATTGCACAGTGCAATGAGCGGGTGGTTCAGAGCTATAAGAAACTGGCTTACATTGTGGCTCTCTCTCACTAACTGTGTGACCTTGGACTAGCTGTATCACTTCTCTGAGATCCTTTCCAAGTCTCCCAACCTGAAAAAGAGGTATGATTTTAAAACCATGAATTAAATTGGATAAACATGGGCTTTTAAAACTATAACCAGTAATTGAATAATGGAAAGAGAACAGAACCTGTTTATGTGACTGCACTGTGTGATTGACTGTTGGGGCGCTCTGCCTTTGTGCCTAGTGAGCAACAGTTGCTCAAGTGTGCCCCATGTGGAAACCCCGCCTCTCCATCAACCTGCCTCTTCCTACTTCCACACGCAGCCCTGGAACATGACGCACTGTTTCAGGGGCATCAGCCATTTTGATATTGTGACATGCTGTTGTCATTCACAAGTGTGCTGGGCCATGTTCACAGCTACCCTGGTATTCATGTGGCCTGTGGGCCGCAGGTTGGACATGCCAGGATTTAGATGCCTCTAGTACTTCCTCTCTCTGCAGGGTCTGCTTGTCACATGGGAAGCTGCTGTCTCCCTGTCATTCCACACAGTGTTCATAAGGACACTCCAGCTTTCCTCTGTGTTCAGCTTTGGGTCCTAGCGCCTTGGGTTCTAGTAGTGATCGCTGGGGCATTAGGAAGTATCCCACCCAGCATCCTGTTTCACCATAAGAAATAAAAGAGTGCCTGGTGCCTTCAGAGTTCATGATAATGACACTTCACCAAGAGTGTTCATAGGTCTCTGCAAATTTTCTTTAGCCATTGAAGAGTTTCTTTATCATTTTTCTCTCTGATGACAACTTAAACATCTTGGATCCTCTTTGAACTTGTCTACTTCCTTACTGGATGCTAATCTCAATGGGAATCTGAAAATAAATTGCTCCCGTAGTTTGCAGCAAACTTTGAATCTTGCCTCACACCAACTTTGAAGTTGCAAAAATCATACCTCAAAAGCTGAATGGTGAACAAACTGTTAATGTCAGGAAATCATCCAGAGAAAGTTATTTGAAACCAACATTTAAACAGAGGAATAAAATCACTGCCTTGAGATGGTTTTGATGGTTGATTAAATGTTTATTTTAAATATTTTATGTATTCCTCAATCGATGCTTTTAGAAATTTTATGATGCATCTTATAAACTTCCAAAAATTCAGTTATAGATGTCATTTTCAAAAAATTTAGATATAACAATCAGTACTTAAATATCTATTTAATAATACTTTTTTTGGAAAAGCTTAAGATACTTTTAGAAAATACCTCTACCATGTATATAATAAAATGCAAAAAGACCAGCATCTTAATTTAGTAGAGCAATCCATAAAGTTATAAAATCCAAAAAATATGTTAGGAATATAGCTCAGTGGGATAAGCATTTGGCTAGCATACATAGGCCCTGGATTCAGTTCCAGCATCACAAAAAAAACACACAAAAATATGATTATAATATCTTTTGGTAAAGCTTCTAGTTTATTCCAATTAGTGTATCATTAACACAAGAATAGCAGTTAAGGATTTCTTTCATTTTTCTTCAGTAGCTAATAAATTATGATCAGCAGTAATAGTTTCAATGCTTTTTGTCATTTTTATTTATTTATTTTTTGTTTTTTTTTTTTAAATTATTTGTTTATTTATTTGAGAGCAACAGACACAGAGAGAAAGACAGATAGAGGGAGAGAGAGAGAATGGGAACGCCAGGGCTTCCAGCCTCTGCAAACGAACTCCAGACACGTGTGCCCCCTTGTGCATCTGGCTAACGTGGGACCTGGGGAATCGAGCCTCGAACCGGGGTCCTTAGGCTTCACAGGCAAATGCTTAACCGCTAAGCCATCTCTCCAGCCCATTGTTTTGGGTTTTTTAAGGTAGGGTTTTGCTCTAATTCAGACTGACCTGGAATTCACTATGTAGTTGTAGGCTGCTCTCCAATTTATGGCCTCTGCCTCCCAAGTGCTGGGGTTAAAGGCATACAACACCACCCCTGGTTCATTTTGATTTTTAGTTAGTAGATGCCTACTTAAGTTAGCCGAACAGCTTTGGAGGTATAGCTCATTTCAGGAGCTAGAATACCTTTGCTACATTTGATTGTATCTTCATTTACTTATGTTCAAGCTAGCATTCATCAAGTTCCCATGATGTGTAAGCCACTATCCAGGGATTAGAGATTCAGCAGTAAACAAAATAGATAAGGCCTCCAGGAGCTGACATCATAAGTGGGTGAGTTGAGGGAAGAGAGAAGACACATTATTAAAACAAACCAACAATAAAAATAGTCAAATATGCATCAAATGGTAAACCCTTAGAGAAATAGAGAAAATTAATTCAGGGAAGAGGAACAGGGCTCCAGTTTAAGCTGTGGGGATTAAATTGCCATTTTGCTGACATAGTCTGTGGACACTCACTGAGGTGACATTTTTTAAATTTTATTTTAAATATTTTCACTTATTCATTTGAGAGAGAGAGTGGGCACACCAAGGACTCTTGCCATTGCAAACAAACTCCAGATTCATGTGCCACTTTGTGCATGTGGCTTTACATGGATACTGGGGAACTGAACCCAGGCCCGCAGGCTGTAAACCAGCACCTTTAACAACTGAGCTATCTTTCCAGCCCAGAAAGTGATATTTTCAAGGGTGAAGAGTAAGCATGGTGGGTATCTTAGAGAAGAGTGAGAACTGCATGTGTGAAGACCCACCTTCTTGAAATCTTCTCCTCAGATGTCTCCATTTGTCAAGTCCCTGCCTCTTCACTATTTCCCCAGTGTCCTTCACTGGTGATTCTCTTAACCTCCTCAGCTGCAAAAGAAACGGTTTTCTGCACCTCTTCCTCCAGTACCTCATCCATTCCTCTTGATTATATTGATGCCAATTGGTGTTTATTAATTGATTCTTTCTTCTTAAAGATGTTTTTTATCATATTTATTTGCAAGATAGGGAGAGATACAGAGAGAGAGGGGGAGATGAGAGAGAGAGAGAGAGAGAGAGAGAGGGAGGGAGGGAGGGAGAGAGAGAGAGAATGGATGCTTCAGGGCTTCTTGCTGCTGCAAATGAATTCCAGATGTACGCACCATGTTGTGTGTCTGGCTTTATGTAAGTACTGGAGAATCGAACCCAGGCCATCAGACTTTGCAAACAAGTGCCTTTTTAACCACTGAGTCATCTCTCTAGCACTTCATTGACTCTTTTAACAAGTCATGAAATTGAAAGGAATTTACAATTTTCAGGGTGTCTGTCAACAGCACATCGGACTAACTAACCTGACTAATGTTAGGAAACAGGTCGACCTTCTTCACAATTTAACAATGGTTTGGGGCCAAAAGATGATCAATATCCACACATAAAAGCTGGGTATGATAATGCAGGCCTGTAATCCCAGTATGGGGAGGCAGAGACAAGGGGGATCCTTGGAGTGCACTGGTCTGCCACTCTGGTCTCCTTAGAGAACTACAGGACAATAAGAGACCCTGTCACAAAAAGAGGAGGATGGTATTCCTGAGGACAACACTCATGGCTGTCCTCTGGCTTCTGAATGTGTGCATGTGCACATACACACCCCATGCATACATGTACCCACACACATGCACAGTCACATGCAAAAAAAATAATAACTTGGAAAGAATTTAAAAACATCCTCTGACTTTCCCTCCTGCTCACTGGCAGATCAATATTGGAACTTACTGAAGTTGCTGAGAAATTTCCATGGAGAGAAGTTAGGCACTTTCGAATTTCTAATCTGATTTTGTGAACTGATTTCAAAGAACACCAACTTCCTTATACAGCACTCCTCAAACGTGTTCTTACTCTAGAATGTTCTTACTCTAGAATGCCTTCTTTTCTACACAGGCTCTGCAGTTACTTAGCAACATTTCAGTAACTCTTCATAAGATTTTACCCATAGAGCCAAGAATATAAAATTCTTTTGTATTATATTTACTTTATTCCATGTTCAATAGGATTTTCAAGGCCAGTTGGGAATTTGACCAATATTTATGCTATTATTTAATAGTAAAATATTGATTTTCCCCAATGCCCCAAAATCCTTTTGTGAACAAAAGTTAGAAATATAAATCATCTTGGGGCTGTCAAAATAGCTTAGTAGTTAAGGTGCTTGCCAGTGAAGCCTAAGGACCCAAATTTGATTCTCCAGTGCCCATATAAACCAGATGCACATGGTGGCACATGCATCTGGATTTTGTTTGCAGTAGCTAAAGTCCCTAGCATGCCCATTCTCTTCCCCACCCCATCTCTCAAATAAATAAATAAATAAATAAATAAATAAATAAATAAATATTTTAAAAACATAAAAGAAATATAAATCATCTACATTGGTAATTGTTAATACTGATAAAGTAGCTAATGGACTTTTAAAAACATTTTTACTTATTTGTGAGAGAGACAGATAGATAATGGGCACATCAGGGTTTCCTACTACTGCAAATGAACTCCACATTCATGCACCACTTTGTGCATCTGGTTTTACATGGGTACTGGGGAATTGAATCAGGCCACCAGGCTTTGCAAGCAAGTGCCTTTAAAGGGATGAACCATTTATCCAACCTAATGATTGACTTTTATTTGTTAACTGGCTTATATTGAATTTAAGTAAAACCTTCTGTTTCTTTTTTCTCTTGACTACAACAATAGAATAACTAGCAGACTGTGATATTCAGCACCAAAGGGTTTTTAAATAATAGCTTTATTAAATATTGAGAACTAACTGGGCACGGTGGCACATACCTTTAATCCCAGTCCTTGGGAGGCTGAAGTAAGAGGATTGCTATGAGTTCAATGCCACCCTGGGACATACATAGTGAATTCTAGGTAAGCATGGATTACAAGATTCTACTTTAAAAACTAAAAAAAAAAATAAAACATAAAAAAAATAGAGAACTATAAAGAGAATACTTTTAAGTTATGATTGGATGTATAGAATTATAATCTGAGGAATACTTTATACCTATCAACTTACTTCTAAAATTAAAATTGATACCTACGAGTCCTAATATGGTCTCTAATTCACTCCAAGCTTCAACTTGGCATGGGTATCATTCTCTTGATTGTCTTTAAAAATCTTACAAGTGTTGGGCTGGAGAGATGGCTTAGCGGTTAAGCGCTTGCCTGTGAAGCCTAAGGACCCCGGTTCGAGGCTCGGTTCCCCAGGTCCCACGTTAGCCAGATGCACAAGGGGGCGCACGCGTCTGGAGTTCATTTGCAGTGGCTGGAGGCCCTGGCGCGCCCATTCTCTCTCTCTCCCTCTGTCTTTCTCTCTGTGTCTGTAGCTCCCAAATAAATAAATAAATAGTGAACAAAAAAAAATTAAAAAGAAAAAATCTTACAAGTGTTTATTTCTCTGATATGCTATTTAAGTTTGTAGGTTAGTGTAACTTATACAAGCGGGACCACACTTCCCTACTTCTTCAGCAACTAGAAGGTTTTCCATTCAGAGAGAACTTTTACTTGAAACATGACATACTTAGAGAAAAATGAACATGTCATGAGTGTGGCTAAATGACCCTGAGAAGATTATTTATTTAGCCTGCCCTGAGATAAAGCAACGCAGTATCTTCACGGTCTCCCGGTCTCTTTGCTAGCCACCTTGCAGTTACGGCCCTCCTTCCCACCTTGACCAGCAACTCTCCTGACGTCTAATCTCATAGGCTTATTTGTGAAGTTGATGTAGAGACCCAGGTAACATATAGCCTCTCACCCCTGGCTTTTAAATTCAACATTATGTTTATGTTTATGTTATTGCTGCAGGTCCATTCATTGTCACTGCTCACAGCGTACCATTGTGTTGACACGTGATTCATTTAATGTGCTATTGTTTATAGTCATTGAGTTTTTTTGATATTATGAATAGAACAGCTACAATCATGTGCATGGATGACTCTATTTTCAAGAAGTTGATTGCATTTTAACACTTAAGTTCTTGAGATTTATTGTCTGTAGCTGAGTTCACTCATGCTTACTGCCCTGGTAATGTTCTATATGTATCAATGCTCTGTAACACATCTGTCTATCCCTTTACTGGTGGTAAAGTCCACCATTGCTGTTTTCTGTCAGGATTTGTATATAATTTTTCTTAGAAACTGCAATATATGAACCTACTACAACTTTGTTATATTCCCATTGAGTGATCCTCTTTTATCTCCGCTCCCTTGACCCCATTCCACTGAAGGACTTCCTCATTGCTGGTATTGGTAGTCACTGTGAGGTCATGAATATACTGGCTGGTTACTGTGGAGAGGTCAATGCCTCACCAGTACTCATTCCTATCATGTGGCTATTAAGTTCTTTCAAAGCCCTCTTGTGTAATGTCCCTTGAGCCTTGAAGGGCATGTTAGAAGTCTCCTTTAGTGCTGAGCTCTGGGGAGTCTCTGACTTTCTGCTTTGATGAGTTTTGAGTCTCCTCAGTGTTTACTGCCATCTCCATGGAGATGGTTCTCTGGCTAGCAATAAAAGCTGCACTCATAGTTAATCTGCCACTGCCTCTGTAGTGTTACCTGGACACTGTATGGTTTAAGAGCTGATTCATTTAGTGCTAGACACTCAGATTTCTTTTTTTGTCATTTTGATGGGTCTTGGGTTGCCTTGGTATTCATTGCCATCTGTAAAAACCAGGTTTTCTAACCAAGAGTGAGAAAAGGGATAAACATAAACATTCAGAAAACTTTCTGATGTGTATAACCACCCCATTTAGCCAAAGAACAGTGGACATTTCCTTCTAGGGTCTTTGGCCTTCCAAACCATAAGCTTTTGACTTGGTTCTCAGTAGCAGGAATGAAACCCTCTCACTCAGTGGTTCCTGTATCCAATCAGAGGGCAGTTGATTACTCCCATAACTCAGGTGTCACTATTACACCCATGGGCAGGTACATCTTGTCTGCCTGGTTAATTTTTGATTTGTTGTTGTTGTTGTTGTTTAAGGTAGGGTCTCACTCTGGCCCAGGCTGACCTGGAATTCACTATGTAGTCTAGGGTGTCCTTGAACTCACAGAGATCCTCCTACTTTTTGCCTCCCGAGTGTTGTGATTAAAGGCATGTGCCACCATGCCCAGCTTGCCTAGTTGATTTTGTAGCTTGCAGGACCCACTGTTTGTTCACACTCTTGACTCTTATTGTCCAGCAGCTCACATAGGGCTTTTCAGCACCATGAGAACTAGCCAGCAAGAAGCTGGCTTCCATCTCAGTTCCATCTTGAGTTCTCAGTGTTCTATGACCACTGCATATCAGTAGAATCTTAACATCTTGTTCTGATGTGTAACAAAGTGATTTGCAAGGTCTTAATTGTTTTGGGGGCCTCATGGGCCTCCCTAACCAAGAGCTCCCTATGAGCATGGGGCAGATGACCGTTTTGGCAGTGGGATTTACTAGCAACAGGCCATGGTTTTAGGGTTAAGCTTTCTCCACTTCAGAGGGTATTTCTACCCAATCTCTCTCTCTCTAGTTCTCTTACACTCTCTCAGTGAAATATTTTAATTAGCTAATGAAGAAGGAGGTTTCTATAATACTCATTCATACCATCTTTGGTTCTGTGTATTCCTCCACCTTCCCTCCCTCCCTTTCCTCTCCCACCTCCTACATTCTTTCCCTCTACTTGCCTATCTAGCATTTTCTTCGTTACTGTGCCAAAACCCCTGACAGAAACAACTTAAGAAGAGTCTTATTTTTGCTCACAGTGCCAGAGGGTGTAGTCTCTTATGGGAAGGCATGACAGTTGATGGAACTCGGACTCGGGCAGTGGGAGCTTGTAGCCCATCTTGGAACACCAGGTGAGAGAGAGAGAAGGGAGAGGGGGAAGGAAAGGGCAGGGGGAGAGAGAGAAAGGGAGAGGGAACAAGACTGGAACTGAGCAATAATCATCAAGGCTGCCTCCAGTACTCTCTGTTCCTCAGGCAGGCTAATTTTATGTCTTCCTCCTGGGTATCAAGCGTTCAGACACATAAGCCTGTGGGGACATTTAACATTGAAACAGCAGCTGTGAATCTTCATACATTCTCCTGGAGCACATGTCGTCTCCCTAGGGAACCACTTCCTAACTATCACTCTTTCCCTTATCATAAGCTCTGAGGAATGATGGGTCTGCTCACTCATTTTTTAATAACATAATTTAGGTTAAAAATTAAGCTATATTTTTCACGTCATGGAATTCATTCCTTTAAAATGTACAATTCAGTAGCTTTGAGCATATTTCCAAGATTGTGCGATGTCATCACTGATGCCAGAATCTTTTCACCAACTTCAAAAGAAACTCCATATGCACTAGTGTTTATCTCTCTCTGCTCCATGGGACCCAGTATTAAACAATGTGCTTTCTGTCCCTATAGGCTTACACAGTCTGTACATTTCTTATAAATGAAGACGTACAATGTGTGGGGGTTTGTGTGTATGTGTGTCTGGCTTTCTGGGTTCTTCTTAACATAATGTTTTCAAAGGTTACCTGTGTCATAACATTTGCCAATATTTTATGCCTTGTTATGACTAATTAATATTCCCTTCATGGGTGCTCGGAAAATGGCTTAGCAGTTAAGGCGTTTGCCTGTGAAGCCTAAGGACCCAGGTTTGATTCTCCAGGACCCACGTAAGCCAGATCACAAGGGGCGCATGTGTCTGGAGTTCAGTTGCAGTGGTTGGAGGCCCTGGCGTGCCCATTCTCTCTTTCTCTCTGCCTCTTCCTCTCAAGTAAATAAAGAAATAAAAATTTTTAAAAAATTTTTATGGACATACTTCTTTCAGGTCTTTGATACATATCCAGTTACTTTGTTACTTTTTTTTTTTTTTTGAGGTAGGGTCTTGTTCTAACCCAGGCTAACAGAATTCATGCTGCAATCTCAGGCTGGCCTTAAACACATGACAATCCTCCTACCTCAGCCTCCTGAGTGCTGGGATTAAGGGAATGTGCCACCACGCCTGGCCCACTGGGTTTCTTTTTGTGTAAGGTATGAAGTAGGTTTCTAAGTTCACTCTTTTGCATGTCACTAACTCATGTTGAGGCTGACATCTTGCATGGCCCTTGTCTGTTTTCTCTTCTCTAGTTCAGGAACTTGTATTTCCCAGGTCTCCTTGCTAACTGACAACCATGCTACCTCTCCTTTATGACTGTTTTATTTTAGTGATGGTGATCTTGTAGGGGAGCACAGCACAAACTCATTGAAGGGAGGCTAAGGGCAAAAGGAAGTGAGCAAGGAAGAGTGTGAAGGAATGCAAGGCTGTAGCCTGCACGGCGAGCTCTTCTCTCAGGGTTAGCAGGCGCAGCTGTCTGGCACTCAGCGCTTCTCTGAGGTCTGTGAGGAAACCATCACACAGCATAGTCCTGTAGAGAGGTGGGAGAGGAATTCTCTGCCCAGCATCTTCCCTCATGGCACTTCCCATCAGCAGGAGACCAGAACAAATGATCCATGGTTCTGTTAAGCTGGAAATATCAGGGACTTGGCATATGCGTGAGCAGTCTGGCTTCATGGAGGCAGAAAGGAGATGATATTGTGACTTGATTTTTTTTTCTGCCTTTTCTTTCTTTACTTCCTTCCTCTCTCCCTCTTCCTTCCTCTTTCCCTCTTTCTCTTCCTTTCCTCTCTCCTGCTTCCTTCCTCCTTGTTTTTCTTTGCTATTCTCCTCTCTCTCTCTCTTTCTTCTCTGGGGCTCAAGCTTTCCAAATAGTTAGGTAAATATCTACCCACTAAGCTACATACCCAGTCACCATGCTTGTGACTTTGAACAGAAATTTATATGCAGAACTGATGAATGCATTCAGCCACTGAAATTAAGGTTTAGGAATCACCTGGGCAACTAGCATTCTTAGAAATCTCTTTCATGCCTGTGCCCTTCAACAGTGTTTGCCGAGTTTGCTGATGGAGGCTGAGGGGAGGATTAGCGGACAGGTGGAGAGGATGAGCCAGAGGGAATGCCAGCAGTAGCTGAGCTGCCTTTCTGGCTCCATGTCACACTAGGTAACCCTCCTCTCTGTGCTTCCCTGGGGTGGTCCCACCACACTTTACCTCCTAGGTGGCCCAGCTTTCTGGGTTCGGCTTAGAACACGTAGTCCTACAGTTCTGGATCAGGAGCAATTCCAGCTGTGGCTAACATTGGACTTCTTCATACTCCCCATTGACTATTCAGCTCTGCATAGGCTGTAAATGCCTTTATTACATTCTCTCTGTTGTATATAAAAATGCCAGCAAACATTTCAACTTTCTTCATTAGACTTGACTGATCAACTAACTGACATGTCTACTCAAATAGTTGTGTATCACAGTCATTGTCATTTAAAACTAAAGCTGATATGGCCCTCCTTTAGGTATATTTAGCTTTCTTTATTTTGTGTGTGTGCGCATGGTTTGTGTATAGTGTGTGCTGTTCATGTCTGTGCCCGAGTGCAGGCATGCATGTGCGGTCAGAGGACCACTGTTAAGTCAGCCCTCATTTTGCCACCTCACTGGAGGCAGGGTCTTCTCTTGGATTCCTGTTCTGCTGACACACACACACACACACACACACACACACACGTACTTTTAAAAACATTTGTATTTGGGCTGGAGGACCCACGTAGGCCAGATGCACAAGGTGGCTCATGCATCTGGAGTTTGTTTTCAGTGGCTAGAAGCCCTGGCATGCCCATTCTCTCTCTCTCTCTCTCTCATTCTGCCTCTTTTCCTCTCTCAAATAAGTAAATAAAATAAAATACTAAAAAGACATATATTTATTTATATATAGAGAGAATGAACCTGCCAGGGTGTTTTTGCCCCTGTAAACAAACTCCAGATGCAGGTTCCACTTTGTGCATATGGCTTATGTAGGTATGGAAAATCAAACCCAGGCCCTCAGACCTTGCAAGTAAACAACTTTAGCCATCTCTCCAGCCCTCGTGTATGGCTTTTTATGACAGTTCTGGGGATTGAACTCAGGCTTTCTTGGACTTTCATGCTTATAAGTCAAGTGCTGTTACCTACTGAGCCATCTCCCCAGGCCCCTGAATATTCTTAAATAATACATCACACTGTATTATGCCTGGTTGGAAGGCCACCACTATAGGACACATGTTGAGATGTTGATCCCTTCTTCCCTTTGGACACCAGTGTGGTGGTTTGAATGAGATTTCCCCCCATAAACTAACTCATATGTTTTGAACGGTTGGTCCCCAGAAGGGGGCCAATTTTGGAGATGGAGCCTTTCTGGTGGAAAGGCTTAGGGGTCCTATAGCCAGCTCCCCTTTGCCAAAAATCAACTCACTCTCCAACTGCTGCTTTCCACCTGCTGTGGCAAAGCTGATGCCCAGCCTCTGCTCATGCCATGTTTTCTTCTGCCATCCTGAAGCTTCCTATTGGTATTGTAAACCAAAATAAAAACTTTCCTCCCATGAGATGCTTTTGGTCAGGTGCTTTGTCCCAGCAATGAGACGGTAACTACAGCAACCAGCATGGGCTAATGTAGCCAGAGCAGCCTCCTCTTGTCTCCATGCCTTTACTTTCTCCTGTCTTTACTCCAGCAGGACATGCAAAATGCCTAAGTGAATCATTATGGGGATAGATACTTCTATGTGTAATTGCTGCTGCAGAGTATATCCAGCTCTCTCTCTTTTTTTTTTTTTTCTCACACTAGCCCAGGCTGACCTGGAACTCACTCTGTAACCCAGGCTGACCCTGAACTCTCATAGTAATCCTCTTGCCTCAGCCTCCCAAATGCTAAGATTAGAGGCACATACAATGAACACGTCTGTAATTTCAGCTCCGAAAGATAATACCAAACTATCAACTCAATCCTGTTCTCCAACTCACATTCCCAATAAGAGGATGAGAGCCGGGTATCGTGGCATACACCTTTAATCCCAGCACTTGGGAGGCAGAGGTGGGAGGATCGCTGTGAGTTCAAGGCCACCCTGAGACTACATAGTGAGTTCCGGGTCAGCTTGGGCTAGAGCGAGACCTTACCTTGAAAAACCAACCAACCAAACAAACCAAAAATAAAAATGAAAAAAAAAAAAAGATGATTGGGTCTTGGTGATTTAAGTCAAATCCATAGAATTTAATAACATGAAAATATTCTACCTTTTAAAATTGTGTGTGTGTGCATATATTTGTGTGGTTGAGGGAGCTGGTGTACCACAGTGCACATATGGAAGTCAGAAGACAGTCTTGGGTGTTGATCGGAGTCTTAGACCTTGTTTGAGGCATGTGTCAGTCCAAGCATTGCATCCTGAGTGAGGCAGGGTTTCTTGCCGCTTATAGCTGTGTATGCCAGAGTGGCTGGCCTGAGACCTCCTGGGATTCCGCTATCTCCACCTCCCATCTCACTATTTGGGATAGTTGGGATTACAGGCTTTATGTGGGTTCTGGGAATGCATGTTTAGGTCATCTCTCTAAGCAACAAGTGCTTCAGCCCACCGAGCCATCTGCCCAGCTTGAAAAATTACTATTTCGAAAGGATTGAAAATTCAAGTCTTAACAGAATTCTAAGTAAGTTTATTGACTCATTTTGAGAAACACTTATTGGCACTTACTGTATTCTAGATATGATGCTAAATGCTAATGATTGCAAAATGTCTGAGAGTCGTTCCTTGTTCTCAAGGGGTTTTCCCTCCTTGTGGGGAGCACACATGTGAACAGTGAGTTCTGGTGATGAGCGAAATGGTGGAGGTAAATGCAAGTGACTGTAGTGTTGGCGAGTATAGAGAAAAACTTGCCTGAGTTTGGAGCAAAGGTTATTAGGAAATAACCTTTGTAAGTTGATGTTTTTTGCATGGCATGCTTGTCTTCAAATTTAGGTGTAGCCTTTGAAGTTTTCTTTTTGTTTTGTTTTGTTTCTCAAGGTAGAGTCTCACTCTAGACCAGGGTGACCTAGAATTCACTACAGAGTCTCAGAGTGGCCTCGAACTCACAGTGATCCTCCTACCTCTGCCTCCCGAGTGCTGGGACTAGAGGCATGTGCCACCATGCCCGGCCACCTTTGAAGTTTTTTTTTTTTTTCTGGTTTTTTGAGGTAGGGTCTTACTCTAGCCCAGGCTGACCTGGAATTCACTATGGAGTCTCAGGCTGTCTTCGAACTCACTGCAATCCTCCTACCTCTGCCTCCCTAGTGCTGGGACTAAAGGTGTGTGCCACCATGTCCAGCCTTTGAAGTATTTTTAATGTGTGTATATGATGTGTGTATCAGTGGGCAAACACATGTTGTCCCAAGGAAGATGGCAACCTTGGTGCATTGGCCTCTGCCTCTCACCTTGTTTGAGTCAACACCACTCTTGTTCTTTGCTGCTGCCAATCAGAGCAGCTTCCTCTGACTCTGCCTCCCGTGGCTGAGGGGGTGTTGGGATTGCACCTGTGTGAGCCACTGACTATGGCTTAACGTACGTTCTAGGGACCTGAACCAGTCATCTGGCTTATTCAGCAAGTGTTTGGATCCACTGAGTCACCTCCACAGCCCTGGTTTCACCTTTTAATCTATTAATTGGTTCTATGATGGTAACTTGGAAAACAAGCCTTCAAAGTTTTATCTTCTTTGATGGATGATATAAAACCACTTAAGATTTAAAGCAAAGCAACATGCTTGAAATAGCATTCAGTTTTTTTGTTTGTTTTCTGAGAAAGGGTCTCACTCTATCCCAGGCTGACCTGATTCACCATGTAGTCTCAGGTGGCCTCAAACTCATGGTAATCCTTCTACCTCTGCCTCCCAAGTACTGGTATTAAAGACATGCCATGCCCAGCCCTTTTTTTCTTTTCTTAACTGAGGAGAGAAATCCTTTTAATTTATTTATTTTAATTTATTTATTTCATAAGAGAGAGGGGGGAAGGAGAGAATGGGCACACCAGTGCCTCTAGCTGCTGCAAATGAACTCCAAATACATGTGCCACTTTGTGCATCTGGCTTTATGTGAGTATCAGGGAATCAAACCTGGGTCATTAAGCTTTGCAGGCAAGTGCCTTAATGGTTAAGCCATCTCTCCAGCCCTGAAAGAGCATTGTAAAAAGAGAATGCTGGTTCATATGCAGAGATGGGATTGAGATAGTCTTAAATGGCAGTAGAGAAACAAGTTAGGAGTCCAGTGCAGTTGAGGATCAAGAGGATAAAGGCCTGAATTTAAGGCAGTGACAATGGAGATGGGAAAAAGATGAACACAAATGATATTAAGGAAATAGCAATAATAGAGTTAAGTGATAGGCCAGAAGTAGACAATAATAAAAATCAAGTTATCATGATACCTAAGTTTCTGCCTAAGTAGATATATTCATTCATTCAATCAACTAATATATATTAATCATCCAGTATATATTAAACCTTGTGCTTCCTTTGGGGGTCACCTAGAGCTAGCATGTAACACTGAAGTGGGGTGTTAGGGGCTCAGGGAAGTCCTTGAACCCCAATCCCTGGGATTGCATTTGCATTTAACCAAAGAATTAGGAAAACCATACTGAGAAGGGTAATTATTAAATTAGTATATATTGAGGGAAGCATAGAACCAAGGGAAGGAAAATGATTACACCCATGTGGCCTGAGAGCCCAAATGGTGGGCCTGGAAAAACTGTAAAAAAGAGAGTTAAAGAGGACAGAAACAGAAATACAAAAAGCTCCGGCCACATGGAGGGCAGGAGAAGGTCGAGAGCCCGCGTGGGAGTAGGAGTCACAGGGTCCTCTCCCCCTCACCTTGGCCCAGCTGCGCAGAGAGGAAGGGAAACCCACCATAAGCTAGAATTTCACAAGCGGTCACGCAGCCCAGAGAGCATGCCCTCTACTCCTAAACGTATTTATAACCTTAGGTTGGTGGGCCCTACCTTTCGGCCCAGGTGAACTAGAGAGAGCTGACTGGTGTGGGCTAGAGGCTGTCTCAGGAAGAGGCTAGCCATGATGCCCAGTTCTGGTGGCTGAACCTGACCGACCACCATGTTAGGAGTAAATCATAGGAAAGCAGAACTCCTGCCAGGAGGGGCCCAGGTTTTTGTAGAAAAACAGGTCTAGGGAAGAGATGAGAGTCAGATCATACTTTGATCTCTAGCAAAGTGGACACTGCAAGGATACTTTCAGGGGCCCAGTCACCCTAACTACCTAGCAAAGCTACCTGACTCCCTCTCAGCATGACTCCTGGGGGCACTATTAGTCTAGAATATCCATGGAGTACATTTGGGATGGCATTGTTTGGATTTCAGATTATCTTTTTTGTTTGTTTTTCCCAGGTAAATTCTCCCTCTAGCCCAGGCTGACCTGGAATTCACTATGCAGTCTCAGTTTGGCATTTTACTCACAGCAATCCTCCTACCTCTGCTTCCCTAGTGCTAGGATTAAAGGTGTGTGCCACCACTCCAGGCAGAGATTATCTATTTGAGACTTAACACCTCCCATAGATGATGGAGAAGTAAGGACTATATACTGAGCTCTGGGAACACAACTGTGGCCCCTTGGTTTTCTTTCTCCCCAGAATAATGAGTTGGGCATATTGGACATGTTACTATGGAGAAGGTTATGAAATCTTCAGATGGAAACCTCTGGGAGGCTATAGAGAATGTTAGTCTAGGGCTCTGCTCAGGGTTTTACAGTGAGTAGTTTAAATAGGTTTCCCATTTTGTAGCTGTACCCCACTCTCCTAGGATGGGCTAAGAAGCCATAAATTCTACACTTGGTCTTGACACTCTGCTCCTTGAAGGGACTTCAACGTTAAAAGACCAGGGCTGGAGAGATGGCTCAGCAGTTAAGGTACTTAACTGCAAAGCCTAATGACCTAGGTTCAATTCCCCAGCGCCCACATAAAGCCAGTACAAAAAGTGGTACATATATCTGGAGTTTGCTTGTGGTGGCTAGAGGTCCTGCTATGCCCATTCTCTCTCTCTCTCTCTTTTTCTCCTCTCTGTCTCTCTCTGCTTGCAAATAACTAAATAGATAATGTTAAAAAGGGAAGAGACCAAGCCTCCACTTCAATATTAACCTGAAAGTTTTTATTTTCTTTTGATAACTACAAATTCTTTTGCTCTTCAAATGAGAAGTTCAGAAAGTTGAGCAACTCATATTAAAACTATCAAGGCCATATAAGTTTTTCACATGATAGAACAATATCAAGGCTGAAATGAATGAACAAAATGAATTTATTTTTGTCTTCATACACATATACTAAAAATGAAGGTTGGATTATTTAGACTGTAATCTGTTTAGATGTAAAACCTCCCCTCTTTTTCTGTGACAAGTGCAAAACAAGTTTCTAACTCTTTTCTTCCAGTTTTGTAATTTTAACACTGACAGTAACAAACATTATATAGAAAGCTTGGCTTTAGACTGGAATGTTTTTGCCAGATCTCTGCCTAGAGGGAATTTTTATGGTTGAATTTGTAAACACTAGCAAGGCAAAGTTGAAAATTGAAAGGCTTTCAATTTTCAAGGCTAACTGTAAGATATGTTATGCTTCTTATATATCATAGTTCTGGTAATTCTCTTCATATTAATTTATTTTTCATGGTTCAAGTTTTATCATGCATGCCTTTGATAAAAGGTACATGTTTTTATATGAATCAATACCAACAGCATGAGAGAAGCCATAATGAAATTGTGAGTGACAATGTGTAGTAAATTATAACACCTCGACCAGTTTCCATGTTTACAGTTATGAACACACCATAATAATTCCTTTGAGTATAGATAAACAGCAGTGAAACAAGTGAAAAACATAAAAATAAAAAGACTATACTCACTGAAACCACTAGATGCAATCCACATTTTCAGCAGTCCTGAGAATAATAAATTAATAAATAAATAAAAATAATAAATAAATAATAATAAAAATTCTAATGAAGACTTTCTGAGATTCTTTTGTGTATATCAAAAATAGAGTTTGATGTCGGGCGTGATGGCGCATGCTTTTAATCTCAGTAGTAGGGAGGCAGAGGTAGGAGAATTGCCATGAGTTTGAGGCCACCCTGAGACTCCACAGTGAATTCCAGGTCAGCCTGGGCTAGAGTGAGACCCTACCTCAAAAAATCAAAAAGTAAAAAAAAAATAGAGTTTGATCCAGGCGTGGTGGTGCACCCCTTTAATCCCAGCACTTGGGAAGCAGAGGTAGGAGGATCGCTGTGAGTTTGAGGCCACCCTGAGACTACAGAGTGAATTCCAGGTCAGCCTGAGCTAGAGTGAGACTCTACCTTGAAAAAAATAAAACCCCAAAAATAGAGTTTGATTTTAAGGCATGTGAAAAATCTCGAATTCAAAAAGCCAGTGAAAGATACATGGCTCACTCCTTTAATCCCAGCGTTTATGAGGCTGAGGTAGGAGGATTGCTGAGTTTTAAACCAGCCTAGGTTTACAGAGTGAGTTCCAGGTCAGCCTGGACTAGAGGGAAACACTGCCTCAAAAAACAACAGCAGGGCTGGAGAGATGGCTTAGCGGCTAAGTGCTCGCCTGTGAAGCCTAAGGACCCCGGTTCGAGGCTCAGTTCCCCAGGTCCCACGTTAGCCAGATGCACAAGGGGGCGCACACGTCTGGAGTTCGTTTACAGAGGCTGGAAGCCCTGGCGTGCCCATTCTCTCTCTCTCCCTCTATCTGTCTTTCTCTCTGTGTCTGTCACTCTCAAATAAATAAATAAATAAACAAACAAACAAACAAACAGCAGCAATGCCATATGTGGTGGGGCACATTTTTAATCCCAGCACTGTAAGCCCCAAAGTAAGTGGATCACTGTGAGTTCAAGGACAGCCTGAGACTACATAGTGAATCCCAGGTCAGCCTGGGCTAGAGCAAGACCCATCCTCAAAAAAAATAAATTAAATTAAATTAAATTAAAATAAACCAAATAAGCAAAAAGATCTAGCAACAAGAAAAAGGCAACATGGGTTAGAGGAGATGGCTTAGTGTAGGGAGCCAATGCAGCCGCCATTACAAGATGGCGCTGGCTTCCTGCCAGTCTTGAGGTAAACATTTCCTTATTTAGGCAGCGCCTTGGCGCCAACCTCGCTTGAGGTTGCGCATGCGCTTGACGCACCTTGTCTTAAGCCTATCCCGTGGCTCCTGGTGGCGGGTGAGCTTTGGCAGCCAATCAGTAGATGCCCCGTAGTGCTCGGCCCTATAAAAGCAGCTGTAATCCTACCCTCCTCGCCCCTCGCCATCAGCTTTCCTGTTAACCAGGAGGCTCTCCAATAAAGTGTGATCAAGAAGGATCTTCGTTTGCTGGTCGTTCTTCTCCTGCTGGTCAGGGGGTTCGCCGCAGCTTAGCGGTTAAGGTGTTTGCCTGCAAAGCCAAAGCACCCTGGTTCGATTCCCCAGGACCCACATAAGCCAGCTGCACAAGGTGGCACATGCGTCTGGAGTTTGTTTGCAGTGGCTGGAGGCCCTTGTGTGCCCATTCTCTCTGTCTCTCTCTCTCTCTTTCTCTATCTCTATGTCAAATAAATTAACATATTTTAAAAAAAAGAAAAGAAAAGAAAAAGGCAACAAATCAACAGGTTATAATTAAAATCCAAACCTGATAATCAAACACCTTAACTGCTAAGCCATGTCTCCAGTCCTCTGCATGCACCACTTTTTAATGTCTTTGTTTCCCCTACATTCCCCCCTCTGGTTACAAGGTTACCTTCATAGTGGCA